>NC_139960.1:13903237-13920737 GCF_963454915.1 Gymnoscopelus microlampas | reverse complement strand
GATTGTCTTTTTCTTGTCAGTCACTCAAAGCATGCCATTATGGCACCTTTCCTGTTGTTGCTGACATCAATCATGTCCGTTAGGCTACACATGGCACAATACACGTCAATCCTACTTTTCTTCATGAACTCTTTTTCCTTGCTCCATTGTTCGCTAAATTGTCTGTTTCGGCAAGCCGGTACAGTACTTGGCGTCAGTTTCAATCCGAAACTAAATGCACACACGCAGCAATGCAGAGCTAATGCGCTGGCTGCCAGCTGATATTCTAATCTATACCAATGAAACTGGAGATTTACCGAGATAAGTAAATATAAACCAGTAACACATGTACACTGTAATCACTCTCTCAAAAGCCGGCCAGAGGGTGCGCCGGACGGAGGACAGCCGAGTCAAAAACCGGACTGTCCGTCCTAAAGCGTAAAGTCTATTGTCCAGTTGGTTGGACATAGTAGTAGTAGTAGCCTACTCGTTAATCCAGGCAATGTATAGTTTTATAGGTTATTTAAACCACGTAATGTATAGTTTTATGGGTTAGTTAATCTAGGCAATGTATAGTGTTATGTGTTAGTTAGTCAAGACATTAGTTAGTCAAGACATACACACAATTGTATGGGTTACTTAATAAAGGTAATGTATGAGATATGGGGTAGCTGGGTTAGTTAATGGAAATGGAGGCAGTGTATAGTTTCAATGGTGAGTTGGGTTAGTTAATTGAGGCACTGTATAGTTTTTTCTGGGCCAATGCTCTCATCATATGTGAGAAAACAAATAACAGTCATCATTTTTGCGTTTTTTCGTACCGTATGAACTCATAACCTACTTTTATCTCCATTGTCATCTCTGCTTGGTGGTTCGGCGCTCGCCATCTCCAACGCCACATATAAACCGCATGAAAAAAAAGAGGGCATCAGAGATGACACACCACAGGTTAGATAGAGTTTACTCAGCAAGAGAGAGGAGAGGAGAGGAGAGGAGAGGAGAGGAGAGGAGAGGAGAGGAGAGGAGAGGAGAGGAGAGAAGAGGAGAGGAGAGGAGAGAGATGTGGAGGACAGTGGTGGAAAAAGTACTCAAATGTTTATTTAGAAATACTCTGTTCCAAGTAAAAGTTCGGAATTCAAAATCTACTTGGGTAAAAGTACCAAAGTATTGGTATCAAAATGTACTTAAAAGTACCAAAAGTAGAAAGTACTAATTATGCAGAATGTCCCATTTCACAGTCAAATGCAATCGCATTCCGTCGCATCGCGGCACATTGTGAGCTAGCTTGTAGATCGGCTATTTTCAAACGGCCAAATATAGGGCTGAAGTGGTTAATAACTAGTAACTGAAGTTTTCAAATAATTGTATTTGAGTAAAAATACAATATTTGCCTCTGAGATGTAGTGGAGTAGAAGTAAAAGTACTGCAAACAAAACACCCAAGAATTGTACTTAAGTACTGCCAAGCCAAAGAGCAGTAACTACGTTTTTGGACACACCGACTTATTTGGGTATCCCAAAGGTCAAATTATCCTTTGTGATGTTGGGGGATAGACAATTACCTCAAGAACAGATGTACAATTAGTGTAATATCACTTTTATGCCGATATCTCATTTGGCTGACCAGTTGAATCACTTTTAAACCCATTTTTCAGTGATTTTTGTTTTCGTAGTTACTGCACTCTGCCTTGGCAGGGCAGAGTACTTGACTAAATGTACTTGGTTACTTTTTACACCACTGGTGGAGGAGAATAGAGGACAAGAAGGGAGGGAAGGAAAGAGGAAAGGAGAGGAGGTGAAGAGGGGAGATATAAAAAAAGAAGTAGACGGTGGGTTAGTAGTTGGAATGCTGTGACATCATAACTCATAACACTGTGACATCACAGCAGGGTTGCCCCCAGAGAGGAGACTCCACCAGGAAGTGAACAAAGTGAAAATGCAGAGTATTGAATAGAACAAGAGTCAGGTTTGCAAAAAAGCCCACGGAAACTCTGAAAGAGGAGAGGAGGGGGGAGGGGGGGGCAGAGGGCAAGAGAGAGAAGTATATAACATGGTTGGAGAGGAGAGGAGAGATACACAGAATAAAGAACAGAGCAGAGAGATATCATGGAGATGCTTGTATTCCTGCTGCTGGTCCTGGGTCAGTCTCTGTGTAAGAGCCATGGAGCGCCCACAGCAGTGTCTTGCACAGAGCAGATACCTCCACAGCTGATCCTGGATCTGTGGACTAAAACTACTCTGCTGATCAGCCATCTGCCGGTAAGGATCAATAACTAATCGTAATTGTCTTCTTTTTTTCATAATCAACCCATTAAGACCGGGAAGGCATCTGTGTCATTTTAAGATTTCTTTGGCTATTTTTGAAAAATCTTGACATTTTTTTGGCAAATCTTTGAATGTATATATTTTTAAAGCAAACATTTGTAAATCAAATATTTGCTTCTGGGGGTCCCTGGAACAACATATTTTACAAATATCAAAAATATATAGATATCCAAAGATTTTTTTCTACGATTTTTCAAACATAGCAGGTCTATGAGCTTGTATACCTGATATTTTTGAATAGCCAAAGAAATGTAAAATGACACATGCATTCCTGGTCTTAATTGGGTAAAATAATAATAATGTGATTTTTTTGCCAATAATTTGCCATTACAGAAATACTGTACAATACAATGTATCACTGACAGGTTTGATCATTTGATCTATAATTGAAACCAATTCAATCATTTCAATCAATAATACTCCCATATAGTGATCAAAGGTGAAGGTACACTGTCAAATCCTCAGTGTTCATTTAAAACCGCAATACACTATTTGTATGTCCTACCCAGGATTCAAACATGGGTCCTATAGCTACCACATCAAACCAGATGTCTCCCAACATGAGACCACATTGCTTCCTGCCTGGCCAGGGCAGATATTGCAATTATGCAGTGGTGTAAAGTAACTAAGTACATTTACTGTAGTAATGTAGAGGTACTTTCATTTTACTGGAGTATTTCCAATTTTCTATATTTTTACTTCTACTCCACTACATCTCAAATATTATACTTTTTACTCCACTACAATTATTTGAAAACGTTTGTTACTAGTTACTTTGAAGATTTTGATTATTATTACAAAAATACATTAACCACTTCAGCCCTATTTGAACTTTGGCTATTTAAAAATAACTTGTATGCTTGTGTGCATGTAGAACTGCTATTTTCAAAAGATTGTTTATACATTTTAGACATACAGTATGATAACTTGTAAAACAGGACATTCCGCATAATCTGACTACTGTACTTTTACTTTTGGTACTTCAAGTGTATTTTGATGTCAATACTATCAGACTTTTACTTGTAACAGAGTGTTGCTGTGATACCTTAACTTAAGTTACTTTTTTTTTTTACTTTTTCCACCATTGCACTGAGCTTCAGGCATGACAGCTTCAGGCATGGCTACTTGTCAACCAGGTGTCCTACCGAACAGCTTTAAGAGTTACCAATGGAATAATTAACATGAATGAATGTACTGTGTAACTCATTTTAATTGCAATATGTAGATACTCTGAGCTCTGCTGTGCAGGCACTGTGTTTGTTGACGTGTGAATAATCCAGCACATGCCAGGATTACAGAATTGATTTATAGATGTGAAACGGCGAACGTGTTGTTAGCTTGTAGATCTGCTATTTTCAAACAGCCTATTTATGTACGTACATTAAGTACAGTACTTGAGTAAATGTACTTAGTTACTGAACCCAGCACTGGCCGGGTTACTGCGTGGGTGAAATACTGGTCGCTCTCTCGCTCTCTCCATCCTTCTCTGCCTCCTTCTCTCTCTCTCTCTCACACTGATCAAGCTCTGGTCATCACACATATCACAACACAACAGAAACAACACCGGTGACGTTTGTGCATGTCCAGTCCATATGGGCATACCCGCCACAGACACCCGCCACAGACTTTGTACAGTAGATCTGTGAACTACTACCGATTACCCATTGTTTTTTTATTGCTATTATAATAATTAATATGATTGTTATGATGATTCTTTTCAGAACGTCAACGGAACAAAGGGAAACAGATTGCTGCCAAAGTTCTGCATCCACTGCAAAGAGGTTGGTTCTCCTCCCTCCTCTTGTGTCCTCGTCAGGGGCGTCACGGCCATTCACTGTGCGTACGACGCGACACCCTCACTCTCACAGATCCGTGATTTCATACCCCCCACTTTTTGAAAAAAAATATATATATATATATATATTTTTTGATAATAAATCGGTAAAATCAGGCAAAAATAATAATTAAATAACCTAACCCCCGAAATAAAGTAACCAAAACACGAAAAAAAACTAACAAAATCCGCCCAAAAAACGCAACATTTTGAAAATACAGAATGTGTTTATATTTGACAGTTACAAATGTTTTTCACGCTTTTTCAAAAATAGCAGATCTACAAGCTCATAGCGCGGCACTCGGTGCCGCGCTATGAGCTTGTAGATCTGCTATTTTTGAATAGCCAAAGTGTAAAGTAAGGGGTATAGTCCACCGAAAGTCCACCCCCCCCCCACCTTCTGAGAGCCCGTGACGCCCCTGGTCCTCGTGTCCTTTCCTTATGTGTTCTCCTCTTCTCCTTCTCTTCTCATTCCTTGCTTCTGTTCTGGAGATCACTAGGGCTGTCACCATTACACATTTAAGTTGACGATAAATTGTCCCTCACGTAATTGCGGTTAACGATTTTAATTGCGTGTTTGGCCATTGAATATTGGAACACACGAATACAAATAATTTCTGTTTGTCTGTTATGCTTTGTAATCAAAAATTGCACAGGACAGATGACAAACAACTGCAGAAATAGCAGATCTACAAGCTAACAACACGTCACGAAGTGACGCGTTATAAGCTTGTAGATCTGCTATTTCTGCTTTTTTTTTTTATTTGAAAATGTGTGAACATTTTTCAAAATGGAAACGATTATGACGATTATGCAAAAAGAATTGCGATTATCTCAAATAATTGCGAATAGACGATTGTGCAATAATTGTGACAGATCTACAGATCACAGGATCACATGATCTAGGACCTGACCCTTGTACTCCTTACTATTGGTTGATTCTAATGTCACTGATATAGAAAGTAAATTAAACTGTCTTCTCTTCCAATTGTCTCTCCTCGCCTCAGCGTGTGATTGGCTGGTCAGAGCTGAGTCTCCTGGTGGGCGTGTACCAGAGGAGTGTGTTTGCCAGTAAACCCGTACGCAGCATGCTCCCCAAACACTACCCAGAACTGCTGCACCGACTGCAACACACACTGACCTTGTGTGTGAGTACACACACACATACATGCACGCATGGCACGCACGTTTGTATTTATACCAGTGGTTCTCAAAGTAGGGTCTGGGGACCCCCAGGGGTCCTTGAGGGAGTTCCAGGGGGTCCCCAGGTAAATGATAGATAGTTAGGAACCAAATGGACCCTTATGGGTCTGTAACTCAGAGAGTGTACAAATGTACTCTCAGAGTTAAATTAACATTGATTTTACGATATAAATTGGGGTCCCAGAGATAGAAATGCCATTAAATGGGGGTTCGTAGCCTAATGCATTATCAAACTGGGGGTCCTAGAAATTTAAATAGTTGAAAATCACTGCTATAGACGTAAAAGTTCTCTTATGGGGTCCCTGGCATATCTTGTCAAATGGGGGTCCGCAGGCTAATAAGGTGTCAATTTGGGGGATATGAAAAAGTTTGAGAACCACTGATTTATACCCCTGTGGGCCCACACACACACACACACACACACACACACACACACACACACACACACACACACACACACACACACACACACACACACACACACACACACACACACACAAACTACTAAAACATGCTTTAACATTACTCTTTTTCTTTCAGGTATCGTCCCCCGAGTCTAAATGGAGCAAAAGCATCAAGAAAGTAGAAAGAAAGATCAAGAAGGTACGGTAAATGACACCCGTTTACACCCGTTTACACCTGTTTACACCTGTTTACACCTGGCACACACCTGCGTTTAACACCTGATTACATCTGGCACATTTGGTTACATCTTTATGAAATAGGGCTTAAAGGGATAGTTCACCCAAACAATTACTTTTTTTCTATCATTTGGTCACCCCATGGAGAGACTTGAATTCATGAATATTTTTTTGTTTTTGTCGAATTCCTAAGCCAATAATTTGATGCCCAGCGGACTGGTAGGCACTAGGCAGCGGTTCCGGTAGGAGATACAAAGGTGACTCTTTGTGTCTCCCACGGGAAACGCTGCCGGTCATCAAATTATTGGCTTAGGAATGTGACAAAACAAAAAACTATCCCTTTAAGTGGTTAATCAATCTAATCGATTCCGTCGATTGTAAAAAAAGAAAAAAAAATTGCGTTGATTCATAGATATTGAAATGATATTAATAGATATTCATGAAATGAATAAAAACGTGCTTCTCGATTATTCAATACAGTAAAAAACATCTATTAATAGAATAATCACGGCCTGGGCCGTGGCGGTCCAGACACCCTATAGGCAACAATGCCTAGGGTGTCTGGACTGCAAAGCCTGACAGCGTGTCGTGAGTTCAAATCCCGATACCGATGACCTTTGCTGCATGTCACTCCCCATCTCTCTCCCCATTTCCTGTCAGTCTCCTGTCCTATCATTAACCCATTAAGACCTGAAGCCGATTCTACAAATGTCTTCTAAATCTCAACAGTATTCTGAAAAACGTATGTTGCTATATCAGTGGTGCTCAAACCTTTTCATGTCAAGGACCCCTAAAATGATATGTATTTGGCCGCCGACCCCCATCTCAAAATATGTTGTTCCAGGGACCTCCCAGAAGCAAAGATTTGAGTAAAAAATGTTCGCTTTTTTTCTCGATTTTTGCCGCGCTATGAGCTTGTAGATCTGCTATTTTTGAATAGCCAAAGTGTAAAACAATGCTCAAATCAAAAAGTGACACAGATGTGTTCCAGTTCTTAAAGGGGAAGACCACTCATGTTCAACATTGAACTATTAATTATCCTTTTCTAGGCAACACAGAAGGGGGGGTGGGACTTTTTTCTTATTTCCACACAACAGCTTGTGTATTAAAAGGTGTATTAAAGACACAGTTCAATGTTGAAAATGAGTGGTCTTCCCCTTTAATGGGTTAAAGGCATAAAAGCCCAAAAACAAATCTTTAAAAAAAAGAGAAAAAAAAAAAGAATAATCACTGAGAAAATAGTCGATATTTACAATACCCTAAACTGGATTCTTATTCAAAACGTTTGATGCGATTTCTGCCGACTGCTAGTGCTTTGTGACTAATAGCGACGTGGCTCCGCACCCATGGCGGGCCAGAAAAGATCTGTGCAAAGCATAGACACAGAAATCTGAGCTCACAACCCCCATGAGACAGAACCTAAACCAGATAGCACATGCTAACAGACATAATGAACCTCTCATAGAGCAGAAACTGAAGATGCTGCACTGTTACAACATGATACTATAGCCTAGATATTGTTGTTGCTGTTGGGCAGAAACCTTCTATCTCCATATAGTTTCTTTTGCCCTACTTCATCATAAAAGAGTGTCCCACAAAAATAGTGAAAATAGCAGATCTACAAGCTGTAGATCTGCTATTTTCACAATTCTATTTTATTTTTCAAAATAGAAATAAAAAGGAACGGTTTTGGACATACAAGGTTTCCTCCCGACAACAACAATATGAACCTGCATCGAGTTCATGTCTGGGATATTTGAGGTCGAGGAACACCCCCCCCCCCCTCTATATACATTCAAAAATGTGCAAAAATGTTCACGATCTTTCAAAAAATAGCAGGTCAACAAGATCATAGCGAACAAAATAAATCTGAAAATGACACAGATGCGTTCCCGGTCTTAAAGGGTTGATGTGACAAAACACGCGACTGTCCATATCAGTGGTCCTCAATCGGTGGTCCTCAACCTTTTCTGGATCAGGACCCACTTGAAGAAAAAAGAAAGTGAAAAGCGTTCGTGGCCCACCCACCTGACCAGTAAGGTCCTCGGTTCAACTCCCGACCCAGTCTGTGTTGAAGTTGAAGTGAGCTTGCAGATCTGCTATTATCGCAATAAAAAAAATAATAATAATATATATATATATATGTTTTTTTAATTTAAGGTTTCACCCATAATGACATGCCCAAAATAAGGACGCCAGTTTGAACTAGATCAGCGGTTTTCAACCTTTTTCATGCCAGGGACCCCTAAATTGATATTTGGCCGCGGACCACCATCTGAAAATGTTTTGTGCCAGGGACCCCCCAGAAGCAAAGATTTGAGTTAAAAATATTTTCTTTGAAAAATTAATGTATTCAAAGATTTGCACACATTTTCAAGATTTTTCAAAAATAGCAGATCTACAAGCTCATAGCGCGGTGCCGCACTATGAGCTAGTATATCTGCTATTTTTGAATAGCCAAAGCTAAGTGGTTAAAATGATTCTGAGGCTATGTTAACTAAATTAGCTGGGGACCCCCTGGTAGCCCCCCCAAGGACCACTGGTGGTCCCCGGACCACTGGTTGAAAACCGCTGAACTAGATAAAACAGACAGCGTTGTTCCATTAGGACTGGAAGACGTACGCATGTGATTTCTGCGAACAATGCCACGTGTATAATAAGTGTGAGACCGGCCCAATGTTTACTGCCTGACCTATCACAATGCTCACATTATTAATAATAATAATATTAACGACGTATCACTCACTGTGTGTTTGCCTGTAGATGAGCAGAGGAGGAGAGAAGAGGAGAGGAGGGGTATTCAAGGCCGTGGGAGAGTTCAAGTTCATCCTGCGATGGATCGACGAGCTGAGAGAACAAAACGTATGATCCTTAAAATCATCAACATCACCGTGATCATCATCACAATCATCATCATCACCATCACCACCACCACACTGTTGTGTTCTCTCCTGTTTTATTTAATTGAACATTTTTAGAATTTAATTGATTTGCACAAGAGGAAGAAATGCACAATAATGCGTACATATTTCAGTGGAAAGGAAGAAAAAGTGTTGGGCAGGTGAGGTCAAAAACCCTAGGAGGGCTTACAATGGAACCTCACCTTTACTATTTTTTATTTATTTAATTTAATACAAATAAAAAACTCACTTTTTATAATTTATTTTTATAAGTTGAATTTCTAGAGAAAATAGAAACCTGATTATCATGATTTTCATCGTTCATTTCCTGTCACTGCACAGGAAATGAACGATGAAAATATGTTTTAAAATTTCAAGATAAAGTGTTGATTTATGGTTTACATGTAAAATATGTAAAAAATACATATAAATCAATGCAGTTACACATGTGGCTTTACAAAATAACTTATTTTCGGTATTTATTATATTGCTATGAATTCAGTATTTTTTCATTAATTCAGAATATTTAAAATGTATTTTATTAATGTACATAAGATGACTCTGAAACAAGACCTATTAAAGTATTTTCTCGTCACATTTGTCAACCTGCTTCTTTTTCAAACAAACACGTGTGTGTTTGTGTGTGTGTGTGTGTGTGTGTGTGTGTGTGTGTGTGTGTGTGTGTGTCTGTGTGTGTGTGTGTTTAACAAATTGACCCAAATGGGACACTTTGTCCAGAAGTTAAATTAATGCTGAGGAACTTATTGTGTACTCTTACTATAGGACACTTTAATGTCTACTTTGCTCTCCTGTCCTCACACCCTTCAAGTACATTGCTTGTCTGCTCAGCTGTTATGTCTCCATCTGCTGGTCAACAGCAGTCATTACACCTAGATTAGAGATTTTTTAGGCTAGGGTCCCACAGCAGACCAGTAGTAGTAGCCTGGTTCCAGACCATAGACCCCGCCCACTCTCTGCGTGGGCACAGCTTCAGTCTGATAATCAGGCTAGACCAGTAGTCCAACTGTCTCACAGATATCGGCTCTGGCTATTGGGTACGCTATATTCGCCACTTTTAATACAAGTAGGGACTGGGGTGCTCGGGTGGGGCTGGGGCGCTTATGGTATGGGCAAGCTAGCCCTCACCCACATTTATCACATTATCACATATGATATCCATTCTGTCAATCTGTCTCAGGGCCTAGGCTGTTACCACTTTCACCCTAAGATCCCTAATTTGTCATTATGTCATTATTGGCGGAATTGTCCCAAACACTATACAGTGGGAAACCAAAAAAGGAAGGGCTGCATGGATCCGATGGCTTATTAAACAGATGCTCTTCAGTTTAACCGGTGTGCATCAGTGGTGGAAGTAGTACATGCATATTTTACTTAAGTAAAAGTAACAATACCACAATATAAAAATACTCTCTTAGAAGTAAAAGGCCTGTGTTCAAAATGTTACTTGAGTAAAAGTACAAAAGTATTCGCATCAAAATATACTTAAAGTACCAAAAGTAAAAGTACTAAAATGTTTGAAAATAGTGGATCTAAAAGCTCACAACGGACAAATACATATAATTTAGGGTGGTCCTTGAGACTGACATTATAGCAACACACGTTTTTTACGTTACGTTATAAAAATCTAAAATGACATACATAGTAGGCTATGCGTTCCCGGATTGAATGGGTTAAATATAGTTAGGCTGGTTGGAATCTACACCATGGACCACGAAACATGCTGCATGTGTGGTCTGATGCTGCACTCCACCATGGCACGTGATGTGGGCATTTTTTTTAAACGTTTGAACCCGTCCGTAGCTCTTTGCTCTGCAGCAGGGTTTGCGGTTTCCGTGAGGGGAGGATTCCTTTGTCACCCTACAGTAGTCATCTATGTAAAAGTTCATCATGATTGGAATACCTTTTTGAATATCTATATTTATATTTTAACTCATCACAGAGGAAATGACTCCATCCCTGAAGTGCGCTCTAGTCTAGATGAATGTTGGTTCATGAGTCATTGTCTCCATAACATAAAGTAAAGAAATCATTATCCTCGACCCACATGGTCTTCATAATGCAAACGAGGAGGGACACATTTATTTAACTGAAAGAGCTGTGATCAGTATACACATTTATGTTATATTTGCGTAAGAATAAGACAAAGGAACATAAAAAATCCCTGCTGTTCCGTGGTGCCTGATCTGTTTGGCAAAGGATGTAATTAATAAATGTGATAAAAATGCAATATATATTACATTATATAGTAATTATAACACTGGCTGGAAGCTATACAATAATGTCCAGTATTCTCTCTCCCCCCTCCCTCTACGCACGTGCGCACACACACACTATAGTATATTAGTAATTTCCTCTGTGATGAGTTAAAATAAAAATCTAAATATTCTATCTGTCTGTTGTTCTCAGTGGTTCTCAAACTTTTTTCAAGTCAAAGGCCCCCAGATTGATATATATTTGGCCACGGACGCCCGTCTGAAAATGTTTTGTGCCAGGGATCCCCTAGCCTCGGAAACCCATGGCTTTTTTCCGTGGTTGGGAGCGTCTAGAAACGTGGCTCGTTTAACGTGGTAACATTTATAGAATTAGTCCATACAACTTCTTGGTAGAGAACGGGTATCATTTATTACTGACGGTCAGGCAGTAACATACAGGTTATACTTTTCAATGGATGCTTCTCTCTTTGTTATCTTTTCTGTTACAATATCTTTCTCCCGGTACTCACTCGCGCCATATCACTTCCGCACCGGCACAACAACAGTGCGTCAACGTCATCACGTTTCACTCCCAGGCCCCACCCCCTTAAAGGCACAGGGGGATCCCCAGAAGAGAAGAATGTTAAGAATTTACGTTCCAAATAATTTCGATATTCTTCAGACATTTTCAGAAATAGCAGTTTAGTAACATAGTACTGTCATTCTCTCCATTCACAATAGTAGGAATGAATTGATAATTTTCCTAGTAGCCTAGGCTTCATTATACCATGTACAGTATAGTGACACAACCTTAAATTGAGTGTGTGTGTGGAGAGAGAGAGAGAGAGAGAGAGAGAGAGAGAGAGAGAGAGAGAGAGAGAGAGAGAGGGAGAGAGAGAGAGAGAGAGAGAGAGAGAGAGAGTGAGTGAGTTAAAAAGAGCGAGAGAGGCAGAGGGCTTAGAGATTGTGTGTGTGTGTGTGTGTGTGTGTGTGTGTGTGTGTGTGTGTGTGTGTCTGTGTCAACTGACTGATGCTCTGCGTCAGTGTGGCAAGGAATTATGATAAGAAAACCTCAGAGTCGAAGACAACCCTATGTGTGGTTGATGTGTAATAGGGAAGTGATGGCATGGAATATAGTTTCTATATCATATGTACTAATACTAATGAACTATATACTCATTTCTGTCACGCCAGTTGGCCCTCCTCAACTGTGAAGCAAAAAATGACAGCATTTAGGCTACATGAAGGTGGAGAGAGTTCATCAGCATGGGGGAACTCTGTGGTTACGGTGCAACGTGAATGCACGGTGCCACGTTCTATGCAAATGAAAATCTACCTGCAGACAGTCTGTCCTAACCAGGGTTGCCAGATCTGCTTATTATAATTTCCCCGCAAGATTTTATTTGAAAATAGCCGATCTACAAGATCACAACGCGTCGCGTCGCGACGCGTTGTGAGCTTGTAGATCTGCTATTTTCAAATAGCTGATGTACATGTTAAAGTGCTCATGTTGCCCATAGTTGCTTCTTTTGGGCTGGTTTTCCTAGACCTGGTTGCTTGTTTCTCTCACGGAATCTGGCCTAACAGACAGTGGTGGAAAAAGTACTTGCGTCTTTATTTAAGTAAAAGTATCGATGCTGCAATGTTAGGGCGCGGTCGCTGCGCTCTACACGTCTGCTGGTACATGCCATACCACACTGGCAGCAAAAAAAAAAATGTCGGACGCGCACAGCCTGAGTTTATCAGCGGGCAGCCATTATTTTGGTGTGACTGCGCCCTTACAACTAAAAGTCCAGAATTCAAAATGTACTTGAGCAAAAGTACAAAAGTATTGGTATCAAAATGTACTTAAAAGTACCAAAAGTAGAAAGTGCTCATTATGCAGAATGTCCCATTTCACAAGTTCAACATGTATACACACTTTGTACTGTAGCTGACTGACGTGCTGACTCACACATTTTCCACTTGTTACGCCTGATTCATTATATTTAGTTGCACAACGATGCGTCATAACAAAAATAGCCGATCTCCAAGCTCACAACGTGTTGCAGTGAGGCACGCCAACTAAGAGGGGAGATGAGGAGAGGATAGAGAAGAGGAGAGGTGTGGAAAGGAGAAGAGGAGGGGTGGGGAGAGGAGAAGAGAGGATGAGAGGAAGAGAGAGGTATAGCCGGGTCTCGGCTCTCTGCTGGTCCTCGTAATAATAATCAAAATCTTCAAAGTAACTAGTAACTAATGTTTTCAAATACTTGTAGTGGAGTAAAATAAAAGTATAATATTTGCCTCTGAGATGTAGTGGAGTAGAAGTAAAAGTATTGGAAATTGGGAATACTCAACTAAAGTACAAATACCGCTATATTGTACTTAAGTACAGTATTTATGTAAATGTACTTAGTTACTTTCCACCACTGGTTCTATATATTTTTAGCGGTGCCAACCGCTCTACACTTGACTTTGTCCGTATGTCCGTCCGTCCGTCCGTCCGTCCGTCCGTCCGTCCGTCCGTATCAGCACGGGATGAGCACGGCAAAGAAGCAACACATACAAACACACGCACACACACACACACACACATGGAGCTTGCCTCTGCCATCTCTCCTCTTATTGCCCACACGTGCCACTGCTTATCAAAGAGGGGTGCAGGGACCCCCAGCGTATGTTATGTCCGTGGAAGCACGGGATGAGCACATTATGTCCGTGGAAGCACGGGATGAGCACGGGATTTTAAACAGCTATAACTCCAGTTTGCAGCATGCCACCAAGGCCAAATTTGGTATGTGGACTTAGAGCACCAATAGGGACGAGCATGAATTGCTGAAGTTATCAAAGAGGGGTCCAGGGACCCCCAGCGCCCGTATGAGCACGGGATGAGCACGGGATTTTAAACAGCTATAACTCCAGTTTGCAGCATGCCACCAAGTTCAAATTTTGTACATGGCCTCAAACCACCAATAGGGACGAACTGTAATTACTTAAGCCCTGCCCCCTCTGTCTGCCCATTGGCTGGGCTTTAAACAGCCATCATTCCAGTTTGCAGCATGCTACCAAGTAACAATTTGGTACGTGGACTCAGACCACCAATAGGGACGAACTGCAATGAGTTAAGCCCCGGCCCAAAGGCACCGCTTCCTTCACACAGGGTGTGATTTTTAGTTACTAGTCCAGCTCTATTTGTACTACTGTCTGTCTGACAATCTGTCTGTCTGCCCTCTGTACAATGTTTGTGGTTTGTTGGTTGTAACGGCTGCTGCTGTCTGCAGGAAAACCCAGACTTCTAGGAAATACTCCACACCCACACACACACACACACACACACACACACACACACACACACAATGATATAATGCAATATATATTACATTAATATAGTACTTATAACACTGGTTGGAATCTATACAGTAATGTCCAGTATTCTCTCTCCCCCCTTTCTCTCCCCACACACACACACACACACACACACACACACACACACACTTTGTACTGTAGCTGACTGACGTGCTGACTCACACATTTTCCACTTGTTACGCCTGATTCATTATATTTAGTTGCACAACGATGCGTCATAACAAAAATAGCCGATCTCCAAGCTCACAACGTGTTGCAGTGAGGCACGCCAACTAAGAATAGAGGGGGAGATGAGGAGAGGATAGAGAAGAGGAGAGGAGTGGAAAGGTGTGGAAAGGAGAAGAGGAGGGGTGGGGAGAGGAGAAGAGAGGATGAGAGGAAGAGAGAGGTATAGCCGGGTCTCGGCTCTCTGGTCTTCCGTGTGAGATACCAAACACATGCATCTGACAGATAGAACCCGGTACCACTTGCAATGTCTATAATGCATTATAAACATACTTATAAAGCATTATAATTTTCTTATAACACTGAATAATTATAGTTATAACTATAAGAACTCATACTCATAATGCTTTATGACAATAATATAACAATGACTTGGGTGGGCAACTTTGATGATGGAGAAGGCCATTATTATTTCCACACTCACTCCAGAGGGCCACATTGCATATCGTTGCTGTCAGGCAGAAACCTATTATCTCCATATTTTAACTTTTTTCCTAAATTAATGCTGTACTTTGCCATTCTATGTCACAGAAGTAGCAAAAATAGCCAATCTACAAGCTCAAAACGTGTCGCGTTTTGAGCTTGTAGATCTGCTATTTTAGCTATTTCTTAATTGGAATCCAGATTTTTGTTTTGTTGCCATTTTTTTATTGGAATCCTGACAAGTAACATTTGTATTGAATTTCAAGTGCATTTAGTTATCCTTGCATTTATTTATTTATGTTTAACTTAAAACAAATACATTGGACATAGAATCAAAAATTTAATTTTAATAATAGTCATTAAGCTACTAATATAGACATGTTTGGAATTGTAACAGCTGAAATCAATAATACATCAGTATTCCGATGATAACCTGCGGGCCGCATTAAGTGAAGGTGGGGGCCGAATGTGGACCCCGGGCCGCCAGTTGCCCATGTATGACTTACGGCATAAGGTCAAGTATACATGCGCTGTAATCTACTTATACAACTATGTAATTACAGTAATAAGCACCCATAAATACTCGTAATGCAATCATAATCATAGCCTTTCATAACAACGTTTACCATAATACTTCATAATTACTGGTCACTCACTCGCTGACTATTTCTTTAGGCCAGGATCATAATGTATTCACTTTATTCAAAGTGGTTGCTTAGAATGGGAAATGACATTTCTCAGCATGCGCAGGAAGCGTGTTTGTGTTGTTTTATGTCGTTATTTGAATATGGAAATGCGTTGAGGGATTATGTTGTGGGACTAATACGTGTAGTGTTGTGTCATGGCATTCATTTGGTCATTCATGTTGACTGGTGTGACTGTGACACCAATGTGACTGTGATGTCTGATTGTTCAGATCAGCCTGTCTCTCTTTTCCCATACTGAGTTGCTTTGTGTGGTTATGTATTTGTTGGGTGTTGTTGTCACAATAAAGAGTCAAATCCTTTAACAATCGTTGGCATAGCTTGTTCTGCCTGTGATCAAAACTTGTGTCAATGCAATACTATATGAACAAAGATGTATGCCAATATGTATTACTGTTGGCTCTCTGCATATGGCAAGGTGAGTGGCAAGTTTCCGCCTATCCGCCTATCAAAGATTTGTGACTGAAAAGTTTGGGAACCCTTGCTCTAGGCCAGGGGTCTTCAACGTTTTCAGGCCAGGGACCCCCTAGCTGAGAGAGAGCTGAAGCAGGGACCCCCTCAATATAACTTTTGTATTTTAAATTCGGTCTGCTCTTTTTTTCCTCTACACCTATATACCTCTTTGCCAAAAATAGCAGATCTACAAGCTCACAAGGCGTTGAGAGCTTGTAGATCTGCTATTTTTGGCTAAAGTTCTTCTCAGAAAAGGGATGCTAGGGTTCAAGTGGTTAATGTAAAAAAAGAAAAATCCTATCACATAAAGATTTGGCGGACCCTGTAGTAACTCTGAGGACCCCCTAGGGGTCCCGGACCGCCTGTTGAAGACCCCAGCTCTAGGCTACAATATGGGATATAAACTTACAGTATATAAAAAGTATGAGCACCATGAGTCTCTCCTGGGTATGGGAACATCTGAACAGTATTTCCTGATATCAACTTAAGTTTTCTTGTTTTCCTAAAAAACGACATGGATTCAACGTGTTGTCATGTCAGATCCAAACGAAATGAAAACCAAATAAAAACTAAGCTACCATGACTAAAACTAAGACTAAATATATTGACAATTTCGTCAACAAATAAAAACTAGACTAAAATGTCAGTGAGGGTCGAGTGGAGATGAGATCCAGTAGAACTAAAAGACAAGTCATTTTATGTTTGGTTGCGCTTGGGTGCTGAGCTCTGAAAACAGCCGATCTACAAGCTCAAAACGCTTGCGACGCGTTGTGAGCTTGTAGATCGGCTATTTTCAGCATGCAACCAAGTGTAAAATCAGCCATTACGACGCCATCAAGGCACCACCACAATACATTTCAGTCGACGAAATCAGCGTCGATTTAGTCGACTATAATCGTACAGTATGATATTTAGTCGACTAAAACTAGACAAAAACTAAAACATTTCAGATGACTACACACACACACACACACACACACACACACACACACACACACACACACACACACACACACACACACACACACACACACACACACAGTGTGTAGGTATCTCTTCATAAACAGTGTGTAGGTATCTCTTGGTACCTCTCTCTCCCGGCAGCCATCTTGTGTACATTACATCAGGCTGGTGTGTAAAGGCGTAGTGATGAACTCTGAAACCAACGATGAAGAACTGCTCCGCCGCCAACAGGAAGTCACACAGGAAATGGATGTACCTGTCACAGAGGTCAGAGGTCACAATGATCACAGTCA
>NC_139960.1:13883237-13898237 GCF_963454915.1 Gymnoscopelus microlampas | reverse complement strand
TTGTAGGGCTTAACGGACTCATCAGTAGGCGCCTCTCCTATCTTCAGCGCTGTGATCCATAACATCACGTCATCCTTTCAGGTATGTAGAATCTAATGAACAAACCATGACAAACAATTCATATACAGATGACATATATGTACAAAACATGTATCACTCTCTCACACACACACACACACACACACACACACACACACACACATACACACGCATATTTTTAACATTTGTACATTTGTAACTCAAATCTTTGCTTCTGGGGGGTCCCCGGAACAAAATACTTTGCGAGGGTGGGGGGGGGGTTTCTCGGACAAATACGAATACATTTTGGAGAAAGTTTGAGCACTACTGATGTAGCAACATACGTTTTTTTAGTATTTAAACTGTTTAGATTCAGAAAACATTTTGTAGAATCTGCCTCAGGTCTTAATGGGTTAATTCATTTATAATGGCATTCTATTGGAATCAATAAAATGTTAAAATGTGTGTGTGTGTGTGTGTGTGTGTGTGTGTGTGTGTGTGTGTGTGTGTGTGTGTGTGTGTGTGTGTGTGTCTCCACAGAAACATGAGCAGATTGAGTTGATGAACCATACCCTGGCCGTTTATCTACGGATCCTGGACAAGATTCTTGACCATGAACATGACACCCTCCTGGACACGCTGCCTGAGAAGGAGACGCGGGACAAGGTGCGTTCTGTCGTGAAGGACCTCAGGAAGGACGTTCACCACCTGAAGACTCACTACTACGACAACGGCAACAAAGACATGGAGAAGAGGAAAGAAGTCCTCAATACACTGAACAAAATACAGGTAACTGTCTGTCTGTCTGTCCTCAAAGCCCTGAACAGTATACAGGTACCTGTCTGTCCTTTTAAAACAGGTGTTTTATCGGTAACGTTAACCTATTCACAGCTGTTAATTTGGCCAAAAACGTATACATTTTGGGGTCCTTGACATGAAAATCTAAGCTCTGCTTAACCCCCCCCCCCTCTCTCTCTCTCTGCAGGTGAATGATGTGGTGAGCCAGAAGAAGGCTCTAGCCGAGTTTAAGGAGATCTACAACGCAGCTTCTGTGATTGCCAGCAAAAAATGTCCAGGGTCCCACTCTTCTTAGGCTGACCGACAGCTCAATGCTCCAATTAGATGACAGGAGCAGCCAGGCTGAGTTGCAGTCATGAGAGAGAGAGAGAGAGAGAGAGAGAGATGAAAATGAAAATAAAATGCTAGAAATAGGTTTCCATCACAACACCTGATTTGCACAGTTTAGGCCTATTTATTACTCAGAGTAAATGTTTACATTCTAACCATTCGTCTGTTCTTTGGAATGTTTTAATTTATTTTCATTATTAGCTATAATTTAATCTAATTTAATCTTGTTGTCATGAATCATGGTCTCATATTTATCTCTTATTTATCTCTTATTTAAGGTAATCAAGGTTGTAATTTAACTGCTATTGTACTATTTATTTCAGATCTGTTCATTCATATTTAATTAGTTTTATTTATATTTTATCTATATTATTTGACTTAGTACTTGAACTATTTGAATAAAACTGATGTCTGCAGCACTTCTGAGTCTTTTCTAATTTCTTAAACAAAAAAAGAGGAACTATTATAATCATACTGTGTAACCTTTTCAATTAACCCATTAAGACCACTTTAGATTTCTTTGGCTATACAAGCTCATAGCGCGGCACCGAGTGCCGCGCTATGAGCTTGTACTGTATATCTGCTATTTTTGAAAGACCTTGAAAACGTTTTTTTTAGAATCTTTTCAAAAAACTGTTAGGATTTAGAAACATTTTTAGGAATTGCCTCAGGTCTTAAGTTATTTTTGATATAATCTTTCACAGTTTACCCCCAGTTATTATTTTTTTAAATAAAGAATAGCGACAGTTGCAAGAACAGAATGGTTATAGCACAGAGATAGGTATAAATTGGTGTGGGTGCCTCTAGATTAGTCAGGCTATATTTTCCTTCTCTCTTCTTCTTATCCTACAGTATGCGATATCAGTGGTGGAAGAAGTACTCACATTTTATACTTCAGTAAAAGTAGCAATAAATACTTTGTAAAAGTACCAGTATTCAAAATGTAGCTCATAGCGTGGCACTCGGTGCCGCCCTATGAGCTTGTACATCTGCTATTTTTTAATAGCCAAAAAATGTTGGAACAAAATGCCTCAAATCATGAATTCAGTGTCCGATTGCCATGAAAGGCCTGAGAAGAAATGGCACCCTTTTCACATCGTCCTATTATAGCGCCACCAGGAGGCCATAATAACCTACCTGACCTGGCAGAGACTTGTGCTCCGAGGAGCACTTTTTCTAGTTTTTAATCAGGTGACCTGTCAGGTGGTCTAGTAGGTATTTGTGTGTCTCTGTGGGTTTCTTTGTCTGAGGAACAGTGTTGCAATGCTGAATTGGAAAGTGGTTGCAGTCTATTTTAATGACGTGACGCGCACGTCGCTTAACACCTACACTACAGGTCACACTATGGACAATTGATATGGATCTAGGCTCATTCCTATGTTAATCCACCTGGTGTGAGTCGGGAGCCTTTGTAAACTTTGTCGAGGTGTGAATTTAAAGTCGTTTTAAATCTATGCGTGTGCCTGCACGTGCTCCTGGTCAAATGGGTTCCTGCACGGCGTGCAAGGCCGTCCCACGAGCAATGGAACCCTGCTGAGGAACAACCTTTTTGGTGGTATTAGAATAAATGTTCATGGCAGCCTTATCCAGTGTGTGGACATTCTGTGCCGCAACTGGACTGAAAATACCGTATCAATTATTTTCTTAGCATTACATAATTGTATGTATTACTTTTTCAATGAATTGAATAACTGAGAAGCATGTTTAAAAAATAAATAAATATGTGTCTCGAATCGACTAACCAATTAAAGGAGCACTTCATCCATTTTCAACCTTATCTTCATGTACATGTAAGTCATTTGTCCTCACTACTGTTGAGTATAAGATGGCACAATTTCCATCTACCTACTATGGGTCTCATTGGAGGCATATGGAGATGAAATGACATCATCAATGGGGATTCCAAACGAATAGAACTACACCTTCTCTTCCTGGAAAAGCATCATGCTGAAATAGAAGCCATTGTTCTTGAATTAATAACATATAAACAACATATAAAAATGGCTGTGCTTTGCATTATGTTTGCATAATGTTTTAAAAATGTTTTTATGTGAAGCACGGTCAGCTTGGCTAGTAGGGCCTATGAAATGTGCATACAAACAATACTGAATAAACTTCAGGGTTTTTCCTGGCTCAGAATGGGCCGTTGTGACTGCACAACAGTAAAGGCAATGAGTCTGTGAAATCTATGCATATGACGGTCATTGTCACAACGTCACATGACTCATGAGAGCATTTGTGGCTTATTAGGTGGGAAAAAGGTAATAAACAATGATATTTGTAGCATTATATTTTTTTGCCCCCTACAGGTGGAAGGGAACTTGCTTTTGGCTCTGCGTTGTTTAGAGCAGTGGTTCTCAAACTTTTTCATGTCAAGGACCCCAAAATTGACACTTATTAGCCCGCGGACCCCCATTTGAAAAGATATGCCTCAGGGACCCCCATAAGAGAAGATTTTTACGTCACGGTGATTCTCAACCATTTTAATTTCAAGGACCCCCATTTTGACATGCATTAGGCTACGGACCCCCATTGAATGACATTTCTATCTCTGGGACCCCAATAATAATTTAACTCTGAGAGTGTACAAATGGAACCAAATGGACCTAACGGGTCCATTTGGTTCCATTTGTACACTCTCAGAGTTACAGACCCATAAGGGTCCATTTGGTTCCTTACTAACCATCATTTAGCTGGGGACCCCCTGGAACTCCCTCAAGGACCCCTGGGGGTCCCCGGACCCCACTTTGAGAACCAAGGGTTTAGAGGTCCCTGATTGCATGTACAAAATTTGGGGCAGATCGGATGCTGTGTTCTTGTGGCAGTGGTGGCCTAGTGGTTAGAGGGGCGGCCTTGATACCGGAAGGTCCCTAGTTCGATTCCCCAATTCATCACATCAATCATGAATCACCGCTGAATAGCCCTTGAGCAAGGCTTCCATGCAGGGTCCGGCTGGAAACAAGCTTCGTGCTTAGTCCGACACCCTGGGTAAACAACAAACTTTGCTTTATGATGTCTGCCTTTTTTTTACCAAACGGGGCCCTCCCTCAAACTGTTGTGACATGTGAGCTTTCTCAGTTCCAGCCCCCTCCCTTTGGTGCTCACTCCCACCCATTGGTGTACGTCAACTAAGTACATTTACTGAAATTTTGAGGAATGTTTACTTTACTGGAGTATTTCCCATTTTCAATACTTTTACTCCACTACACCTCAGAGGCAAATATTGTACTTTTACTCCACTACAATTATTTGACAGCTTTAGTTACTTTACAGATTTCTATAAATAATGCATCACATGGATGCACCTGGGATGTATCATCAGTGTTGTAGCCTGGGGTCGAAGGGTGTTTCGGGTCTCGTAACATACACCCTCGCCCAGGTGACCCAGCCGGGGTTGATCAAGCCCCAACTTACTGTACATCCCAGGTAGCTACCCACGGCCACGGTCAGTCCTATAGGGAAAGACAGGGCCCCTCAGTCCGCTTCTCCGGAAGTACTCTGCCTGAACACGGGGAGGCTCTGGCACGTGGAGGGACTAGGCTCTGTGGGTTGTCTCCTGGCCGGGCTCCTCCTTATTACAAAACATACATTAACCACTTCAGCCTTATATACATTTTGGACATTTGAAAATAGCCGATCTACAAGCTCACAATGTGTCGCATCGCGACACATTGTAAGCTTGTAGATCTGCTATTTTCAAAAGATGTTTATACATGTTGAACTTGTGAAATGGGATATTCTGCACAATGAGTACTTTTACTTTTGGTATTTTAAGTATATTTTGATGCCAATACTTTTGCACTTTTAAAATAAGTTTTGATTACCGGACTTTAACTCGTAACAGAGTATTTCTACACTGCAGTATTGATACTTTTACTTAAGTAAAACATTTGAGTACTTTTTCCACCACTGCCCACACCCTTGCCCTGTTCAAAGCCCTCCTTCAAAACCTACCTTTTCAGACTCGCTTTCCCCGCTCAATTCAAATCTCCCTTTCTACCTTTAAGTCTTAGTTTAATGTTTTCTTCCTTGCTAAATTTGTTTGCCTTTGAACTATTTCTCTCCTAATAAAGTTGTTTATTTTGTTTAGTTTTGTTGTAAAGCGACTTTGGGTACTAAGAAAAGCACATATAAATGTTATGTATTATTATCATATTCATCATATAATAGATCTGCTATTTTCGGAGAAGGGATTTGGGGTCAAGGGAAAAAAGGAGGGGTTCTAAATTTATTATAGACCCCCTGTGGGACCCCGGTAAACCCCGGTACTGTAGTGTTTAAAGGACGACTTCACCGCTTTTCAACCTATCTTCATATAATTGGTCCTCACTAATACTCATGATAAAATGTATCATGAAAAGCGGTGAAGTCGTCCTTTAAGTGGCTAAGGAGGAAGGCGGCTTTGTATACTATTAACCTCAAGTTAAGTTTCACTTCAGTTTTTCATGGCTTGGCTTTCAACATAAATAAAAGGCTTTTCTAAGTTCCGAAAGCGAAGCTGGTAGAGAAACAGCTCTGAAACCACAAGGCAGTGGAAAACATTTCCACAACTAGAGAGCTGCACTCAGTGGAGCCCACACATCTGTGCCAGGCCGGATGGCCTACCCATGCTGATGACGACAGTCTTCCCCCGAATAACGGAGTTCCATAGAGCTCCGGACTTGGGGCGCAACAGTTAACCCATTCAATTCAGGGTACGGCATCCCGTGTCATCTTAGATGTCTTTGGCTATTAAAAAATAGCAGATGTACAAGCTCATAGGGCGGCACCGAGTGCCACGCTATGAGCTTGTATTTCTGCTAATTCTTTTGTTATCGTGATTTTTTTTTAAAGCGAACATTTGTAAAATATTTTGGTCCAGGGACCCCCCAGAAGCAAAGATTTGAGTTTGCAACACAAAAAAAAAATCATGATTTTTCAAAAATAGCAGATCTACAAGTTAAATAACAAAATAAATCTAAAATGACACAGATGCCTTCCCGGTCTTAATGAGTTAATCAAATGAATAGATTCTGAAAATAATAATAATCTATAATCGATTTTAATTAATAAATAATACATTTTGGGATGAACATTTAAAATGTTGCTTTTTCTCCAGGGAGAAAGAACGAGAGAGAGAGCAAGAGAGAGGGGTGGAAGAGAGACAGAGAGAGAGAGCGAGAGGAGGGGGGACAGAGAGCGAGAGATAGAGAGAGATAGAGAGAGGAAGAGAGATAGAGAGAGGGTGGGTGGGTGGGTGAGAGAGAGGAAATGACTAGCGTCCCGCCTACAGACCATTCTCCGACCAATCATGCAGAGGGGCTCCCCAAAAACCATCATACGGTGTTACCCCCCCCTCGCCGCAATGTTGTCATCAGCTGGAGAGACACCGCAGGAGAGCAATGGAAACCTCCTCCATGGAGTAGGAACGTGCAACACTATGTCGCTGTCTGCTGGAAAGCTGTCCCTTTTTAGTGGTGCCAACCACTCCTACTGTATATCTGACTTTGTCTGTGTGTCCGTGTGTATGTCCGTATGTCCAATAAACAAACATTGATGACAACATCAATACGGGGCTCATCAAAGGCACCACTCTCTTCACACAGGGTGTGATTTTTCTATTGTTATTTACATTTATTTTGAAAATAGTAAAAACAGCAGATCTACAAGCTCACAACGCGCCACATCGCAATGTGTTGTGAGCTTGTAGATCGCCTATTTTCGCCACTTTTGTAAGACACTCTTGTATGAGGAAGTAGACAGAAACATGACGTATGGAAATATGGAGATGCAAGGTTTCTACCTGACAGCAACGACTTTCAACTTGGCCTCCCTATTTTGGGAATGTCATTATAGGCAGGAAAGAGATGATTAAAAAGTAGGGCCGGGACTTTAGCGCGTCAATTTCGATCAATTAGCATGATGTGGCGATTTTTATTAATTATTAATTAAACTACTATAAAACAACAGTAACAACAACACACTCTACCAGCCTCGAGTGGTGGAAAATAGCAGATCTACAAGCTCACAATATCTTGCGCTTGTAGATCCGCTATTTTCACATGGTTACTACATGTTTTATAATAATAATCGAAATCTACAAAGTAACTAAAGTTTTCAAATAATTGTAGTGGAGTAAAAGTACAATATTTGCCCCTGAGATGTAGTGGAGTTACTGGAGTAGAAGTAAAAGTATTAGAAATTGGAAATACTTGAGAGTCAAGTGCAAATACCTCAAAATTGTACTTAAGTACAGTTCTTGAGTACATGTACTTAAAGACGTATGCCAAAAAAAAAAATAGCTTTTCACTGTTCTTAGGTCAAATATTGATATGTGATTAAAATGTGATTACTTGCGATTAATTAATTACAAAGCCTCTAATTAATTAGATTATTTTTTTTAATCGAGTCCCAGCCCTATTAAAAACCTGTAAAAGATTTCAACATTATCTATCTAGTGTGAGCTTGTAGACCGGCTATTTTTGCTATTCTTCGTAAAACAAAGTACTGTATATAGGGCTTAAGTCGTTAAACATTAAATGATATACTGTGGTATGGTATTGTATTGTTATGATTGTATTGCAGTTCTAGTTCTAACCTTGCACTGTAATTATTCAACTTTATTGCAGGTAAATATCATAAGGCAGTTGTTAAACATTATTAATTTGTCCTTTAGCCAGCTTGTCCTGAGGACTCTATATTAAATACTGCTCACTGCGTGCGTGTGTGCGTGCGTGCATGCAAGCATACGTGTGTGTGTGTGTGTGTGTGTGTGTGTGTGTGTGTGTGTGTGTGTGTGTGTGTGTGTGTGTGTGTGTGTGTGTGTGTGCGTGCGTGCGTGCGTGCGTGCGTGCGTGCGTGCGTGCGTGCGTGCGTGCGTGGCGTGCGTGCGTGCGTGTGCGTGAGAGAGAGACACAGATAGTGAGACTCAATGGTTTCTGTCTCTTCTTAACTTCTCTAATCTTCTCTCATGATTCTATATTGTAGAACCTGCAACTCTACAGTCTGCTGATGAACAGAGAACAGATGAACAGAGGGGGTTCGGTCAAACAGCCCTTTGCCCTTTTGTTTGTTAGTTAAGAAAAAAATGTATCTCAACATAAAGTTTCAATTCCTGAAAAGCAACTTAAGGGTTTCTCTGGTAAACACGCAGGAAGCACGTTTAAAATAAACAGCTCTGCCCGTGTGTGTGTGTGTGTGTGTGTGTGTGTGTGTGTGTGTGTGTGTGTGTGTGTGTGTGTGTGTGTGTGTGTGTGTGTGTGTGTGTGTGTGTGTGTGTGTGCAGCGTGCGTGCATGCAGGGGATATCCGTGGTGAAACACCTCTACCATGCATAACATGCATGCCAATTTCCAGGGTACGTCTGCATGTCTGTCTAAATTTAACCATTTGCAACTCTGACAAATGTTCAAATGTTTACATTAGATTTGAGCTATAACCATTATTTTACACTTTGGCTATTCAAAAATAGCAGATCTACAAGCTCATAGCGCTACGAGCTTGTAGATCTGCTATTTTTGAAAAATCTTGAACATTAAGTGCAAATCTTTGCTTCTGGGGGGTCCCTGGAACAACAGGGGTGTCCGCGGCCGAATACATATAACTTTGTGGGTCCTTGACATGAAAAAGTTTGAGAACCTTTTCGGGCCAAGGACCCCTTAGCTGAGAGAGAGATGAAGCAGGGACCCCCTCTATATTGTATACAATTGTGTTTCAGATTAACCTTTTTATTTGACTTGGTCAGCTCTTTTTTTCCTCTACACCTATACCCCTTTACCAAAAAATGGCTAAAGTTTTTAACTAACATTTTTGCTTTTGGAGGTCAATGGAACTAAATATTTGACACATTTTCGATTATAATATAAAACAATATATATTATTTAAAGATTTGCACACATTTTCACGATTTAAAAAAAAATAGCAGATCTACAAGCTCATAGCACGGCACTCGCGGAGTTACAGACCTGTAGTAGGGTCCATTTGGACAATCATTTAGCTGGAGACCCCCTCGAGGACCCCCGGGGTCCCCGGACCCCACTTTGAGAACCACTGCTATTTTGTAAATTTGACTGGACACTATGTTAGTGAACATTTATTGAATGGGTTGTGGTCCGAAGGGAACCAACGTGGTCCTTCGCGAACAGCGGAGGAGCTGGGGATCCAACTGGGAACATTCCCATTTCAAGAGGGCAAAAGTATCAATACTGCAATGTAGAAATACTCTTGTTACAGGTAAATGTCAGAAAAATCTTTTGAAAATAGCAGATCTACAAGCTCACAATGCGTCGCATCACGACGCATTGTGAGCTTGTAGATCGGCTATTTTCAAATGGCTGAAATGTATATAGGGCTGAAGTGGGTAATATATGTTTTGTAATAATCAAAATCCACAAAGTAACTAAAGTTTTCAAATAATCGTAGTCGAGTAAAAGTACAATATTTGGATCTGAGATGTAGGCGAGTAGAAGTAAAAGTATTGAGGATTGGAATTACTCAAGTAAAGTGCAAAAACCTCAAAATTGTAATAAGTACAGTACTTAAATAAACGTACTTGGTTACTTTCCACCACTGCATAATATACTACATAATTCTACTGTTGTTCACAGAGTATACCAGAGTATACCAGATAATTATACTGTTGTGTACAAAGTGAGGCGGCATTGACTCAGGGGGTAGAGCGACTAGCAGATCTACATCGACACGTTGTGAGCTTGTAGATTGGCTTTTTGAACTATTTGAAAATGTTTTTCAAAATAGTAAAAAATGGCAAAGAAGTTTAGGGATAATGGGTAAGGCGGCTCCCAGAATAGGGCCGTAAATGTCTTGGCTGGGGGACACTTTGACACATGGACTGGGACAAACTGGTGACCTTCAGATGGTCTCTCTAGCCACTATGCCCAATCCCCGTCAAAGTTGCACGAACAATAGAAGTATAACAGAGACAGTAAACGGTCAATCTTAACCCATCAAAACCGGGAACGCATCTGTGTAACCGCTTAAACCATTATTTTATACTTTGGCTATTTTAGAAACATTTTGAAAATATGTGCAAATCTTTGAATATATATATATTTTTAAAGCAAATATTTGTAACTCAAATCTTTGCTTCTGAGGGGGGGGGGGGTCCCTGGAACAACAGGGGGGTCCGCGGCCAAATACATATAACTTTGTGGGTCCTTGACATGAAAAAGTTTGAGAACCACTGATATAGAAACATACGTTTTTTTCAGAAAACTGTTGTAGAATCCGTACCTCAGGCCTTAATGGGTTAATGACGACAAAAATTAAGCAAAAAAAAAAGCCTGCTTGTCAATTCAATAATTCATAATTTAATTCAGGGTGCGTGTAATTGGCATGATAGTATACTTGTATTGCCAAAATGACAGTGATAGAAGATTACAATAAGTATTGCAAATACTGAATGATCATTAGATTCATAGTATTGTAGAAAAATGAAAACTGCCCGTCTCCCTGTCTGTCCATCTACAGCAGGATGGCAGTGAACTAGAAACCAGGCAGGGAATTTCTCTTGTGGAAGTTTCTGGTTGGTAAAAGTGGCATCACCATCATCAAATGACATCACAACTCTCTCTAAAGTGTGTAAAGTTGTGATGATTTACGGTGAAAGTAACTATTCCAGCTAAATGAGTGAATGAAAGTATACTAGTTGAAGTGCGTGCGTGCGTTATAGCGTGTGGGCGTGTGGGTGTGTGTTTGTGGGACCCCTCACCAGTTCTGTGAACTTTGATGATTTAAAGGAAACTCAACAACCACAATTTTCACACCTAGAGATCTCTCTCTCTCTGTCTTTCGCTCTCTCTCTATATAAGCACTAGCTGTTCTGTCAGACAGAGCAAAGAGCTTCCTTTAGGAACAGTTAAAAGACAATACAGACAGAGTCGACTCTAACTGGACTTAAAGCAAACACCAGAGCCTGGGGATTTGAACCTGTGACAGATACACTACAGTACGGAGTATCGTGATGGCAGCAACGTATTGGGTTGTGATGCGGGTGGTGTGTGTGTGTTTGTGCCTGTCGGTCAGCATGGGCCACGAAACACACAAGATGAACAAAACTCTGAAAAGCCTCTTTTCACAATATGTAAGTATTATGAAGTTTATATCAATTTACTACTACTGCAACTACTACTATTACAACTACTATTGTGACTATTACTACTTCATCTTCTACTACGACTACTATTGATAGTACTATTGCTACAATACTTCCACTATTAATATCCCTACTTCTACTTCTACTACCGCTACTATTACTATTACTACTAGTATGAAAGTCTCTCTAACCACTAACCAAAGACTCACACATGAAGTGTTAAACTGTATCATTCCAAAGGACACTTTTTAACCACTCAGTGATGTTGTATGCATGCACTATCTACCAGTCAATGAAAACAATGTCACCGGCTGGACAGTTTAGCTTGCAGCTTATCCTTATCCTTATCCTTATCCTTAGCTGTGTGTGTCTTGTCAGTGCTGCAGTTGTTAGAATTTCAAGTTTTCATTCTAAAGTGAGAGTGTCTGTCATCTTGATATTATAGTGTCTCTGCCAACAACACTACTACTGCTACTACTTTAACAACAGTATTACACTGTGTGATAAGTTGAACACATTATTACTGCAGACACTGACTTCATGAACTGGATGATGGATATATCTGAGGGTCTACCCGTTATTTTTAATAACTATTTCTAGTATAGTATAGCATTAGCTTTAGTGGTATCAACAGTGGTAGTCGTACTGTAGTGGCAATGCTGTCTGTCTATTCAAGATGACATCACAGATTAGAGTCTACCTCTGGGTCCTGGATCTCCCCCCCCCCCTCTCATTTCTGTTTCATTTCTCTTTTTTCCCCCTCTCGATTATGTCACTCTCTTTCTGTTTGGCGCACACACACACACACACACACACACACACACACACACACACACACACACACACACACACACACACACACACACACACACACACACACACACACACACACACACACACACACACACACACACACACACACACACACACACACACACACGGTTTCCATTTACTACAATAAAGCAGAATGACGCTTTGATAGAGGTTTGGGTTGTGTAGTTATCTTGCCATGATGCAACTCCAAATATTGGCGAGATATATTCAGTAGATCAATTCGAAATTGATAATTGATAAACAATCGATATTCTTTTATACAGAAATAGTCTCCTCGTTGACTTACACTACCTTACACTCTTTAGCACAAAAACGAATGCAAACAAAGCAGATTCTGCCAATATGTAACCGGTCCGGCATAGCATTTCTTTTAACCCATTAAGACCCATCAAGAACGCATCCGTGTCATTTTAGATTTCTTTGGCTATTCAAAAATAGCAGATCTACTCACCGAATGCCGCCCTATGAGCTTGTAGATCTGCTATTTTTAAAAAATTGTGAAAAGTTTTGCAAATCTTTATTTTTTAAGCTTATTCTATAAGTAGAATAAGCAATTCTACTTATTCAGGAAGTAGAATTGTTTTAAATATATATATTTAACTAACAAACAAACAAACTAACTTACAAACTAACTAAATAAATACAGTACAATGCCATACTGGCTTTTGTGATGTTACTGTATACAGTCCTGTACTGGCATATACTGCTTTGTTTGCATTCGTTTATGTGCTAAGATAGTGACTTTGAGAGTGGTTTCACAATTTTACTGTACAAAGTCAATTATTGAATATTTCTGGAATATCGATTTTATGACAAACCTTAACCTTAACTTTTCTTTTAATGAATACAATGAAATGTTGTCCAATCTGTATGGTAGAGTATACATATAACCAATTTGTACAATTTGGGTGGTTGTATTTTGTCTCCCTGCTCTTCTATTGAGACATTTAGATCAGGGGTCTTCAACCTTTTCAGGCCAAGGACCCCCTAGCTGAGAGAGAGATGAAGCAGGGACCCCCTCTATATTGTATTATTTAGTTTCAGATTAAACTTTTTTTGTTTACTTGGTACTGCTCTTTTTTTCCCTCTACACCTATAGATCTTTGCCAAAAATAGCCAATCTACAAGATTGTAGATCTGCAATTTTTGGCTAAAGTTCTCCTCAGAAAAGGGATGCTAGGGTTCAAAGTGGTTAAGGTAAAAAAAATAAATCATAACACACAAAGATTTGGCGGACCCCCTGTAGTAACTCTGAGGACCCCCTAGGGGTCCCGGACCCCCTGTTGAAGACCCCTGATTTAGATCACGTCATAGGTCACATCTCACCTAGAGACACAGGATCTGACACAAATTTTGACCTGATGGTCAAGATTCAATTCATCCCCTGAGCAAGCAGGCTCAGGGGATGAATTGAATTAGCTCAATGGTTAAATAAAACGGTTCAAATCCGGGGGAAATAGAGGAAAGTTACATAGTGCTGCTTTAACGTGACTTTAACCCAAACCAAAACCATCACTTCTACTGTACATGCATAACATTAATACTGACCTTCATCAACTCTAATTCTAACCTTTAACATTAAACTCTAACCTAACTGTCATGTTTGTGTTTGTTTTTCCTTTGCAGAAGGTTTCAAACAAAATGAGAATGTCTGGAACTCCTGTGTTCTCTGTGGACCTCCTAAAAGACACACATAGAGAGGTACTATACACCCCCCCCCCTCTCTCACTCTCACACACACGCACACGCACACACACACACACACACACACACACACACACACACACACACACACACACACACACACACACACTAACACTTATATTTACAATTTCTCTCTCTCGCTCAGGTTGGTGAGAAAAAGGTCCTGATGGGAGGAGTTTTGAAGGTTTACGAGAAGCTGATTGGTCAGATGTTGGCCCAGAGTACCGGAGGCCAGAGTGGAGCCGGCTCGGGCCAGGAAGGAGCATCAGCCGAGGGACTGCGTTACGTGCTGGGGGAGGTCGAAGATCTGCTGGAGCATAAATACCCCACCGACTTAAATGAACAGCTACTGACTCTACAGAACATACAGGTACACACACACACACTAAGTAACTAAGTACATTTACTCAAGTACTATACTTAAGTGGAAAAAAATGGTATTTTTACTTACTGGAGTATTTCCAATTTTCAGTACTTTTACTTCTACTCCACTATACATGTACATCTCAGTGGATAATATTGTACTTTTACTCCATCCACCACAATCATTTGAAAACTTTAGTTAGTAGTTACTTTGTAGATTTTGATTAATATTACAAAACCTCTTCAGCCCTATATACATTTCGGCAATTAGAAAATAGTTGAGCTTGCGACGCATTGTGAGCTTGTAGATCTGCTATTTTCCAAAGATTTTAATGCATTTGAAACTTTCAGTACATTTTGATACTTTTGTACTTTTACTCAAGTACATTTCTAATTCCGGACTTTTACTTTGTAAGGGCACGGTCACACCGCACTTTTATTTTACCTCTGGGACCGTGGGACGGAATCTGCCAATGCTTTGTCAATGCAAATGCGTGGATTCGAGTGAAATATGCGCAAGACCATGAATCCAAGCATTGGCCGATTCCGCCGTGTGCGGTGTGTCCGTGCCCTAACAGACTGTTTCTACATTGCAGTATACTTTTACTCAGTGGTGGAAAGTAACTAAGTACATTTACCTAAGTACTGTACTTAAGTACAATTTTGAGGTATTTGTACTTTACTTGAGTATTTACAATTTCCAATACTTTTACTTCTACTCCACTACATCTCAGAGGCAAATATTGTACTTTTACTCCACTACATTTATTTGAAAACTTTAGTTACTAGTTACTTTTCAGATATAAATTGTGATATAATGAAACATACATTAACCACTTTAGCTCTATTTTATACATAGGC
>NC_139960.1:13855737-13878237 GCF_963454915.1 Gymnoscopelus microlampas | reverse complement strand
GTCGCATCGCGTTCACGTTTTCACGCCTATGACTCTCGAACCATACAAAAAAATACGTTATACAAAAAAATAAATGATCTTGATGCAACTCCCCATATAGGCCTAGCTAGCCCATTAACTAGATTCATGTCATTTCGCTTTTTCTCCAAAAAAACACTCTTTGCTACTACTCCTACACATTTTGTACAGTTTGCAGGAGGGGCCCGTTTTACAAAATGTGTCACAAACCATGAGTGTGGAAAGGTTCTACCCCACATTAGCGTCACACATTGAGGGGCCTCTAAACCAGTGGTTCTCAAACTTGTTCGTGTCAAAGGCTATGTATTTGGCCGTGGACCCCCATTTGAAAATGTATTGTGCCAGGGACCCCAAGAAGCAGAGATTTGTGTTAATGTTCGCTTTAAAATTAAAAATATTCAAAGATTTGCAAAGTTTTTCAAGATGTTTCAAAAACAGCAGATCTACAGTACAAGCTCATAGTGTGGCACCAAGTGAGCTTGTATATCTGCTATTTTTGAATAGCCAAAGTATCAAATATGGTTAAAGTGGTTAAAAGCCACCCGGGCATGTCCCTGTTTGTTGCAGAAAGGTGATTTCTTTCCCCCAGGGTTTTCATACTCCATACTTACTTACTTAATCCTCTTCGTTCCCTGTGGAACATAAGGCTGCGACTATCTACTTCCATCTGGTCCTATCCTGTTCATACTCCATACCGCAATTGCCTTCACAAAATTGTGGGCAGATCCTATTTCCCACAAAGAAATGCCCTATATCATCATGAATGCATCATCCAATCATCCCCAAATTGGAATCGCTTTCACTTATGCCCACAGGGGGTGCCACAAATGTAAAATTCGGCACCATATATTAGGGGCTGGGCGATATCAAATATCACAATATTGTTTACCAAATCCCTCGCTATGGTATTGTGGCAATAATATCAAATTGTGATGATATCATCTTGTAATAATACACTTTTTAAAGTATATATATAAAGAGGGCTTAAAAACAAGAAAAGACAACACATACAGTTTCACATAATTATATTACGATATCCAAAATCCCAGACGATATCTAGTCTCATATCACAACATCGATATACAGTAATATCGATATATTGCCCGTACTGTATATAGTACAAATGTAATGTAAATGTAATGTAAACTAAATGTTTATGTTTTCATAAGGAATGCAAAATCCTATGATAATGTATAGTATACAGCACTTACATCATCTTGGAAACTTGGTACAAGGAAGTGAAACGCTCTGAAGCGGCAATTCAAATGCCTGTCTCATGAATAGTTCAAAAGTTATGTATACGTTTCATGATGATGCAATCATTGCACTCAGTCATTGTTGACAGAGCATTTAACAGCTTAACCACCAACAATAACGATAATACTAACAGTGTGTATTAAAATAAACGTTGTGGGTATGCTACAAAGAGTGTTGACTTAACCTACTGTAATATATCATCTACCAGATTGACAATTCTTTTCTCCCACGATTTTTGTAATCCATTTTTTCACCCAGTGCCAATTGCCTAAACTGTAATCCTGCCAGCCTGGGCAGATTGACAATTCTTAAGTATGAGATTAATATGGGGCTTCTACAGTGGTGTAAAGTAACTAAGTACATTTACTCGAGTACTGTACTTAAGTTCAATTTTGAGGTACTTATACTTTACTGGAGTATTTCCAATATTCAAAACAGGAGTCTCCACGTCTCTCCAGCTCTTTATTAACTCTTTAACTGCCATAGTATATACAACTAGATAAGGCCCAGACTGCCAGCAACATTTCAATTTTCCTACCTTTTCAAGTAGTCACAGAATATTTATCTCCAGTATGATCGATCCCCTGATGGTTTCCACAAATGGGTTTCACTGTGCTTCCGCAAAAAAAGGTCAACACGACCTCCCGTTCGCTTGTTATACACCGTTAAAAATAGCATGTTTCGTCAAAAGAACATAATTTTTTTTTTTTTTAACACACACAGGAGCCGAGATACAGGATTTTTAAGTAATAAGTTAACCAGGAAGTGAATGGAGCATACATCTTTGGATCACATTATCTCTTGGTTCTGTGTGAAAAAAGCATGAGCATGCCAGCAGACCAGTAAAGAGGGTTGATATTTTCAGACATATCACTAAAAAAAATAACTTTTAATTGCACCCGTTTTAATTGATGTACAGATGCTGATGAATTATGTGATGTAATTTAATTTAAACTGTCTGTTTATTTTTTGAAATTTTAATGTATTTGAAAAAAAAAAATCTTCTCCAAACTGTAATCTCGGCACCACTGGAAAAAGTGTGTCTCAGTGTGTTTTCCGAGAATTAAGCAAAGTTTGATTGATTGATTGATTGATTGATTGATTGATTGATTGATTGATTGATTGATTGAACACGTTTGAGAAACACTGGACTCCTTTAAGATCAGACTGATCGTCACTGGTGTGCGCCTTGAAGGACAGCTGACTGTGCAGGACAACTCCCACTCTCTTGGCAGTTGAACGTATTCTCTGTTAATGATTAATGATTACACTGTATAGTCAGACAACAGGATATTATACAATAAGCTGCTGAATGGGACTGTGAGGGGACTTTCCAAGCTTTCACTCAAATCAGTAAACTAGGACACAGTAAACCACCATGACCCTCTGAAGACTATCATGACCTGGTTAAGATGCACGCACACTCACATCATGGAGTTATTTAGTTAAATGAGTTAGTTGGTTACTTATTTAGCTAGTTAGTTAGTTAGTTAGATGCTTCCATGTGAAGTAGTTGCTGGTGATAGTTGAGGTGGTATATGGATATGACAGGAAGGGAGGGAGAGAGGGAATGAGAGAGAGAGAGATGGATGGAGGGGAGGGAGGGAGGGGAGGGAGGGAGGGAAGGAGGGAAGGAGGGAGGAAAGAGGCGTTACCTGAGTGTCTCCGTCAGGTATAAATAGAGGAGAGAGATAAGAGGAACACACAGACGTAGAGAGAGGACTGAAATCAAGACAGAGGAACAAAGTTAGTCAAGTCAGCAAGTTAACCAGTTAGTCAGCTAGTCAGCTAGTTAACAAGTCAGTCAGTCAGTCATTCAGTCAGTCAGTCAGTTAGTTAGTTAGCAAGTCATTCATTCATTCATTCATTCATTCAGTGAGTATGTCCAGGCTATGTTATGGGTTGGTGTTTGTCCTCCTGTGCTGCGGGGGGCAGCAGAGCAGAGCAACAGAGTGTCAATGTAAATGTCCGCCAAGGGAGAACAGAACTGTCTGTGTTGATCTACACCAGCTCAACATCCTGGTCCACAACATCAGTTTGGAGAGAGTGAGTATGCACGCACGCATGCATGCACACACACACACACACACACACACACACAATCATGCACGCACTACACACACGTGCGCAGGCATCATTGCACACATCATTGCCGTGAACACCACTAGTAGTCGTTGACTGTTGTATACTAGTGGTGTTCACGGCAATGATCCGTTCAAATGATTCGTTCACGATCAGCGTTCAGTAGCGCTACTTTCTAGTGAAAAACACTATCGCAGGAGCAATATTATTACGTTGCGCGTATAGCCCGACCTCCTGTCCTGCATGAGTACGGGGGGAAGGGACAGGGGCATGAATGTTAGCGTGAACGTAACAGTTTCATGAAGTGAACGAGTTTGTTCACATTCACGGCAATGAACTAGTTCTTTCGATCATGAACGACCCATTACTATTGTATACTAGCTGTGGTTTGCAGACAGGTTTTTCAAGCTGTATTATAACACATCATATGACCAATTAGTGTGTGTGTGTGTGTGTGTGTGTGTGTGTGTGTGTGTGTGTGTGTGTGTGTGTGTGTGTGTGTGTGTGTGTGTGTGTGTGTGTGTGTGTGTGTGTGTGTGTGTGTGTGTGTGTGTGTGTGTGTTGTTTCAGAACACCTCTCATAACAGTAGGATCCTGCTGGCCCAATACTTGTTCGATGAAATCAGAGGAAACATTCAAGTAAGAGTTTACGGTTTACAGACGCTTTGTTTTCATGGTTACAGACTGTTTAGTGTCTGACTATTTGACTGACTGACTATTAATTGACCCTTTACTCACTGACTGACACATTTTCTTTCTTTATATGTTCTGTTGCCATCTACTGTAGCGATAGTTCATGTAATCACAGAAGGCAGGGGGTTTATATGCTACGTTCACTCTCCCCGGACCCCCCCATTCATTAGTTTACAAGCCAATTCATACGTACTCCCACAAGTCAGTACGTTCTACCTCACGTCATTCTCATTCGCTACAAGCCAACTCACTCACTCCCTCATTCCCACAGTGCAACTCAGGCGGTTCATTTAAGCAGCCCTCTGTTCATTCTACACGCTTAGCTGTCAAAGCCGGTCGTACAGCTGTCAGTGTCAACATTCCTCCTCGCATTCTTTTTTTTGTCGCATTCCTAAGCCAATTATTTGTTGACCGGGTGTATTTCTGGTAGGAGACAGAAAGAGTCTACTTTGTGTCTCCTACCGGATAGATTGGCATCGTTCAGCCGGTAATCAAATTATTGGTTTGGGAATGCGATAAAAAACAAAACAAATCCATGAATTCAATGCTTCATGGGGTGTGCAATTGATAGAAAATAAGTATTTTTCCTTTAATAGGATGATTCTGTGGATTGTACTGTGGTTCTATGGATTGTGCTATGATCTGTGGTAGTTTAATTATGCATTGAAGGTTCAATGTTATGTTCATGTATTTCATGCTCTGCTCGGGGGGTTTGTGATTTCAGATCTGTTGTCATGTTTGCGCAAGTAATCTGTAATATCACATGAGCAGAGTCACACCGCCAAACTGAATGCAATATCATTGCAATAAATGGTAAATGGTTAAATACATGGTAAATGGTTAATCCTGTGGTGAAGTGTCTAAAATGAACTAGCTGCTTTTCGCAACTGAAATTACTTGTCTGTCTGTCTGTCTGTCTGTCTGTCTGTCTGTCTGTCTGTCTGTCTGTCTGTAGCTCCATGGTTGTGTAGTTACCAGGATTCTGGACTTCTATCGGTCTCTCTTCAAACACATGCTTGGTTCTGATGCCAAGCGGGACCCTCTCACCAACTTCCTCAAACGCATCAAACACTGCGTCCGCCATGTAAGGCTGACCTTTTCATTTAACACTGGTTTAACCACTTAAACCCAGTCTAGACATAGTGAACTGGACTAGAGTTGGCTCTGGACTTGGACTGCTTTTTTCATCTACTCCAAATCTCTGCAAAAAACAGCCGATCTACAAGCTCACAACGCGTCGCAATGCAACGCGCTGTGGGATTTTACATCTGCTATTTTTGCGTCTCCATTTGCTTTTTTTGATGCCTGTTGCACAGCCTTTAGAAGACAGAGCAACAACAAATAATGTGAAAAAACTGTGCATATGTTGTATGTACTGCCCCAACATTTCCCATACTCATGTCAGGAATTTACCACCCTGGTAAACTCACCCAATCTCCATATAAACAAATAAAAGGATAATTACTGTACATACAGTATAATATAATCAATATGCATTTTCATATTTAACATATTTATCGGTTCATTGTCTACAGTATGTCAAATGAAAAGTAAAAGTATCCTGTAAGACCATATGGGCAATCATTAACAGTAGAAATTGTTCCGTAGAATTGCAAATAGCTTGTTTTGAATGCTTGACGTTTACAAAATGAATAACTTCCTCCACACCCTTATCTCTTGCCCTACCTTTGAAACACCATTACTGTTTTACTGGTATGTTACTCTGCAATTACAAGTTAGTAACAGGTTTCTATACGTGACTTTTATTTAATTTAACAATTAGTGTACTTAATGGTTTGTCATTGAAAGGGTTACTATAACAACGTATGAATGTAACTTCACTCAAACATAATGTTTTCCCTGTCTGTCTGTCTGTCTGTCTGTCTGTCTGTCTGTCTGTCTGTCTGTCTGTCTGTCTGTCTGTCTGTCTGTCTGTCAGAACAAGAAGGTGTGTGTTGAGCTGCAGTTAGCATCTGTCAACCAGTCCTTCGACCAGAACCTGTCTGACCTCTCTGCCAGGGAACTGAGTCTACTGCAAATACACACACTGGACACAGCTACACAACAGGTACACACGCACGTACAGTATGCACACTCGCACACACAACAATTCAGTCCCCCCGGGATTTAACAGGATCATGTGTCAGTGTCAGCAAGTGATCATGGTGACTATTGTAGACCAAAATGACAGATTTTGCTGTGGCTTTTTGCAAAACAAAAGCAATGCATCGCAACGCATTGTGAGCTTGTAGATAGGCTATTTTCAAATGGCCCAAATGTATATAGGGCTGAAGTGGCTAATATATGTTTTGTAATAATAATCAAAAAAAAATCAAAGTAACTAGTAACTAAAGTTTTCAAATAATTGTAGAGGAGTAAAAGTACAATATTTGCCTCTGAGATGTAGTCGAGTAAAAGTAAAAGTATTGGATATTGGAAATACTCAAGTAAAATACAAATACCTCAAACTTGTACTTAAGTATAGTACCTAAGTAAATGTACTTAGTTACTTTCCAACACTGCATTTACATTACATTACATTACAGTCATTTAGCAGACGCTTTTATCCAAAGTGACTTACAATAAGTGCAATCAACAAAGGTAGGGAACGAAAGCTACTAATCACCAGAGGTTATAAGTGCATTTTCTGCAATAACAAGCAACCAAGAGCATACCTAGCGCTAAGGTAAAAGTGCAATATATCAGCTACCTATTTCCTTAAACAGATGAGACAAAGTAGTCAAATGAGCAGGAGCTAAAAACAAATAATTGTATTGACTAAACAAGATCCAATAAACAATTCAACAATAAAACAAGCATTCGTACAACTAGTTAACAACAAGTAGGCCAGGCAAAGAGGAAGGGTAGTGTTTCCTGAAGAGGTGGGTTTTCAGCCTGCGGCGTTTAGCAGTTCAATGATTGGATATTGCAAGTGTGCAACTTAAAAACAGATTTATTTTTCTCAAGAACACTATTGTCACTCAACAGAGGAAGAGGATAATTAAATAAAGGCTGTGGCACTCTGTCTTTCACATCTCACCCCTACCACACAATACACAAAGCATTCTTACAATTAGATTTTTTTAATAGAGAAAATAATGCTATGAGCTTGTAGATCTGCTATTTTTGTCATGTGTGGGCTTGTTATTGGGCAATGATCGACGCGCGATACCGTTTGTGCGTCGAAGTATAAAGCCAGCTTATTGAGGCATTACAAGCACCACAACTTGCCGAGTTCTCAACCGATTTACATGCGGTTTGGTTTGTATGATATAGTTTTCATACCAAAATACTAACTATACGTAGATAGTAAAAATAATAGTTATAACTTATGGATGCATACACAGTATCTTTAGCAACAGTGGCAAACTGATACTTGCACATTTAACTCACTGAGTGCCATTAACGTGTTTCACGTGTTTTTACCACTATGGCGCTGGGTGCCATTAACGTGTTTCACGTGTTTTTGAAAAAATAGTGAAAAACATGTTCAGAACCCAAGATATCATCATCTGAAGATGTGCAGCTCCATCCACTCCTTGTTTAACTTAGAACTGAAAAAGGCTGTATCTCGCTTCCTAAGCACTTTTTGTTTTCTGTGAAAAAAACTCTGGCACTTTTCAGAATCAATTCTGAAATAATTCTGGCAATCCTGGCACTCAATGAGTTAACCCATTAAGACCGTGGACGCGTCTGTGTCATTTTAGATTTCTTTGGCTATTTTTGAAAAATCGTGAACATTTTTAACTCAAATCTTTGCTTCGATCTGGGGGTCCCTGTAACTAAATATTTTGAGATGGGGTCCGCGGCCTCAGGTCTTAATAGGTTAAAGTGCAAGAAGCAACGGAATACATATACAGTAAATATCATGAATCACTTGTCTATGGACATGTCTATGTCACATGACACCTGTAACTCTCTCTTGCTCTCTGCTTGTGTGTGTGTGTGTGTGTGTGTGTGTGTGTGTGTGTGTGTGTGTGTGTGTGTGTGTGTGTGTGTGTGTGTGTGTGTGTGTGTGTGTGTGTGTGTGTGTGTGTGTGTGTGTGTGTGTGTGTGTGTGTGTGTGTGTGTGTGTGTGTGTAGCTAAATGACACTGGTGTCCAGAGCAAAGCTTTGTCAGAACTGGAAAATCTGGAGTCGTACATTCAGGGACGGAGCTTCAGACGTCGGGAACACAAGCGTCAATAGCGACAATCTAGCGTTTGTATTTCATACATTTTTATTACAACTGTATTTGGTCAAACATTTCTTTATATATTTTCTAAGGCCTGTTAATATTTTGATCTAAGCGTTTTCAACTAAATATTTCATCATATTAAAATTATATATTATATATATGATCCATTTGCTCTTCTGGAGTAAATATGTAAGGTTATGATGATGATGATACTTCTGTATATTTTGTATATACAGATGGGTGACAAATTAAAGGAAAACCAACATGAAGTGTCTCAGTAAGGTGTAAGAACAGTTCCGCTTGCTCAATAAAGAAATAAAAACGTGTCTTTAGTAGCAACGCATCAGTCAAAGACCTTTCCTTAGGCATCTAATTGGTTCGTAAAGTCATTTCTCTATGGAGAATAACATTGGGTCATCTTAGAATGGTCTCATATAAGAATTGTGGTCCAAAAATAAACAAACTGTCTCTGCGATATTGTCAGGGAGGAGGTTCTGTATCGTTTATGATAGTCAGTCACTTATATTTGATACAGTCTGTTTCTGGCGAAAATTTAACTAATTGGGCGGAAGTAACATTATCGTTTTCTCACCGTTAGTTGATGCTTCATATCCATAAGAGTCAAACTGCCGGGTCATTAGTTTATTTTTGGAACACAGTTCTTATTTGACGCGATATCAAATACGTCTATGGGAATTCAGAACGGGGGTGGAAAACCGCAAACCAGGTACTGTAGGATGTGTAAATTACGTCAGACTTCGGTGCTCTATAGACGCCTGAATAGATTCTTTTGCGACTGCTCCACCAAAGCACCAGTCATTGAACAACAATTAATGCAGCCATAAAGGTATGGTTTCCTTTATAAGAAAGAGTTAGCTATGGGCAAAATACTTTGTTTACTTGCCCATATTTGAGAATAATGGTCAATAATGACTCATCTGACCATCTCAGTCCGCTCACTAAATCACTGAAGACGAGTGCCTATGGCTTTTTGCACCACTGAACGCTCAAATGTGCATTTGTCATTCTCCACGAGGGGTTTTATGCACTGCAACTTTTTTTCACTTAAGTAAAAGTATCAATATTGCAATATAGAAATACTCTGTTACAAGTAAAAGTCCAGAATCCAAAATTGACTTGAGTAAAAGTACAAAAGCATTGGTATCAAAATGTGTACCAAAAGTAGAAAGCACTCATTATGCAGAATGTCCCATTTCCCTGTTAAGTTTTTAAATGTCTAAAAACTTTTTTGAAGCTTGTAGATCGGCTATTTTCAAATGGCCGAAATGTATATAGGGCTGAAGTGGTTAATGTATGTTTTGTAATAATAATCAAAATGTACAAAGTACCTAGTAACTAAAGTTTTCAAATAATTGCAGTGGAGTAAAAGTACAATATTTTAAGTAAAAGTACTGAAAATTGGAAATACTTCAGTAAAGTAAGAAATACCTCAAAATTGTACTTAAGTACAGTACTTGAGTAAATGTACTTAGTTACTTTACACCACTGGTCTCCATGTATAGTTGACGATCGGGTGGACTGTTCTTGTTGACACAGTCTGATCATCATGACGAGTTGCTCCTCTGTTTATCCTTACACATCACAGTAATGCATCAGCATTGCGGTCATCAAACGTGCGCTTTCAACCCCAATTTCCGACCCCAATTTATCGATGTCTTTCCTACAGATCAAAAAGCAGATGTCACTTTAGTCACTGTTCCTATTATAACGCTGGCCAGCCACGCAGTCTGTGACTGAGACCCGTGCCATCCGTACCCCAATAACAAACCCTCTTTCATTGTCACTAAGATCTTTTTCTCTTGCCATCTCCATCCAGTGTCAAGGTCAATTGCTTAATCATGTCTTGCGATTTATATAATTTATATAGAGATTTAGACTCTCAAATCCAAAACTTAGAATATTTTGTTAACGTTGGATAAAGTGTTGTCCAAAATAACAATTATTTAATTAAGTAATACAGATATTTAAGAATAATTTAACTCTTGAGAGCGTAAAATGAAACCAAATGGACCCATAAGGGTCCATTTGGTTAAGAGCTTGAGAGCGTAAAATGAAACCAAATGGAACCGTAAGGGTCCACTTGGTTTCTTTTACGCTTGAGAGCTTGAGAGCGTAAAATGAAACCAAATGGAACCGTAAGGGTCCATTTGGTTTCATTTTTGTTTTTTAAATGAAACCAAATGGACCCGTACGGGTCCATTTGGTTAAAGATCTATAAGGGTCTAGTTAAAGATCTATAAGGGTCCATTTGGTTTCATTTTACGCTCTCAAGAGTTAAAGATCTATAAGGGTCTAGTTAAAGATCTATAAGGGTCTAGTTAAAGATCTATAAGGGTCCATTTGGTTTCATTTTACACTCTCAAGAGTTAAAGATCTATAAGGGTCCATTTGGTTACCAACTCTCCATCATTTAGCTGGGGACCACCTGGAACCCCCTCAAGGACCACTGGTTGAGAACCACTGATATATTTATATATTTGTTATGTTTCTCCACTCATTTATTTTTCCTTTAATTTGTCACAGTTTGTGTGTGTTACAGTTAATAACAATGTTATAGTTAATATTAATGTCACAGTTAATGTTCAAAGTTACAGTAAATAACAATGTTACAGTAAATCATCTTGATGGGAGAACATGGAGCATGGAGGTACACAGGGGTACATGGAAATACATGTGGTTGTAGGGGGCAGTGGTGGGAACAGTACTCAGATGTTCAAAATGTACTTGAGTAAAAGTACAAAAGTATTGGCACCAAAAGTAAAAGTACTCATTGTGCAGAATGTCCCATTTCAGGTTTTCAAATGTATAAAAACCTTTTGAAAATAGCAGATCTACAAGCTCGAGCTATGAGCTTGTAGATCTGGCCGAAATGTATATAGGGCTGAAGTGGTTACTCATGTTTTGTAATAATAATCCAAATCTACAAAGTAACTAGTAACAAAAGTACTCAAATAATTGTAGTGGAGTAAAAGTACAATATTTGGATCTGAGATGTAGTGAAGAAGTAAAAGTATTGGAAATTGGAGTACAAATACCGCAAAATTGTACTTAAGTACAGTACTTAGTTACTTTACACCACTGGGTACATGGAAATACATGTGGGTTGTATATGGGGGCACATGGAACATCCACTCCATTGTCCATATCGTCTCATATAGTCTCATATAGTGAAGACTTCGAAGACGTTTCTCTCGCTCTTTTTGTGCATGTTGTTTTAGTCTTTCTCTGTCTCGTTTATGTAATTTTTTTGACTACCTGTATGAATGATGTGAAGCAATTTTTGTATTTGTATAATAAGGGATATCAAATAAAACTCATTTGACTTGACTTTGGAAAGTGCTGTTGTTCTTGTTCTGCTGTGTCTATTAGTGTGCATAAGTTAAAAAGCTACACATTCACACAAAGCTTCCAACCAAAGTGGGGTCCGAGGACCCCCGGGGGTCCTAGGGGGGTTCCCCAGCTAAATGGCTGATACTTAGGAACCAAATGGAAAGTTAACCCATTAAGATCTGGAACGCATCTGTGTCATTTTAAGTTTTTGGCTATTCAAAAATAGCAGATCTACAAGCTTATAGCGGCACGCTTGTAGATCTGCTATTTTTTTGAAAGATCTTGAAAATTTGTGCAACTCTTTGAATATATATTTTCTAAAGCGAGCATTTGTAACTAAAATCTTTGCTTCTGGGAGTCCCTGGAACAAAACATTTTGAGATGATGGTCCGCGGCCAAATACATATCTAAAAATGTTTTCTAAATCCTACAGTATGTGGCTTTAATATCAGTGGGGCTCCAACTTTTCCATGTCAAGGACCCCCAAAATGATATGTATTTGGCCACGGACCGCCATCTCAAAATATGTCAAAATACAAAATACAGAAGCACAGATCGGAGTTAAAAATTTTCGCTTTTTAAACGTATATATATGTATTCAATAGGGGTGTGCCGATATATCGTCCCGCGATATATCGCGATACGTTTTCGCGACGATATGTATCGTTTTGGGGAAAAAAAATATCGTTTTTTTTTTTTTTTTTTTTTACAATCATAATAATCAGGCATGCAAACGGCCCCAAAGTGAAAAGAGTGACAACATGTTTTTTTTTCGGGTCAGGTGTCATACTATTTGGATTCAAAACGGCTATTGGAGCTGAAAAGCTACAAGTTTGCATGTCTGAATAATGCAAAAACAGAATTATTTGTTTGCATTTTCTTTTTTTCTCCTCCATATATTTTCATAATAAAAAAAGTGCGTATCGTATCGTATCGAAATCGTATCGAAGTTGTGAGCCAAATATCGTATCGTATCGTTTCGTGAAATTAGTGTATCGGCACACCCCTAGTATTCAAAGATTTGCACAAATTTCCCACGATTTAAATCTGCTATTTTTGAATAGCCAAAGAAATCTTAAAATGAGACATGCGTTCCCGGTCACCTACAGTATAGCATGCTGTGTGTGCGTGTGCGTGTGCGTGTGTGTTTGTGTGGTTAATGGACAGGCCTCTACTCAGTATGTGGTAGGGGGAGGGACTTACTGTAAAGCAACAAATCCAACTGTTATGATGTATGTAAGACTATGACTACAGTATGCATGCTATTATGTTGCCAAATAATTGCCAGAAGACTGCAGCTAGGTACGGTAGCTCTGACAAATCAATTAACATCAAACCAAGACGAGTTCAATGCACAGCATTTTAAAACTGCAATGCTAAAACATCACGGAAGAATGTTTTTGTCGTGCAAATTTAAATAACTGTGCATCTTCAACACCTACAGTAGGCTAACAAAAGGGAGGCCCATGTACAATTCATATGAGAGAGAGAGAGAGAGAGAGAGAGAGAGAGAGAGAGAGAGAGAGAGAGAGAGAGAGAGAGAGAGCTGTCACAATTACAAATTTAACTTAGCGATTAATTGTCACACAAATAATTGCGATTAACGATTTAATTGTGTGTTTGGCCAATGAATATTGGAACATTATGAATACATGTTTTATTTCTGTTTGCCTTATACGCTTTGTAATAAAACAAATCCACAGGGCAGATATAACAAATAACTTAAATATACAAAGACATTATTGACATATTTTATTTTATATATGTGAAAATAGCAGAAATAGCGGATCTGCAACGCGCAAGATGCTATTTCTGCTTTCTTTAATATATGAAATGATTATGATGATTATGCAAAAAGAATTGTGATTACCTCAAATAATTGCGATTAGACGATTATGTACCAATTGTGACAGGCCTACAGACAGACAGACAGACAGACAGACAGACAGACAGACAGACAGAGAGAAATCATTTGAAAAATCTGCTGCTATTGTACCAAAGGTTTTAACCAAATGATGTGAAATGAATGAATGCAAAACAAATTTACAATTTTTATGATTTTGTAAGATAGATTGTTCCACTTTTGCAATGTAAACGTATACGTTTTCTCATGCCAATAAAGCCCCTTTCAATTGAATTGTTGAAAACTTTGATGTCGGACCACCCACCCAACCCCCCCCCCCCCCCCCGCCCCCAACACACAAAATCGTGATGTCACTTCCTGTCATGTCACTTCAGGTAAATTGCTCGACAGCCTGACTTTACCGTAAGTCCCTCCCCCTACCACATACTGAGTAGAGGCCTGTCCATTAACCACACACACACACACACACACACACACACACACACACACAAACACACACAACACACACACACACACACACACACACACACACACACACACACACACACACACACACACACACACACACACACACACACACACACACAGCGTGCTATACTATAGGTGTTACTGTGTGTGTGGTGATCACTGCCAAGAAAGTGCTGTGTGCATCCCTATGCTCTGTATGTAGCAGCATTAACCAGCCCTGTGTGTGTGTGTGTGTGTGTGTGTGTGTGTGTGTGTGTGTGTGTGTGTGTGTGTGTGTGTGTGTGTGTGTGTGTGTGTGTGTGTGTGTGTGTGTGTGTGTGTGTGTGTGTGTGTGTGTGTGTGTGTGTTAAGTAAGCAGTTTGAGGGGGTTTACACATGGGTATTCACCTTATCACACACACCCACACAAAGATAAACTAAAATACCATGATATTAGATTAAACACAAACACATTGCATTTTCTGAATGTAAAGTTAGAACTGTCACGATTATATAACAAAATCGCCTGATCGCAAATACTTAAATAATCACAATTATTGTATTATTTGTTTTATTATTATTGTCAGAATCGTTCCCATTCATCTGTGTACATGCTGTACATACAACATACTGATTCTGATCTCAGATCTTTTTTTCTCTCTCATCATTTTAATCTTTATATTAGACTAATTAACAAACTGACACCTTTGTGCGACAAAGTATAAAATAGGGCTTAAAGTTAACATTTTTACAAGTATATTAAAAAAACATGCTTCTCCATAATTAAATTATTAAAGTAATCAATAGAATAACCACTGAAAATGATCAATACTGTAGTTGCAGCCTTACTCTGATCAAATGAGTCACTTCACATGTCATCACATCAGGATCAGTGGTGGAAAAAAGTACTCAAATGTTAAGTAAAAGTATCGATACTGCAATGCAGAAATACCCTGTTACAAGTAAAAGTCCGGTAATCAAAATTTACTTGAATAAAAGTACAAAAGTATTGGCATCAAAATACACTTAAAGTACCAAAAGTAAAAGTACTCGTTATGCAGAATGTCCCGTTTCACTAGTTATCATCTCTAAAATGTATTTAAAAAAAATAAAAAAAATTGCAGATCTACAAACTCACAACGCTGTGAGCTTGTACATCGGCTATTTTCAAATAGCCAAAGTTTAAATAGGGCTGAAGTGGTAAATGTATGTTTTGCAATAGTAATCAAAATCTAGTAACTAGTAACTAGTTTTCAATAATTGTAGTGGAGTAAAAAGTACAACATGTGCCGCTGAGATGTAGTGGAGTAGAAGTAAACGTATTCAAATTTGGAAATACTCCAGAAAAGTCCAAGTACTTACATTTTTTACTTAATTACAGTACTTAAGTAAATGTAATTAGTTACTTTACACCACTGATCACAATCAGAAGTACACATAATCAAACCAGAAGTTCAATGCCCCTGACTTTCTTTGAAATGTAGGCCTACAGCAGTTCTCTGAGTCAAAGGATCCAGTTATCAGAAAATCTCACAGCAAGGTTTTCTTTTAAAAAAGAAATGTTTTCCATTGATGCAAGAAAAAGGAAGTGTAAAACGCTTTGATGCTATATTAACACAATTTGATGGGGACCCCCGGTAACTCACTCAAGGACCCCCGGGGGGTCCCCGGACCCCACTTTTAGAACCACTGTTGGACAGTATTTATGGTCGAAACCTTTATTTATTTTGTATTTATACGTCATTGTAAGGGACAGAGCATATTAATGAACAATACACCGGATTTAGCAAGAATGCTTATTTCTATCCGTAGTGCCAATACAGAAAAATCTGAGAGGACATTGAGCAACAGCGCCACTTACCATAGAGTTACATACAGTGGCCGAACACAGTATTGTGGGTGGTCTTTAGATCCCATATTCTGAGTGGGCATTGAGCCCTCATTGGCTAAAGGACCAGCCAATGAGGAAAAAGTGCCGCAAAAGTCACGACTAGCGAGTGTAGATGTAGACCAGGTTGCAACATGGTAAAAACAACAGTAAAAAAGGCACTCAAGAAAGTGTCTTCTGGCGGCCCCAGAACTCTAACCAAAGTTTGAAAGTTGGCACCCCTGCACGTCTACAAGCCAGCAATGGTAGTATCTACTATCTACTGTACTGTTTAGAACTTTAATGAAAGCAATGCGTCTTACCTTTCCTTTTGACACAGCGCGTGGTCTTCTCTTTTCAAGGGTTCAGTGGGCCAGCTGGAATATAAAACCTGCAGAACCAGTAAGCAGCAGGCCATGTCCTGTCCTGTGTGTGGAGATGGATTATGGATAAGACACATAGAAATGTCAGAAATGTTTTGTAACTAGTAACTAAAGTTTTCAAATAGTTGTAGTGGAGACAATATTTGCCTCTGAGATGTAATGGAGTAGAAGTAAAAGTATTGAAAACTGGAAATACTCCAGTAAAGTAAAAATACCCATTTACTTAAGTACAGTACTTGAGTAAATGTACTTAGTTACTTTACACCACTGAATGTCACATGGAAGTCAGAGACCTGAACATCTCTGGAAAGAACTTATTACATCTAATTACATAAAGGTTCTGTAAGGGATTTTCTTTGGTTAAAACAAAGATGTTAAAGGTATATTCTGATAGTAATCCTTATAGTGTTTGTTCAATAAAAGTCACACATCGTGTTACAGTACGTGTCTCAACATTCAGAGTTTTGAGCTGCGACTTTCAGACAACGTCGCCACAAAATGAAAACGTATTCTTGTGTGGTAACGACCGGAGCATGCATGCTTCATCTTCCCAACCGGTCAGAGTATGCAACATTTTATGGCACGTCTGCAACCATTCATGCAACATTTTTTACGCTTTGATGTAAATTTTAACAGTCCGACCCACTGATCATCGATGTTTAGATCGATATTTAGTCAAAAAGTGCTTAATCAATTCTAATTCATATCAAAAACATGGATTTGATTCAAGTTTTCCAAAAATAGAAAATTCAAAAATGTCACTCACAATATGTCAAATTGTGACACGTTGTGAGCTTGTAGATTGCCTATTTTTTTTTTTAAATAGGCACACCAGGTTTAAAGTTGTTAAAATTCGGGAAACATCGGTTACATAATTGCCAATACCAATGTAGCCCAAAAGGTTAAATAATGGAAAATATGTCTCTAATGGAAAATCTCTGTCATCTGTGGCCTTCTGTGTCTTTATTTACATCTCTGTTCTCGCTTGTGGTCACCCTGTGTGTGTCTATCTAACCACTGAGAGAAGATAGGGAAGACAGTGCACAGATATAGTATAGATAGAGATGATGCCAATGGTTATGGGAGTGTGTGGTATGGTTCTTTCAGTCCTACCAGATAGTGATCAGTGATTGGTTAACCTCATACCACATGGGAACTCCTTTATCAGTCCAGAATCAAGGAAGCTTTTGAAAGGAAGATACGTGCTGGACGCCGGGGATGTGCCATGACACTCATGGGTGGCAAGGCTCGCACCGGAAGTTCGATGAAATACATCACAGTGGATGGAGCCGGCTGGACCAGCTCATGAACAAACACTATTGCTGAACGATTGCGACCTTTGTCATATAATCGGTTCAGGATTAGGATTCAGGATATTTTCAGACAGTTAACCACTTTAGTAAACTTGATCATTCACTCTGTACTTAGTCTGCTCTTTTCCCCCTCTACACCAAACCTCTTTGCCAAAAATAGCCAATCTACAAGCTCACAACGCCTTGCAGCGCAAGGCGTTGTGAGCTTGTGGATCTGCTATTTTTGACTAAAGTGCTCCTCAGAATAGACCCCTATTCTGCTATGGTTCAAATGGTTAATGTAAAAAACAAAAAAATCTATCACACAAAGACACACCCCCATGTAGTAACTGGGGCCCCCTAGTTCCTGGGACCCTCTGTTGAAGACCCCTGCAGTAAAGTGTTAAATGACAACTTTGTTTTTTTACAACCAAGGTTTATGTTTTAGCTTGTAATTAAAGTAAATAAAAGATGAGTGTTAATTTTTTTTCATTTACTACTTTCTATAGTTTTAGCATTTTTTTTACAGTGGGTGGGGGCATTCGGGCAGGTGGCTAAATATGTATTTTTTTACACAATAAAAAAATCCTGTGGAATTTGATGGCCAGATGTGAGTTATTGGGGGCTAGAAGAGCTCCTGTAAATAAAAATAGAGAAATCGCCGGGTTATTGTGTAAAATAATACATATTTAGCCACCTGCCCGAATGCCCCGCTCACTGTAAAAAAAGATTGGGAAAATTGCTAAAACTATAGAAAGCAGTAAATGAACAAAAATGAACACTCATCTTTTATTTACTTTAATTACGAGCTAAAACATAAACCTTGGTTGTGAAAAAACAAAGTTGTCCTTTAAACCAAATCAAATCAAAAACTTGACTAGCACTAAACTGGACTGACATGTTATGGCCAACGTTTAAATTAAATCTGCTCAGGAGGCACTGACTCTTTCACTCCATTTCATATTTGCAATGTTATGTATTATTCTTCAAAAGGTTGCTTATTCATTCATAGCATCATATGCTTGCTATCGTTTTCTCTTGCCGTTTAAAAATGTTGTAGTAAAATGTTGTAGGCGGGTAAAGGGGGGACAAAAAAAAAAGTTTAAGAACCACTGAACAGACAGACAGACAGACAGACAGACAGGCAGAGTGAATGCAGTATGTGTGTTGCACGTTATGGATATGCTGACTGTTGACAAGTGACAACTGAAACTATGACTCATTTACCAACGCACGCACGCACGCACGCACGCACGCACGCACGCACGCACGCACACACACACACACACACACACACACACACACACACACACACACACACACACACACACACACACACACAATTTACATACCAGGGAAGGAGATGCTGTGGCATTTCCATTAACCTGAATGTCGCTTCCTGTTGCACGCAGGAAGTTGTGTGTGGGCTCTCTCTCTCTCTCTCTCTGTCTGACTATCTTCTGCATCTGAAAAGCAAACACACACAAACAGAGAATAGAAACACGTATAGAAACCCTATGACCTATGATGTCTGCATTAGAGATACAATAACTATTACAATGACGATAGACTATCGTGTTGTAACATTCAAAGGTCATGACAGGTCATGATAGACAAAGTACTCTTGCTGAGTACTGCGCACACATTGTATTTACTAATGTATTTATTAATTTACTTACTTTCCCCCGTTTTTTTGGCATTGAACATTGGATCATAATACAATTATTAATCAATAATTTAAATTACTGTTTTTTTTTTTGCTTCATAATCACAAATTGCACAGGGCAGATATGACAAATAACTTAAATATACAAAGAAATTACTGACACATTTAATAATTTTATTTGTTTCCACAATTATGACGATTATGCAAAAATGATTGCGATTATCTCAAATAATTGCGATTAGAGTAGACGATTATGTAACAATTGTGACAGGCCTACCACTGGGAGGATATAACACTCCTTCCTACTCCTCCCGTTCAACATTCCCCACTGACAGCCAGGTGCTGCCCCGGCCCATAGGAATACTACTAGCACCTCCTTCATACTCTTCCCGTTCAACATTCCCCAGTGACAGGTGCTGCCCCGGCCCCCCCCCCACCTGGCTTCTCTCTCTCCAACACAACACGAGTCAATTGTGTTTCGTAGACGCTCGGAAAACCGTACTCAACCGCGGTGCATTGGAACCCCTAGATTCCACGGTGGTGGTAGACAGGTAGTTTACTCCTGCACCACCAGAGAGCGCCCACGTATTTTATTCAAATTGTAACAACGGTTCGATCCCTCTCGGATCTACGCCGAGTTTGTTAACCCATTAAATCGGGGAACGCATCTCTGTCATTTTAGATTTCTTTGGCTATTCAAAAATAGCAGATCTACAAGCTCATAGCGCGTCACCAAGTTTCGCGCTATGAGCTTGTAGATCAGCTATTTTTTTTTTTAAATCATGAAAATGTGTGCAAATCTTTGAATATATATATTTTGAAAGGGAACATTTTTAACTAAAATCTTTGCTTCTGGGGGGTCCCTGGAACAAAATATTTTTCATTATGTAAAAAATATTATATTCAAAGATTTGCACACATTTTCACGATTTTTCAAACATTTTAAACCAACTTGAGTGTTTTGCAGTTTGCCTGGCTCCAGGGAAAGGGAGATGTGCGCATATCATGTATCACAAACTGGCCATTTATTTCATATCAGTAATTTGAAAAATACTTTATTTTTAAAGTAGTTGTTTGTCTCAGTAGGACAGACAGTCTATCTGTAGGACAGAGGACAGTGTTGTCTGTCCTACAGAGGATTTTGTTGAGAACTAAGTTGTTGTTATTGTCCATGGGGGTCCTTGAAATGTAAACGTTTGAGAACCACTGGTTTATAGTTGTTAAACGGACACAGGATTTAAGAGAGCACCACCGCACTGGACTCACATGGTGTGTGTGTGAGCAGTGGAGGAAGAAGCACTCACATTTTGTACTTAAGTACCAATACCACAATGTAGAAATACTATGTTACAAATAAAAGTTTGGTATTCAAAATGTGTAGTCATTTTGCAGAATGTCCCATTTCACAAGTTATAAAACATATATGTTTTGAAAATAGCCAAATATATAGGGTTCATGTATGTTTTGTAATAATATTCAAAATCTTCAAAGTAACAACAGTAACTAAAGTTTTCACATAATTGTAGTGGAGTAAAAAGTACAATATTTGCCTCAGAGATGTAGTGGAGAAGTAAAACTGTAGAAGTAAAACTACCTAAAAATGTTATTTAAGTACAGTACTTCAGTACATGTACTCAGTTACTTTACACCATTGGTGAGGTTGATGTCACTGTTTCACTGTAGGAGAAACCTGTTGCAAACACATTTGACTATAATTCTTTGGGAGAGATAAATAGTTCTATACAGGCAAACAGTCTCTCACTAAAATATTACAATAAGGAGTAAAAGCCTTAACATAATAATAATACTAATAATAATAATAAACTTTATTCACGTTGTATTCATAAATATGAACCTCAGTCAAAGCACTTAAAAAGACAGTCCTGAAACATGACAGTCATGGATGAACTTCAACCTAGTGTTTGCACTTTCTCCATTTACGGCCCGTACATCTACATTAACATTCATATTTCAAATATAAAGAGCTTACCCCGTGGCCACGGATGTTACACTTATGTATGGCCCCTCAGAAGTACCCGTATCTTCCGTATTGTTCAATAAAAAATAAATGTAATCCGATCAGTGGTCATTTTCTCACAGTTATCACGATGCAATACACCTCCCAGCCGATAGGGTTATATAGTTGAAAGCATATGGAGAAAATTCGAAGAAAATGGCCACCAATCGAATTAAAATGCTTTTTATTGAACAATACGAAAGATACTGGTACTTTTGAATGAACGTACATAATTGTAACATCCATGGCCATGGGTAAGTCTTTATATTTGAAATCTGAACTTTTAAGTAGATGTACGGGCCGTAAATGGAGAAAAAGCAAACACCAGGTTGAAGTTCATCCATGACTGTCATGATATGACAGTGATGTTTCAGGACGTTGTACCATTCATAAATATGAACCTCAGTCAAAGGAAGCACGCAAGAGAGTAATGTAAGACGGAAGCTCTTGGTCCATAAAGCATTATTAACATGTACAATATGTACGTACTTACACTGTACTGTTCACCAGTGTAATAAGTAGTTCATGGAGCTTGTTGTTGTAGGAGGTTAGAATGTTTTCTCTCATGTCATGTCGCCGACGCAACAGTTCCGTGTTTGAATGAAGCGGTGAAGAACTACATGAACTACGTCATTCATCAGGAGCAGCAGCTGGGGACAGAGTCACATGATGGACTTTGTCGACATCTAGTGTTATGTAGTTAACATTACACACACGATACAGAATGCTACTGCTGCTTACCCCCGATAGATTAGATTAGAGTAGAGTAGAGTAGAGTAGAGTAGAGTAGAGTAGAGTAGAGTAGAGTAGAGTAGAGTAGAGTAGAGTAGAGTAGATTAATAGATAGATGGATGGATGGATGGATGGATGGATGGATGGATGGATGGATGGATGGATGGATGGATAGATAGATAGATAGATAGATAGATAGATAGATAGATAGATAGATAGATAGATAGATAGAGAGAGAGAGAAGCTCATAATCATACATTGTTGTAGATTGATTATTTGAAAACCACGATGTAATTTGATTAATTCATTTTTTGATTAATCGTTTAATCCCTAACCCCACACCCACACACACACACACACACACACACACACACACACACACACACACACACACACACACACACACACACACACACACACACACACACACACACACACACACACACACACACACACAGTAAGTAAGTAAGTACAATGAAAGTTTATGAAACGATACAAAACCATTATTAATTACATTAAACATTGTAATGTTTAATGTAATTGTAATTGTTTTCTGTAAATGTAATGTTGTTTGGAAAAAGAAAAAAAACAATAAATATATTGTTGAAAAAATCTAAAACATACTCTACCATACAGATTGGAAAAACATACATT
>NC_139960.1:13795737-13850737 GCF_963454915.1 Gymnoscopelus microlampas | reverse complement strand
TGTGTCTACAAAGTATACAAATCTTTTTTTAACTATAAAACAGCCATTTATATTGTGAGTACCAGGAAAATCTCCTCACAATGTTTATTTCTCAAATTCTACTATACTTGTGGGGTCATTCGGCCCTCACAAGTATAGTCATCACAAGTTCACGCACACACGCATGCACGCACACGCACACACACACACACACACACACACACACACACACACACACACACACACACACACACACACACACACACACACACACACACACATTATGTAATATTGTACCAGGCGTAGAAGGAGCTTGTTCTCCTTGTAGGCTCCAACCACTCCCAAACAGGACAGAAGGATACAGCTTCCTGACAGGATGTAGAGCCACACCATGCCTACCGACACAGACTGCACCTAATCATAGAGAGAAATATCATCATTCATAATGTTTCACTGTATAGAACAACATGGTAAAATGCTTTGTGCACATCCTGTCAACCGCCACACAACTAATGATGGATCTCCCCCCTCTGTTCTTTCCTGCTTATTATAATTTCCCCGCAATATTTTATTTTCAAATAGCAGATCTACAAGCTCACAACGCGTCGCATCGCGACGCGTTGTGAGCTTGTAGATCTGCTATTTTCAAATAGCTGAGGTATATGTTAAAGTGCTCACGTGGCCCATAAGTCGCTTCTTTTGGGCTGGTTTTCCTAGACCTGGTTGCTTGTTTCTCTCACAGAATCTGGCAACACTGCTTATAACATCCCCTCACCCCATCATCCGAATTCCAACATCCATTCTCATTGTACATCACTTATCATTCCCCACTTATCATCCTTCATTCGGGGTCTACTCAGGGGTCATCAATGTGTCCGTACACGGACAAATGAGTCCGTGGCTGTAGACTTGGCCTTGTCTGTGGCAAATTTTTGATTTTTTGATTTTTTTTTACATTATTTTGATCATAAGACTCAATTACTGAATGTCTCAGTCTCCAGGCTTTCCTCAGAATATGCATGTCACTTATTTACTATGACACTATGTATGACACAGTCCACTGGTACAGTGGTTCTCTAACTTTTTATTTTGAAGGACCCCCAGAGTATTTCTACATTGCAGTATTGATACTTTTACTTAAGTAAAACATTTGAGTACTTTTTCCACCCTGCAGTGCTCCACTCCCCCCTATATCCCAGCATCGTCACATGGCGTCGACACCACAATGGCTGCCCTGAGAGTGCCTGCTCCACCCCCACCAGTTGTCTGCTCCTGCCCCTGCAGAATCAGCCTAGACCTCACCCTCTATGCCTGATCTGTATTACCACCTGAAATATTCTTTGTCTCATCCCCAGTTCTAGACCAGTTAATTGGCATTTTTTGGGGGGGGGCTTCTGGCAGGACGCCTACTTGTTGCAAAGTAGCCCCAAAATGTTGACACCATGGGTTTTTTATACCATAATCCCCTAGTCTAGACGTTGCTCTAATGTTATCTTTTCGGGGGTCGCAATCACGTCCACGAAGCCATGGCGACAATGCAAACGACCTCCTCGCCAAGACTCCTGTGTCAGCAACTCCTCCCGGGAACCTATACGCCCCTTTTCCCTCGCCCATTCTTATTCATTCAATAAACATCCTTAACCTTTCTCAAAGGTGTGGTTCTTGATTTGTGAATGAATGAATGAATGCATGGCTGGCTGGCTGGCTGGCTGGCTGGCTGAATGAATGAATGAATGAATGAATGAATGAATGAATGACTGACTGCCTGAACTGAACTATCTTATTTAACTAACTTTAGAGCTTCACTCAAGTTCTCGCTTGCTCTGCATGTCTTAACGATCAGACAAGGGAAAAACTAAAGAAATGCCGGAAACATTAACCTGTTATTGCTGCTACATTGAACCATTACAAATTAATTTGACTCTCACGCACCCACATACAAGATGTAACAATAAAGAAAACCTTGATCGTGAATTCAGCTGTCTAACTGCAAGTCAAACAGTAAAGACCTTTGTCAGTTCAAATAGTTGGCATTGGCATCTATATATCTACTTGGTCTGTGAAACAGTAACTCAACTTCCATTTGATCAGTTCTGCCACCAGAGCAGAACAGAGATAGAACACTAACGAAAGGGAAGTTGGTATTCTAACAGTATTTTTGATTAGCTGACTTTATGAATGGTGCCACAATAGTATCTATTCAGTGTGACACAAAAGCGTTGGCACAGCTGATATGCTACAGCTACTCTACTTCCATATTATAAATCATATTGAGATCACACACACACACACACACACACACACACACACACACACACACACACACACACACACACACACACACACACACACACACACACACACACACACACACACACACACACACACACACACACACACACACACACACACACACACACACACACACACACACACACACACACACTGCACGTCCATACCAGAGATAGCAGGGTTAAAGTGGTTAAGAAACCTAGTCCTATACTTATATAACTTTGCCTATTTGACTGGTTCCAGTAAGAGTTGAGTTGCCCTTGTTATGCAGAGTAAAAAGGTAGCCCTGAAACATCTGTCCAGCATTTTATTTTCCTTGATCTATAAAAATAATTGTGACAACAAAATTCTATTTGAGAGAACAAAACAATACGACACAACACAAGGATTAAATGGATGCTGTATTTGGTACTGCTGTGTGTGTGTGTGTGTGTGTGTGTGTGTGTGTGTGTGTGTGTGTGTGTGTGTGTGTGTGTGTGTGTGTGTGTGTGTGTGTGTGTGTGTGTGTGTGTGTGTGTGTGCGCGCGCGTGCGTGCGTGCCTACGTGCATGTGAGAGCTTTCTGAAGCTGTATAAACGATTTCTGGATCTCAGCCCAACTGGAATGTAAACAGACCCCTTACCGGAATACAGCATTCTGTAACTATTATGTAACCTCACACACACACACACACACACACACACACACACACACACACACACACACACACACACACACACACACACACACACACACACACACACACACACACACACACACACACACACACACACACACACACACACACACACAGGAAATGGTGGCTAGAATTGCCTGGAGCTGCTGAAAATAAATGGATTTGAACAATTGTTTCAATTCTACTACTACTAAGTACTACTTCTATTACTACTGCTAAAAGACAGATAAATAGATAGATAGATAGATAGATAGATAGATAGATAGATAGATAGATAGATAGATAGATAGATAGATAGATAGATAGATAGATAGATAGGATGGACGGACAGACGGGCTGACGGGCTGACAAACAGACAGACGGGCTGACAAACAGACAGACAGACAGACAGACAGACAGACAGACAGACAGACAGACAGACAGACAGACACTTACATTATGAGAGTTGAGGAAGTTGTTAGCCAGCAGTCCAAGTACCAGCAACCCGCAGCCAGCAGCCTACAACCATGAAAATATTTGAAATATTACATTATGCATACAATTAAACACACCACACTCATATACTGTACATAATACAAAACAAATCCTTATGGGTCCATTTGGTTACTTTTGTACACAATTAACCTCAGGATTTTACAGTATACCACTACTAATAAATGTAATAATAATTATTAATATAATAATAGCAATGTTGTTATGTTACTTACTCCTAGTAGCAGACAGAACAGAATGAGGGCTGATTTCAGAGTGCTGTAGGGCTTGTCCATTGTCACAAATATAATTCCTTAATAAAGTCAAATTAAAATATGCTATTAATAAAAGGCTGTATAACAGTATACTGAACTAGCATAGCATGACATTCATTTATTTAGCATTAAATGAGATTATTGTTGACTTGTTAGAAATGATTAAACAGACAATGCTATTAAAATGATTACAGTAACAGAACTAAGTCAAGCTGGAAAAAAGAAGATAATTTGTTAGAACTAAACAATGAGTAAATTAATTAAGACACCAAACTTAGATAACACAACAACTGAATTAAAAACATGAACTATGAAACCAACCTTGTTGTATAATGATGAGTGAAGTCAGGACAGTTTGTCTGTGAGACCAGGACCGGCAATGCCTGTGTATACTCACGTGTGTGTGTGTGTGTGTGTGTGTGTGTGTGTGTGTGTGTGTGTGTGTGTGTGTGTGTGTGTGTGTGTGTGTGTGTGTGTGTGTGTGTGTGTGTGTGTGTGTGTGTGTGTGTGTGTGTGTGTGTGTGTGTGTGTGTGTGTGTGTGTGAACAGTAGGCTACAGCTACACTCTAGCTCAGTACCATATAAAGTAGCAGGTACTGTAGAGCGGGTAAAGCACAGAGTTGCAAAAGAGAGAGAGAGAGAGAGAGAGAGAGAGAGAGAGAGAGAGAGAGAGAGAGAGAGAGAGAGAGAGAGATTGTATTGGCCCAGTTTCTGTTTACTGGGAAATGGCACACTAAGTTTTGCTTTGCAAGCAGACATTGATGGCAATTGATATCCTTTAAAGCTTTTAGTTATTACTAGTTGGTATTATAATAAGAGTATGCAATCGTTTACTCTATATTATCCACAAGTTTCCTAGGGCGTTGTGGCCATCACTTCCTGTCGATTTGATACCTGATACCTGATCAGGTCGACAGGAAGTGATGCCCACAACGCCCTAGGACAGGGGTCTTCAACGTTTTCAGGTCAAGGACCCCCTAGCTGAGAGGGAGATGAAGCAGGGACCCCCTCTATATATTGTATAAAATTGTGTTTCAAATTGAACTTTTTTTGTTTACTTGGTCTGCTCTTTTCTCCCCTCTACACCTATACCTCTCTCCAAAAATAGCCGATCTACAAGCTCACAACGCCTCGCAGCTGACTGACTGACTGATGAATATAGCTACGGTAAATGACTGGTTTACTACTGAATGACACATATTGGCCAATTTGTGTTTTTCCAGTTTTTCGCCCAGGCCCCCCGGGGCAGCCCAACTTTGATTGCCTCCCACAAAGTTTCCTGGAGGAGTTGGGTTGGAACTAATGGAGAGGTGTTGGTAAACAACTTTATGAACACATTTGTGAAGTAAGCTATTGGTAAGTGTTTAATTTCCAGATTGGGCAATGGTCACATACAGTATGTGGCTCTTTCTCTAACTAAGGACTCCATGCGGTTGAACAACCTAGATGATTAAGAATAACACACATACGCACGCACACGCGCACACACACAGTATTGGTATCAAAATGTACTTAAGGTACCAAAAGTAAAAGTACGATGCGACACGCTGTGAGCTTGTAGATCGGCGATTTTCAAATAGCCTATGTATAAAATAGGGCTACAGTGGTTAATGTATGTTTTATAATATAATCATTTATATCTGCAAAGTAGTAACTAAAATGTTCAAATATTTGTAGTGGAGTAAAAGTACAGAAAATTGGAAATACTCCAGTAAAGTAAAAGTACCTCAGAATTGTACAGTACTTGAGTAAATGTACGTAGTTACTTTACACCACTGCACGCACACGCACACACGCACACGCACACAGACACACACACACACACACACACACACACACACACACACACACACACGCACGCGCGCGCGCACGCACACACACACACACACACACACACACACACACACACACACACACACACACACACACACACACACACACACACACACACACACACACACACACACACACACACTCTTGAGGATCTCGCCTATAGGCTAGGAAATGAAACGAATAACAAGCATGCCCCTCTCTATTGTTGACAATCTCACCTAGGAAATGAAACAAATCAGACATGCATGCACAGACCTCCCAACCCAACCCCATGGAAGATTTCACCTGTAGGCAATGAAAAGAACAACCCCTCCACCCCTCACTGTACATCTCACCTAGGACAGGGGTCCTTGACAGGGTTCCAGGGGTCCCCTAAATGTGTTAATAATAGGCCTATAGAGTACAGAAGTCCTGACGTCACTCGTTCATCCCCTGGGTCGCGGAAGTCATTTCTCTATGGAGAATAACATTGGGTCGTCTTAGAATCGTCTCGCCATATTATGAAGACATTCACAGGTGTTACCAATGATACTAATGAAGGCTCTGTTCCATTCTGGTCAAACAGAGTCAGGGTGCTGATATTGTGCATGTTGGCCCACTGGAAACACTCTGTTACACCAGTGGGTCTACAGTTGGGGTCCAGGGACCCTCATGGGCTTCCAAATGGCCCCTTACAGGTGTGTAACTCTGAGAGTGTACAAATGGAACCAAATGGACCCGTAAGGGTCCATTTGGTTCCATTTGTACACTCTCAGAGTTATGGGGGTCGTGGAAACCACTGTGCTACACTAAATGCAACAGAGCCTTCATTAGTATCATTGGTACTGTGAAGGAAGTGATAATATGGCTGCTGTGCATTGAGCCTATTGTGGTCCAAAAATTTAAAAAAATACTGAAAATTGGAAATACTCCAGTAAAGTAAAAAATACCTGGAAATTGCTAAGTACAGTACTTGAGTAAATGTACTTAGTTACTTTACACCACTGGGTCCTTGGCACACACTCTTCTCAGATGGAGGTAAAATACACTACACACATTACGTTGGGGATCCTTTGGCGTGAAAATGGTTTGAGAACCACTAGGCCTATAGGAAATGTCCCAGAGCATCAACATGCTGACATAACTAGGCTACATAAACAGACAACCTGGCAACACACTCTACAGAGAACAGCAGGGCTTTCATACACACAGGTGCTAACAGGACACAGGTGATCACTATCAACACAGGATAGAGTATATGTACTGAGGGGAGGTGAGGTGAACTAGAAAGGAATGTGGGTGTGACTCGTGAGAGACAGATCCTGACAGCAGTGGTGTAGAGTACATTTACTCAAGTACTTTACTTATGTACGATTTTGAGGTATTTTTTTACTTTACCGGAGTAGCCTTCCAATTTTCAGTACTTTTACTTCTACTCCGCTACTTCTCGGATCCAAATATTGTACTTTTACTCCGCTACAATTATTTGAAAACTTTAGTTACTAGTTACTTTGTAGATTTGGATTATTATTACAAGACATACATTAACCACTTCAGCCCTATATACATTTTGGCCATTTGAAAATAGCCTATCTACAAGCTCACAATGCGTCGCGACGCATTGTGAGCTTGTAGATCTGCTATTTTCAAAAGATTTGTATACATTTGAAAAAAAACTTGAAATGGGCCATTCTGCATAATGAGTACTTTTACTTTTGGAACTTTGAGTATATGTTGATGCCAATACTTTTGTACTTTTACTCAAGTACATTTTGAATACGGGATTTCTACTTGTAACAGAGTATTTCTATATTGCAGCATTGATACTTTTACTTAAAACATTTGAGAACTTTTTCCACCTCTGGATCTTGACAGTACCCTCTCCTCTCCTCTCCTCTCCTCTCCTCTCCTCTCTGCCCCGCTAATATTGCCTGCCTCCTCCATCCTATCCATGGCATTGACCAATTAAGACAGCGTTTATCCCTCTGAAACAACATTAGAGAACAATAACAGACTTTGTGATGTGAGTGTTCTAAATGAGATTACTGCTTGCTTTCTATTCTAGAAGCTATTTAACTGGTGGTCCAAATACTGAGTCATACTGTACATCATATGGCATAACTGAATGACATCATAGACTTGCCCAAATATGGTGTTCCACCACCTTTAGTTGTAAATTCCATTGTACCAGGTATTTAAATGGGTGGCATTCCTTTTGTTAAAATGTGTGTTCTAATTCTGATAGCGATCACTGCTATAGTGTTTGTTCAATAACAGGGTGGTGCCAACCACTCCTATATCTGGCTTTGTCCGTGTGTCCGTATGTATGTATGTATGTATGTATGTATGTATGTATGTATGTATGTATGTATGTATGTATGTATGTATGTATGTATGTCTGTCCAATAAACAAACATTGATGACAACATCAATACGGGGCTCATCAAAGGCACCACTCACTTCACACAGGGTGTGATTTTTGGGGCGGTGTAGCCGCCCCCTATAAGTGAGTTTTGGACACCGACCAAAAAAATTGTGTACCCCCTAACCCTTCCATTGTTAATGCAAATCGATACTTTTTTCATATCAGCCAATCACATTACAGCTAGTGTCATCACCACTAACTGTAATGTGATTGGCTGACTTTGCAAATTCAGGACTGTGATTGGCTAGCGAAACACATGACACATGTGCAGCCCTATGTTATGTTATGTTATGTTATGTTTTATTTATTTGATATGGACATCACAATTACATTGGACAGAACCAGATGCATTGTTTACAGTGTATATAGCACGAGTGCTAATTTTCAACACCTGTCCACAGGAAGCTTTTCTAAAATACAGTAATACCAATCTAAAACCCAATCAAGTACAAAAAAGAATAATATATATATCTATCTGTACATGTATATACATATATACATACATACACATGCACACATACATACATGCACTAATAATTAACATCATCAAAATCAATATTTAGACCCAATACATCAACCAAACAAAAGAAGACATAATCATTCAGATAACCAGTCAGCAACTATACGTTGTGAGCACATTTGATTTGATTTCAGCCATAACTTGAGTTCTCTGTTAAACACATTACCATCCGACTCTAGTTTTAGAACCGTAGGCAAAGAGTTCCAGAGGTTTACCCCCTTTACTGAGAAGGCAGACTGCCCGAAGGTGTTTTTGCTTTTAGGTACAATACAATCACCATGAGTTGATGCACGTGTGGTTGCTCTACCAGAGCTCTGACGCCTATCAACCAGTCTGAGTATGAATAGCAGTATGGACTTTAAAAAAAGTCATTTATCCTTTTTTTAAAGTGAGTCATGTTGTGATGACCACACACCGCCCACTTCACACTGGGTGTGATTTTTTTTGTCTATCCAGCTCTTTAATAAACAGAAAAATCACACCCAGTGTGAAGTGAGCAGTGAAATTTATGAGTTATTCATTTCATCATGCATCTCGGTAGCCAATCACAGCACATCCTGCGAAGTGACGTGCTTACATTTTTTACATTATCATTAATTTCATCATGTGTCTCGCTAGCCAATCACAGCACGTCCTGCAGAGCTTAGCCTATGGGCGTGTTTTCCACAGCATGGCGTCACAGCGAAAGACACATTTTCACGACGGAAAGAAAAACTTTTGCCACGGATAGGTCCTAAACCCTCTTATAGGAGCGGTTGCACTGCTCAAAAATACATTTTCAGGATTTAATATAAATGGGTTCTCTCTCCTGACTGGATAAAATTGGTATCCCGGCCTGAAAATGTTTTAACCATCAGAGTAATTGAATAAAGCATCTTTTGTGTTACGTGTGCAAGTTCGCGTGCATACGCACGGACACACACACACACACACACGCCCGTGTTTCATCACTCAGCACTCTCTAATCATAATGAAACAGCAGAGAAGTCTCACTCTTAAATCCCCTTTACACACACACACACAGAATAGCAGGATTCCCAGCTGTTGTGGGTTGTTAATAGATTTAGGAATAGACTTGTAATCTCTGGAGTGGAGAGACACATGCACGCACACACACACACACACACACACACACACACACACACACACACACACACACACACACACACACACACACACACACACACACACACACACACACACACACACACACACACACACACACACACACACACACACACACACACACACACACAGTATTTCCCAGTACACCAAATGACAGAGAGGACATCTTGTCGTTTATATAGTCGTTTATTAAACATGGCAGGCACTTCACTGTAACTTCAACATGAAAATACACACGGAAATCGATAGAAACACGATAAACATAAAACACAACTTTGACATCTTTCTTTGTGTTCATACCAGGAGCTCTAGTAGGCCTACTGCTTGTCACCAGGGTCCTGGTAGGACATAAAACCAGCAGCACTAGTGGTTCTGGCTAGTATAGCAAGCAGAACCAGTATAGAAAGAAGGTTGTGGCAGGATATAAAATGAGCCATACTAATGGTTCTGGTGGTAACCGTCTTCCATCCCGACATCTCGCCACTCCGACTAGTGGCTTCCGCGTGCGGTTAGGGTTAGGGTGAGGGTTAGGTATAGGGTTCGTTAACGTCGGAAAGGCGACATGTCGGAAAGGCGCCATGTAACCGGTTCTGGTGTAGGTTACAAATCCAGCGGTACTATAGTCGTTCTGGTACTGTAGGACAGAAAACCAGCAGTGCAAGGGGCTGTGGTAGGATATAAAACCAGCAATACTAGGGGTCCCGGTATAAAACAATAACCTCCTAAATGAATTCAGTTTTTCCATGCATATGCTCACTTTGCTAACAATGAACAGAAACATCTATTTGCAAACAAAATACAAAAATAACTTTCAGTACATGAGTGCTTACAAACACAAATTTTACGCGTCAAAAATCATCAACAGCAAAAAAAAAACACATGCACAATGTCAGCCATGTTGGTTCTTCTCTCTCTCTCTTGGCTTGATATATACTTAGTAGGCTATTTTCTGCATTTTTTTGGTTTGCAACGCCACCAACGCTAATCTACGTATAAATCTGCCACGCCCTTTTATTCTCTTTCTCACTCGTCCATCTTAGACTTCCAAAATGAAATACTCGCCAATTGAAAACGTCAGGCCCTGTTCATACAAATGATCGATATCACAAGTTGATATAGATACGTTTCGCCCCTCTATAATTTGGATATGACGAAGCGAAGTTTGCCTAACGATAGTATAGTCTTTTAGAACCCTTCATACAGTATGCGCTACCATCTAGCAAAGCAGAAAAAGACACCATGATAAAGTTGTATAAAAAAAAGATTTCATGAATGTTCAGGTCAGAAAAACGTATTACAATCCTCTGTTAAATGCCCTCCTTTCTCTCTCTCTACCTGTCTCTCCATCTTTGTGTTTAACACTAGTTGATAAAAAGCTTGCTTTTGGACCAGTGGTCCTACAGGTTAATTGCATAATTTTTCACTGTACAGCAGAACAAAACGGAAAAAAGGCACATCTGAAATATATTGGATAGATCAGTGGTTCTCTCAGAGTTACAGCCCTGTGGGTCCATCTGAGGGCCCCTGAGGGTCCCTGGACCCCACTTTGAGAACCACTGGTATAGATAGACAGTTAGTATAGATACAGTAATGTATACTTGTTGTTACTATACTGTAGTAGCATTAAATGCTTTTTTTGGGGAGTATTTTAAAACACCCCTCCCCCCATGCAGTAACTGGGTAGTAGGGGTAACCTACCCTAAAACCCTACTGACAATCAGTAGGGTTTTAGGGTAGGTATCTGAGCTTATAGAGGTTAAGGGTTTGGCAGTGAATCTTCCACAGCAACAGAATGAGCTGCTATGCAGAAAATAGCCGATCTATACTTGTACCGATCGACTATTTTCGGCGAGCGGGCAGCAAGTGGTACGATGACGTTTAAATCAAGCTGTTACTGGGAAGTGATCGTGTTGAACAGGGTGTCACTTACATGCACACAATATTCTGTCTGTTGACGTTTCTCAGTTAATATGGTTTGATGAGGATGCATTTGTAGAGAAATTAAGACAAGGATTATACACAGACCATCCATATTGAAGAGTTAAGATTCATGTCGCTGAGAAATTGCAAAATGGAGAAAAAAACTGTGATTATACATATTTGAAATATATTTTTTATTTTTGGCCAGTACGAGTGCAGCATTATCCCAGAATCAACCTTTTTCTGATACATTTACACTGACACAATTGCGTGTGCAGGCTCGCCAGGTTTTGACAGAGACAGGTACAGATCGTATCTTAAGTCATTCATTCATTGTTTGTTTCTTTCCGAATGTAATTTGTCTGTTTACATAGTCATTTTTTTACTTTGAGTTAATGTCTGTTCAAGTTATGTCTGTTCGTCTGTGTACAAGTCCTTACAGACTTGCTTGAGTCCAAGTCTAGTTCAGATTGCGACAAGATAAGAATTGCTGTTATTGGATGACTGCCTTCGACCAGAATATTGGAGTGCATATGAACATACCCTGCATTTATCCAAAATTGGTAACCTATCAAATTCTGTCTCTAGATTAGGGGGCGTTTGTTGCGGCATCCCTACTTTATTTACAAATTGCACCCCGGTTATATCCACCAAGTGCTCAGATCGTGACGCCAGTTCTGGGCCATCCATCTCTGCATGCCACTGCGGCGCTCAAGAATAGTCCAATTTAAATGGTCATTGTCGCCCTTCGTGGGCCGGACGTGTCACACAAGGCCTCCGGTTTCAGCAGCCCTGCTCTAGAGCAGTGATCCCAAAGCGACAGAGTTTGATAGGTTACTACATTTCACAGCTGTTGTTGAAATGAAAGTAGTGTTTGCATCAAGTGGTTGTGTTATTTTGTTCCAGTACAAAAAAAACACGAACGCAAACGCAACCCAACCCCCCAGAGTGGTACATAGACTGGCCTGTTGGGGGTTTAGGGGCTAGGGGTCAGGGGGGTCATCTGGTGAGGGTGGGGGTGGGGGCTAGGGGGGGGGGGGTTCAGGTTGGGGGTCCTCAGTACCCAGAGCCCTTCATGGCGATGTTCTGTCCCCCGGTTGCGCTGTCGTGGCGCCGGACCATTCGGATCATGAGGAGAGAGACGAGGAGGCCAAGGAGCTGGAGGAAAAAGGAAAAAACAAAAAGGCCCACGTTCACCGTAACGCTAATAAGTATTAATGTAACATCAAGGCTAATGATAACGCAGAGTTAAAAAAAGTAAGAGTAAAAGTCTGGAATTCAAAATGTACTTGAATAAAAGTACAAAAGTATTGGCATCAAAATGTACTTTGTACCAAAAGTAAAAGTACCCATTGTGCAGAATGTCCCATTTCAAGTTTTCAAATGTATAAAACTCTTTTGAAAATAGCAGATATACAAGCTCACAATGCGTCGCATCGCGACGCATTGTGAGCTTGTAGATCTGCTATTTTCAAATGGCCGAAAAACATATATATACGGCTGAAGTGGTTAATGTATGTTTTCTAATAATAATTAAAATCTACAAAGTAACTAGTAACTAAAGTTTTCAAATAATTGTAGTGGAGTAGTACAATATTTGGATCCGAGATCTAGTGGAGTAGAAGTAAAAGTATTGGAAATTGGAAATACTCAAGTAAAGTACATATACTGTACCAAAAAAACTGTACTTAAGGACAGTACTTAAGTGAATTTACTTAGTTACTTTCCACCACTGTGATAGCGGTAACAGAGATGAAGAGGACAACGAGTCTTACCGTCGTGGAAGCCAGGGTGAAGAACACACCCATGGGGATTTTAAAGAGCCAGTCAAAGAGTTCCCAGGCCTTGATACCGCACCCCTGGAGAGAAACACACAGTCAGTGGTGGAAGATGTACTCAGATGTGTTACTTAGAGTAATATGGTACAGTATGGTTCAGTACTGTGTTCAGTTTAGTTTTTTAATAGAATCTTGATAGGGACCTGATTTAAAGGAATAGTTCACCCCAAAACAACTTTTCTTTCCTATCGATTAGTCACCCCATGGAGACTTGAATTCATGGATATTTTTTTTATTTCTGTCGCATTCCTAAGCCAATAATTTGATGACCGGCGGAGAAAAAAAAGCATTCCGCTGCATTTTCAGAGCATGATAATTTTAATGATAGACCGGGAACGCATCCGTGTCATTTTTTGATTTCTTTGGCTATTCAAAAATAGCAGATATACAAGCTTGTAGCACGGCACCGAGTGCCGCACTATGAGCTTGTAGATCTGCAAAAAAAAAAAAAACGAGAACATTTTTGCAAATATATATAATATACAAAGATTTGCAAAGACTTTCACAATAATATTTTTTTGATCTGTTATTTTTTCAAATATAAAATATTATATATATAAAATATATTTACACACATTTTCAAGAATTTTCAAAAATAGCAGATCTACAAGCTCATAGATTTTTGAATAGCCAAAGAAATCTTAAAATGACACAGACCCCGGTCTTAATGGGTTAAGTTCTTATTTATCGGTATCACAATGACAACTTATTTTTCAAGGTTTTAAAGATTAAAAAAAATTATAATAATGTTATTTTATCATTAAAACCTTTGTGATTTGTCAATTACTAGGGGGCCCACTTATAATACCCTCATGGTCCACCAGTGGTCCCCAGTACACAGGTTGGGAATCATTGGATGGATGGATACATAGATAGACAAGATATATAGATGAATGAATGGATGGTGGATGGATGGATGGATGGATAGGTTTCACATTACCTTTTTGTAGACTTTTGAAGGACCTGTGGCGCCCTGAAAGAAAGCAAATGTATATATATAAATATGTAATACTAAACAAAATAAAAAGTAGGAGAGTGAACTCTCCAGGGCAACGTAAATCATCCTGCCCTAGTAATACATGAGGGGGCCGTGTTTTTTCAGATTTTCCAAAAAATATATACAAAATAAATTACAATTATTGAAAAAACACGGTCTCCTCACGTATTACAAGGACAATATCAGTCACCAGAACAAAGAACGGGTGTTTCCGATGAATCTGACATGGTCAAAATGGAGTTTGAAGTTACAATAGGTTTGTATTGGAAGGGCGTGTCTGATAAAAATGAATATCAAATATCTAAATGAATATCAAATATCTAAAATGCTATCTCAAATGCTCCCAAAAGCCTGAGTAGACGATAAAATGACCCAAATCTATTTTGAAAGAGAAATATCCCTTTAAGTACAGCACTTGAGTACATTTTACTTAGTTACTTATACACCACTGGTTTAGCCTGATTATCAGACTGAAGCTGCGTGGAGCTTCAGTCTGACATTGGCTCGTAGGTGATTGGGAGGGGATTAGAATTTGCCTAAATAATTTGAATTGGTTTAGAATTTCCCTAAACCAATCACAAGGGATTCCCACCCCCACCTCCGACTCTCATTGGACGGTTCTGTTCGTATATACCGTCCGAAATGTATATAGAGCTGAAGTGATTAATGTATGTTTTGTAATAATAATCAAATACAAAGTAACCACAGTTACCAAAGTTTTCAAATAATTGTAGTGGAGTAAAAGTACAACATTTTCCTCTGAGATGTAGTGGAGTAGAAGTAAAGGTACTGAAAATTGGAAATACTCCAGTAAAGTAAAAAACACCTCAAAATTGTACTTACAGTAAGTACAGTACTTGAGTACATGTACTTAGTTACTTTACACCACTGGTAACGGTTGGCGTATGTAATCAACCTACCTCTGGTTTGTCGATACACTCACTGCCGCTGGTACAGGCACAGGATTGTGGGATAGTAGTTCCCCAGTCCACATAGCTGCCGGCTCCACAGCAGTTCCCCTGCTACAGATAGACAGACAAACAGACTTAAAGGTCTAGTGAAATGAAAAATAAGTTTTTCACAATTTTAGAGAATATCCGTGTTCATCATTTGGGCATACCTAACAATCCGTGGCAAAAAAATCTTAATGACTTCGTTTGAAGGAAAACGTGCTGCGTGATGACATAGATACACTGTCATGAATATCAATGAATCTTGATCTGCTCTTTTATCCTTCTACTATAAACCTCTGCACCGAAAATAGCCGATCTGCAAGGTCGAAGAGCTTGTAGATCGGCTATTTTCGGCGAATGTTCCCCCCCAGGAATACGGATGCCGGGGTTCAAGTGGTTAAATTGTAAAGAGCTAAATTGGAATGTGCGCTGGTTCAACGTGAGATAATTAATTGAAGTATTTGTGAGTCATTTACACTTACTTCTCTCTGCCAGCCCTCGACCTTATCCTTGAAGGCCGGGTCCGACATGTAGTTAGCACCCAGGTCCTCAGAGTAACCTTCGAAGTAACTCTTCATCTGTCAACCAAGAGAGAGACAGACGGTTAGAGACACAGACAGTGAGAGAGAGAGACAGACAGACAGACAGACAGACAGACAGACAGACAGAGACAGACACATGGATAGAGAGCAGAGGGATTTATAACCAGGGTTATTATAGTAAAAAAAAAAAAAAAGCTAATAAAATAACTAAAACTAGAATTGGAAAAACATTTTAGTCAACTGAAATACAAAATAAAAATATAGCTGCAAGCAGCGATAATATGGGGCCAGGAGAGAGAAAGAGAAATGATAATTCCTTTAACAGGTCAGTTCATGAAAGTCCTTGCGGTCTTGTTTCCAATGAGGGCCTGTGAGCAATTAGGGGTTAAGAGTCTTGCTTGTGTCGATGACAAATTTCATCGACACATTTGCTGACCTGGCCTGGAATCGTACCTGGGGCAACCAGAGCCTCTGGCTCCCTAGGCGGGCTCACTAACCACTCAGCTATGGCCAACCCTCAGAGAGAGAGAGAGAGAGAGAGAGAGAGAGAGAGAGAGAGAGAGAGAGAGAGAGAGAGAGAGAGAGAGAGAGAGAGAGAGAGAGAGAGAGAGAGAGAGAGAGAGAGAGAGAGAGAGAGAGAGAGAGAGAGAGAGAGAGAGAGAGAGAGAGAGAGAGAGCGGAATAGATTGAAGAGACAGAGACATGGAAACGGAATAGATTGAAGAGAAAGACATGGAAACGGAATAGATTGAAGAGAGAGAGAGAGAGCCATGGAAACGGAATAGATTGAGTCATGTTTTTTGCAATTCAACTTAAATGAGTGTGCATCAAGTGAGGCTTGAACCAGCAACCTTGCGGTCGTGAGGCACTCTTAGGTATAGCTGCAACACTACCTATAGTGCTATAGCTTTGTCCAGGCTGATGTTGTCTGTTGAGGATGACAAACGCTTGCCTTCTGTCATGACCCAAGCCCCTGTTTCACTAACACTAAGATCACTCGTTCACAAACCATTTACCAATGAAGAAATTGTACATCTCCTCAGAAGCAAAACTAGTGAAAGTAGCCGATCTACAAGCTCACAAACCATTAAAAGTTGTCAGATTGTACATCGGCTATTTTCACAATGAAGTATGTTATACATTGAAAAAACATACTCTCATTGCTATCTGAAAAGTTGTGAGATTGTAGATCAGTTGTATGTAAAAAACACTCAATTAAGTATTTCATGTTATCTTTAACAATTGCAGATGTATTCATTGATAGTCATGTTGTGTGAAATGCAACTTAGATGAAGTCTGCACCAAGTGAGGCTTGAACTGGTGACCTTCAGGTTGTGGGGCACACATTTAAGCGAGAAGCCACCAACAGACAAGAACCTGTGAAAAAGGAGATCACACAGATCATACAGTTTCACGCAAATAGCTGAAAAATCCTGGGTTTAAGTGTTTTTCAAACTGCTCAAGATTGCGGACAATCTAAGGGCGGTGCTTACTGGTCAACGTGATAGATGTGTTCCTCATTAGTCAAGGCACATGTGTAAGCAGGTCTAATGGCTGTCGGCCAAACGAGGCATGACTTTTGCCTGTTTAAAGTTTCAATTTTCAAAAAATTGCTATAGCGCCCCCGTTTGACCAATTGGAGTAAGATTGGTTTCAGTGATATTTGGAATGGCCCTTTACATTTCTGCAAAGTTTCAAAGAATGGTAAGTCTGCATGTATGTGTTAGGGGCAGATGAATAATTGTCATAAAACTGCAATATTCATTGGCTCATTAAAGCTTAATTTTTTCACTTATGGAAGATATTTTGCAAACGTTTTTTGGTATAGGTCCAAAGTTCATGTGTAAAAAGTTTCGTGCAGATTACTCAAAAATCCCAGGAGGAGATAGGTTTTAACTGTTTTTCATATAATTCAAAATGGTGGGAGATCTAAAGGTCAGAGGTCAAAAGTCAGAGTGTGAAAGTTGTTCAGCATGAGGAGACGCATGTGTGCATCGAAGTTTCATGGCTGTAGGTGAAACAGGGCATGAGTTGTACCTGTTCAAAGTTGTCATTTTCAACTGAGTGCTATAGCGCCACCTTTTGACGAAAGATTGTGAGATTTATTTTTTGATCGTTTTTCATGACCATCTATCATATGGCCGAGTTTCATAAAAAGCGACTGCACGGTTCAGCCAGAACTGGCAAAAACGGCAGAAGAAGAAGAAGAAATGGAATAATGCCAATAACAATATGGGTCCATGCTGGAAGCCTGGCCCCATAAAGAAGGCTTTACACAAAGCCATAACTACAGTGTGTTTATGAAATTAAATACAAATCATACAGAAACTATCCTTACTTTTAGTATTTGACAATATTTCATACATACGCCTAATGCTTTCACACATTTAAAAAAATGATGAGGATCGCAGATCTACAAGCTCACAACGCCTTGTGACATGTTATGAGCTTGTAGATTTGCTTTTTTCACAATGTTTGACAGACAGACAGACAGACAGACAGACAGACAGACAGACAGACAGACAGACAGACAGACAGACAGATAAATTACCTGGTTTCTTTTGGCAGCGATGATGATTCCAATAATCAGCATGATTAAGATACCAAGTACCATGATGCCTGCAAACTGTAGACACAAAGACATCCATTAGCCGTAATTAAACCATTAAGACCTGAGGCCTACAATTGCCTTCTAAATCAGTAGTTCTCACACTTTCAACATTTTTCAAAAATGTAAAAAAAACAAACAGCAGATGTACAAGCGTTGCGAGCTTGTATATCTGCTATTTTTGAATAGCCAACGTAAAAATCTAAAATGACACGGACGCGTTCCTGGTTTTAACGGGTTAAAACCCGAGTCCCATTCTGAAAACAGTTTTTCAGAAAAACTTATGAAAACCAGGGTGCCCACTGGGTTTCTTTTATACTCACCACTTTAAGGACTATCTCTCTCTCTAGACATCCAGCGACGATTCCAAACACGGAGACGAGAAGCATTCCGATGGCAAACACCCACAACCAGGCTGTCCATCCGGAGGGAAGGCCTATAAGAGCCAGCTGCACACACACACACACACACACACACACACACACACACACACACACACACACACACACACACACACACACACACACACACACACACACACACACACACACACACACACACACACACACACACACACACACACACACACACACACACACGTAAGTGTAGTAAAGAGTAAAGAGTATAAAAGTATTGGCATCAAAAATGTACTTGAAGTACCAAAAGTAAAAGTGCTCATTATGCAAAATGTCCCATTTAAAGCTTTCAAATCTATACTAATCATTTGAAAATAGCCGATCTACAAGCTCTCAATGCGATGCATCGCGACGTTTTGAGAGCTTGTAGATCGTCTATTTTCAAATGGCCGAAATGTATAGGGCTGAAGTGGTTACTGTATGTTTTGTAAAAATCAAAATCTACAAAGTAACTAGTAACTAAAGGTAAAAGTAGAATAGAAGTAAAAGTATTGGACATTGGAAATACTCAAGTAAAGTACATATATCTAAAAACACATATATCTAAAAGAAAACATTTGAAAAACTTTTGCACTTTTATGTGGTACTTTAAGTGTATCTTTATGCTGATACTTTTGTACTGTGTGATGTGTGTTCATCATAGTGAGTGTGGTGTGTGTAGTGGGCGTGGTCTGAAATGGGCGTGACCTTACCACATCAGCAAACGCCTGGACCTTCACAGCGGCCACGACGATCAGGATTCCAATGAGCTATCCAATCAGAAAGCAAGAGTCGGATTACATCATCATTCACCGCACGCACGTGCACACACACACACACACACACACACACAAATCCCTTTAGACCAGCGGTACTCAAAGTGAGGTCCGGGGACCCCCAGGGTTCCTAGAAAAGGTCCCAGAGTGTCCCCAGCAAAATGTTTAAAAAAAGGTTTAGCCACTTTAAACCTATATACATCGGCTATTTGAAAATAGCCGATGTATGCAATTGTTTTTCAAGATTATTTTGTAGATCGGCTATCATCAAATAGACAATCTACAAAATAATCTTGAAAAAATGTGAACGATTTCTGAACGTTTTCAAAACAGTTTATCAACACAAATCTTGTACAGGGCTCCCTTGGCAGATGGGGGTCTGTGGCCAAAAACGTAATAATTTGGGGGTCCTCAGCATGACAAGAAGTATGAAAAGCATTGCTTTACTGTCAGATAAACCAGGAGGATAGAAAGGAGGAGCAATTATTTAACAAAATCAAAGCTATTAAAACTGCAGCTGTGGTTGCAACAGCATGACAGACTTAATGTCAAGTTTCAAATTTGAGAATTAGGTTCTTTAAGATGACCTGATGATGTACTAATAGACTGAAAAGTTGTTATATTCCCATTACATATTTTTTCTTGCATGTGACGACAGTGGGCGGGAGTTTTTTTTCCTTTCATTACGTCAGGCCTTCGTTTGGTCTTGTCCTACACACCTGTGGCCTTTGTAGGTGTGCAAAAGACTTGGCTTTTCAGAGAATTAGGTGACACAAAAGAATTCGGCTCTTCGGGGCCTTTGGTTTTGATGTCGAGAGAACTTGGCTTCTCGGTGACCACCCTCATGACATGACGTCAGGTGTGGCGTTGCACGGGCACCTACAGTATGTCTGATGGTTATCAGAGTCAGACCAGGGCTTACCATTGATTGATGAACTTTATTTAGTAAGACATGAGAAAATGTACATGGAAGTACAATTCACAATACAAGGTCTACTAAACTGGATAACTCATAAAAGCTGTAAGCTTGTTTAAAACATTTTTTTTTTAGCTCGAGACCCAAAAGACACATTTGGTGTCTTCCCGGGAACCCAAACTTATACAAATACATTCGGAATTATGTTACTTAAAGGGATAGTTCACCCAAGAAGTTACTTTTTTTCTATCGATTAGACACCCATGGAGACTTGAATTCATGGATATTTTTTTTGTTGTCTCATTCCTAAGCCAATAATTTGATGACCAGCGGACGGGTAGGCAGCGGTTGCGAGGAGACACAAAGGAGGCTCTTTGTGTCTCCTACCAGAACCGCTGCCGGTCATCAAATTATTGGCTTAGGAATGCAACAAAAACAAAAAATAATATCCATGAAAGTCTCCATGGGGTGACTAATCGATAGAAAAAAAAACATTTTGGGGGTGAACTATCCCTTTAAGTTTAAGCCCTATTTAATAGAGAAACGAGACGATCTACAAGCTCACAACACGTTTGGCTAAAAAAAGGACAAGCATTGTGGCAAAGACGGCTCATCTAACAGCTCACAAACAGTTGGATTTGAGCTGTATACAGTATCTCTTGGAGTGCCACTATTTTCTGGTGTCTTATGATACCGGAAAAAACAAAACAAACAAAAACAAACGCGGAATTGTTTCAAAATCACTCACTCCAAATAAACAAATACATGAATAAAGCTGCGTTGTATTTAGCTGCAAACACCCAGTGGCAGCTTTTGCAAATTGGAGGGGCATTTCAGAAAGCAATTTGAGCACAATGCACTCTTTTGACACAAAGTAGTGGTAGACCTGAAGGGCATTGGATCACAGGAAGCAGTGAAGCCAGGCTTCAGAGTCCTGGGGCCATCAGGGGTATAGCAGTAATACCCCTGTTCTTCTGCATAGTGCAGGCTATTGTATAACATTAGTGAGGACCAGTCTCCTTTGATGTTTTGTGCAAAGCACTTTGAAATGCCTCGTTGTTGAAACGCACTTATTCTAATACACTTGCCCTGCCTTGACTTGCTTGCCTTAATGGTAAGATGATGAGTTTTTCCACTGGAATTGTTTGCTGCCACAGGCAGTTGAGGAAGCAAGCAGTGGGTGTCGCTGTTTGACCGGCCGTGGAAGAGTAAACAATGAGCTGGTAGAGATGGTTTTGTTTACAGTGTGGTATGGACTGTCTGTGATGCTGAAACTTTTTGGCACCGTCAGTGCTTTCTCAAAACAATAACCATTTAAACCACCGATTCTCAACCTTTTTCATTTGTGAAATCGCGTTCTTTTTTTTTTCTGGGACTCCAATCTACACTGTAAAATCGAACTGTGTTTATTTAACTGTGAAAGTGTACACATGAACCAAACGGCCCCTTACGGGTCCATTTGGTTCCAATTGTACACTCTCACAGTTACAGATCCATAAGGGTCCATTTGGTTCCAATTGTACACTCTCACAGTTAAAGACCCGTAAGGGTCCATTTGGTTCCATTTGTACACTCTCACAGTTAAAGATCTGTAAAGGGTCCATTTGGTCCCCTGCTGGTCCCTGGACCCGACATTGAGAATCATTGCTTTAAAACCTATACTTCATTGCCCGGAGTCCCCCAGGGGTCTGCTCTAGGCCTCCCTCCTTTTTCCCCACTGTACACAAACTATCTTCAGATCTTCAAGCTCACTGTGACGCGATGTGAGCTTGTAAAATCTGCTATTTTCGCTGAAAGTTCGCTAACATACTTATTTCGACTTTAATGAGGTCGATTATGTTTGTTTTTACCATCGAGAAGATTACCATCGCCAAATAATTACTCAAAATCACTCTGTCATTTCCAGGTATTCCTCAATAACAACAATTACATAACACATGTTTATTTATACTATGCAGACTCACATGCATAAAGGAATAAGGAAGACATGCACGCGGGCACACAACCCCCCACGCGTGCATGCACGCACGCACGCACACGCACGCACGGACGCGTGCGTGCGTGCGTGCGTGCGTGTGCGTGCGTGTGCGTGCATGCACGCGCACACATGCACACACGCACGCACGCACGCACGCACGCACGCACACCCTATTATCTCTGCCCTCAGGCAGTGGTTGGTATGTTGGCGGGAATGTGACCTTTATGGTGGTTAAAACAAACCTGAAGATGTGATTTATGGGTTTGCCGTCTCTCGTTTCTGCTTTCCAAGTTTTTCCCGGTAACAACCCCCAAAAATCTTTGTTCATTATCTCTTTTCTCATCAAAATATAAAATAAACTTTAAATGCACCATCCACGTCTATAGATTGTTGTTTTTAGGCTTTTAAATGGATTTAATCATGATTGACGACGATCGTTTAAAAAAAATCTGCATAACTTCAAGAGATTGCTTTAATTAAAACCAGCGGTTCTCAAACTTTTTCCATGTCAAGGACCCTCGAATTAATGTATTTGGCCAATGACCATCTGAAAATATTTTGTGCCAGGGACCCCCATACAAGATTTGTCTTTTTAAAATGTTTCAAAAATATTTCTCATTTTTTGAAAATAGCAGATCTATAAGCTCACAACACTCGCTTTGTGAGCTTATATTTTCAAATAGCCGATGTTTATATGGCTAAAGTGGTTAAACTGACTTTGATGCTATATTAACTAATTTCACTGGGGACCCCTTCAAGGAGCCCTGGGGGTCCACGGACCTCACTTTGAGAGCCAATGAAATAACTGACCTTGAAAAGCCAACTGATCTCAGTTCAGTCTCAGAGTACATTTTTAAGGACCCCCAAATTGTTATGAATTTGGCCCTGCGGACCCCCTATCTGAAAATGTTTTGTGCCAGGGACCCCATAAGAGAAGATGTATGTAAAAAAAGATCTACAAGCTCTCAGCGCAGCACAAAGGAGCTTGTAGATCTGCTATTTTTGAACAGCCAACATATGAAATAGGGATAAAGTGATTAAAAATAATTGCGATGCAAATATATATTTTGCTGGGGACCCCCTGGGACCTCCCCAAGGACCCCTGGGGGGTCCCCGACCCCACTTTGAGAGCCAAAGTTTTAGTATGTCAACAAGCTGGTTTGTACTCACGCACACTGAAACCCAAAACCACACTCTAAAAGCCTCAGTGATCATTTAACTCGTCTGTACCCTCTCAGACAAATGAACACTGAGGATTTTATTGTGCAGGTACATTCTTTTTACACGTTTGAAGTTAACTAAAAAAGTTAGTAGGACTTTTCCGATTTTGACAAGTTTATAAAGATCTAATTAACTAACAAGAATCAAATAAACAAGTTAATAATCATATCCATGCTTTTTTTTTTCTCAACATGCACTATACTGTAGGGATGATAACTGCATTGTATTAACAATAATGATAAAATAATGATAATGATAAACTGAATACTCACCAGAAACAACACGTTGAAGAAGATAAAAAGGCATTTGAGGCAGCCGTTTATTTTCCCCATCTTGAATTGTGGTCCCAGTAGCAGCAACAACAATATAAGATCTTTAATAAAAAAGATGTGTTTCTAGTGGCAATGGAGAGCTTTGCATTCCAGTCCGAGCAGTTCAAGTAAGGTGATTCAGATGGATGATGGATGTCCTACTACTGCATACGTTAAGGTGTGGCTTGGTCTGTGTGTGCGTGTGTGTGTGTGTTTGAGAGAGATAGAGCGAGAGAGAGATAGAGCGAGAGTGCACGCGCGAGAGAGAGAGAGAGAGAGAGAGAGAGAGAGAGAGAGGGGGGAGGGGATATAGGGCATATGGACCAAATCTATTGAGGGGCGACAAGGAGGGTCTGGAATCTAGAACAGAAGCAGATAGAATGGCTGCTCCCTGTTCCTCACATTCAAGACCATTTGAACGTTACACGATGAAGGCTTTATAATATTTTCTGATTACTTTCTTATTATGCACACACAGCTGTGGTTCTTCCGCAGTTCTGTGGGATGGTTGAGGTGCACCACTGTCATACAAAGAACCTGTTGAGGCCCTGTATGGCTCCTTAGAGTAGTGGTTCGCACACCTTTTAGTTTCAAGGACACCCCCATAACTCTGAGAGTTACAGACCTGTAAGGGTCCATTTTGGTTCAATTAGTACACTCATGGAGTTACAGACCTGTAAGTGTCCATTTTGGTTCAATTTGTAGACTCTCGTGGAGTTACAGACCCGTAAGGGTCCATTTTGGTTCAATTTGTACACTCTCGTGGAGTTACAGACCCGTAAGGGTCCATTTTGGTTCAATTTGTACACTCTCGTGGAATTACAGACCCGTAAGGGTCCATTTTGGTTCAATTTGTACACTCTCGTGGAGTTACAGATCCGTAAGGGCCCATTTGGTTTAATTTGTACACTCTCGTGGAGTTACAGACCCGTAAGGGCCCATTTGGTTTAATTTGTACACTCTCGTGGAGTTACAGATCTGTAAAGGTCCATTTTGGTTCAATTTTACACTCTCAAGTTACAGACCTGTAATTGACCAGTCCATTTGGAACCCACTTCAGGAACCCTGAGAGTCCTTGGACCCCACTTCAGTCCGACATAATAAATATCCGTGTGTTCCTCCATGGAGTGCTCTAAGGGTGGAGTAGTGTTTACATGACGCCATTGTACAGCTGAGGAAGAGGAAAGAAGGCTGAACGAACTCTTCGAGAGACTCTTCCTCCAATGACTATGAAGTGATTTTCCCGATAGAAATACTCTGAACGGCCTGTTTGTGTCAGGTTCTTGATCCGACCGGAGCTTTTTAGAGGAATTTACGCGTGAAAGGCACCCGAGTGTTGCGCCGAACGTGGTGACCTATCAATTTCTGTTGGCTGCAGCCGTGTTCCAGCGGACGAGGTTACCAGCAGACGAGGTTGCGTGCTGTCAATCGGGCCAATCATCAGGCGGTCGTGCAAACAACACTTTTCCTTCACAGCCTGTGGCAAAAACAAGCCTATAAGTAACAAAAACATGAGAACAAAATTACCAAGGTTAGTCTGCATGGTCGTCATTAGAGATTCACTCCTGGTTATTTGGCTCAATTTAGGTACCTCTAATGGTTCTATATAGCACCATACAGCATCCTTAATAATGGCCCTTACCTGTATAGAACCAAAGGTGTTTCACTATATGATTGCAAGCCAAAGAACCAATTTTAGTGCTATTTTGTCTGTCTGTCTGTCTGTGCGTGTGTGCGTGCATGCGTGCGTGCGTGGGCGACTGTGCATGCGTGGCTGTGTGCACATGTGTTTATTTTTAATTAGGAGGACAAAGAGAACTCTCTTGACACTAGACAATCATTTTACTGAAGTTTTCCTGTTTCCTGTCACCTCACATCACTTCACGTCAACACGCACCAGACGCCTGTTGACGTTAGGTATTAACTGACCTTTCCTAGTAGGAGGTGAGAAATAAAGAGTTTCCTATTATCGAATGCAAGGAATAGGATGTGGCTAGCATCATATTGGGAGTTGTAGTTCATAAAATATATATCTGAAAAGTGGGTGTCTATGTGTTGTAGCTCTACGTTGTTTTTCCTCTGAATCTGAGGGGAAACCAGACTACGCCCCACTTACTCTGTGTGTGTGTGTGTGTGTGTGTGTGTGTGTGTGTGTGTGTGTGTGTGTGTGTGTGTGTGTGTGTGTGTGTGTGTGTGTGTGTGTGTGTGTGTGTGTGTGTGTGTGTGTTGGCATCGCTGTGATTGCATGCGAGCATGTCTTCTCTCTTCCATGAGCACTCCTCCCCCCATCTCATGTAACTCGGACCTCCCTCCATCCCTCCCTTCTCCTCCTCTCCTGTATTTCTCCTCCTGCCAGTGACGGACTCAGCCTGTCTGGAGGGCACAGGAGGAAATCATAATAAAAAAGTGCACCTTTCTCCAGTCTCTCCACTGCAGCGCCACATGTTTTCTATAGTGATGTGATTCTTTGTTTTATTATGTGACTCGGATTCAACCACTGTCAAACTGGCATCCCTATTTTGGGCAGGTCATCGTAGGCAAACAATGTTTTTGAATGTTTCAAAAATAGTAGATCAAACAAACAAACTCACACCATGTGATCGGCTCGGTTGGAGCAGTGGAAGTACTTCTGCGGCCTACTGTCAGTGTGCTCGAGACATTCAGCGCTGATTGATCTAGCGGTTTGTGAGATTAACTCCGGACACACACACAGACTGACAGACGGACCCTATTACATCATAAAGACAGCTAGCCTCCTGCAGAGCCACACGTGAAAAGATAAATTAGATGTCATCCACTATCTGCTGCTGTTTGTTGTGTTGTTGTTGTTGTTTTTTTATACCTGATTATTTAAATGATTTTTCCAGAAGTAGTATTTCAGTATTGATACTTTTACTTAAGTAAAAAAATGTAAAACTTTTTCCACCACTGTCGGTACATCTCTACATCATATGCAGCCGGTTTGTGCATAATGTGCTGTCATGAGTCTGGGTAGCAGCATGTACAGTGTTCTTATAGTGCTGTTGCAAAGACCAGCTTGTGCAACACGGAAAGGTTAAAAACACATGATTTCCAATGGTTAAAAAGGTGGTCATGGGTAGTTTTACAGTCTCACAGTTACAGGAAGTCGTACACTGTAACTTCCTGTACAGGAAGAGGTAAATAACTGTAACTGCAATGTTTAGAGCTTGCACAAACATTACATTTTTTGTATCAAGGGGTCAATACAATTGGACCAAAACTTTCTAATTCCAAAAAGACTCAATAGAAGATTATTGTTACATTTTTGGCCAATCGTTAATGGAGAGTAAACTAGAAAAAGTGCTCCAATTGGAGCACAGGTCTCCACCAGGTCAGGTAGGTTATTGTGGGCCAGCAATGTTCGGAATTTGCCAATCAGGATGGAATATGAAAAATTGGACAGATCACTTGACTATAGAGATAATGTGTAACGAAATTTGATTCACAAAAATCGTCCCCCTGGTCCGCGCTATAACAGGACAATGTTAAAAGGGTGGCATTTCTTCCTCGGCCTAGTGGGAATGTGCGTGCAAAATTTCACGGAAATCGCACGCTGTGTTCATGATTTGAGGCATTTGTTCAAAACCTGCAAACTTTGGAAGCAATCTTAGCCAATCAGGATGGAATATGAAAAATCGGACAGATCCGTGTTGATCACATGACTATAGAGATACTGTGTGCCGATTTGTGTGATGTTTGGACAAAATCTGTAGGAGTAATAGCAAGAAATGTGTTTTGCAAAAATCTGCCTCCTTTTGGCGCTATAACAGGCCAATGGAGACAGAGGTTCAGCTTTGGCATCCAGTGAGTGTGTGTGCACAGTTTCGCAGCGACCGGGCCAACAGTGCCGGAAATTAGCTGCTCACAGACAGACGGACACACAGACTCATGGACGGACGTACAGGGTTCAGAACATAGTCTTGCGGCCATGCCTTTCGGCCTGGCGGAGACAATTATAGCTGGTTGGTGCATTAAAGATTTATGCTGTTTTTGCTGTTAAAGGGATATTTCACTTTCAAACATGTTTGGGGTCATTTTAACGTCTACTCAGGCTTTTGTGAGCACCCCGGTTTTTAAGTTGCTTGATTCAGTATTTAGATATTTGATATTCATTTTATCAGACACGCCCCCTTCCTACACAAACCCATTGTAACTTCATACTCCATTTTAACCATCACCGTCCTTGGTTTTGGTGACTGATGTTGTCCTTCTAATACGTGAGGGGCATTGCCCCCTCACATATTAGAATACCAATATCAGTCACCAGAACCAAGCAAGGATCGGGGGTTTTCGATGAATCTATCATGGTTAAAATGAAGTTTGAAGTAACAGGGTTTGTATGGGAAGGGGGGCGTGTCTGATAAAATTTATATCAAATATCTAAATACTGAATTAAGCAACTTATAAGCTGTCTGGGGTGCTCACAAAAGCCTAAGTAGACCTCAAAATGAGCCCAAACATGTTTTTAAAGTGAAATATCCCTTTAATTGTTCTCCCAAAAAAATCAACAAAGCTTAATACAGAAGGACAGCAAGATATCTGGGTGGATATTGACACAATACTAGGGATATATGACTAAAGCACAGATCATGTAAATAAATTACCTAATGGACATTGGCACATTGGCATAAAAAGGGAGTGAGGAAGCCAATTCTTCACTCAGTTTATTAGCTCTCGATCAATTAAGCCTGCTGTGGGTGGAGACTCATTGGACACACACACACGCGCGCGCGCACAGGGTTACTTGAAATAGTTTGAAGCTGATTTTTTGGTTATGGAAAGAAATTTGGTTGTTGAAGTTGTAGACTTGGAAACCGACTGCAGTTCAAAGCTGCGCTGAAGTCCAGTAGTCAGGCAGGCTGCTGTAGGCAGTCTGCTGAGTAAGGCAACATAACATGTTAGTTTGGTCTTATCTATGGCACACACATGCCAGGAAGGGTGCCCATGCATAGTGCACGTAACCAAGCTTACATAACACTGATTCCTGTTAGAAGAGCATTAGAAGAGAAAATCTCAGCAGGGCCTGGCAAGGTACATGTATGATATCTTCTAGAATGTTCTTCAGCTCAGCTGTCACTCTAGAACAAGTCACAGCAAACCTGCTTTCACACTTCAAACTCTCAAACTCTCAAGTCTATCACACAGTTTGGGTGCAAGGAAATCAAAATATTTTTGAAATGATTCTGTATTGCACCACAGATATCAGTCACCAGGAGCAGTTGTCTGTCATTATCAGAACTACCTGGCTAGATAAACCTAGCCTGGTAAACCCCCCTCCCTCTGGAAATCTCATTTGCACTTGAAATGGAAATGAGATTTCCGGAGGGAGGGGGGTTTACCAGGCTAAGATAAAACTCCCCAAATCAATGAAATATTTTCTTGGTTTCCAGATAGCCCCTGAATCTACAGGTCTTTGGTTATCCACTCTTTATTCTTAACAGACTGGAGGATCTCACATTCCCCTATAGCAGGAATGCAGAGGCCAACATTATGCCGATTTCAATGCCAGCCATATCGACATGAAATAGTAGGATATGGTGTTACAGGTATTAATAATACTTATTATTAAGGTTGTGCTCCTTAGTGTCACTGTATCAGAGCCTTTCCAGTGAGTGAACATGCACAATAGCAGCAGCACCCACTCTGAATGGAACAGTGCCGGTAACACCTGTTTACCCTCAAAATGACTGCTGTGAAAAAGGACTATGGAGCTAATACGATAATTATATATCCAATTCATATAGCGCTTTTCTTGGTACTCAAAGTCGCTTTACAACAAAACAAATAAAAGAATAACTAGTTGAAGGCTAAAAACTAAGCAAAGAAAAAAACTTTGACATTAAAAGGCAGACAGGGGGATTTGAATTAGGCGGGGAAAGCAAGTCTGAAACGGTTGGTTTTGAGGGAGGCTTTGAACAGGGCAAGGGTGGGGGCGGCTTTGATGTGAGGTGGGAGTGAGTTCCAAAGGGAGGGGGCTGGAAATAAGAAATCCCTGTCACCCCAGATGCGTTTCTTTGTTTTTTCAAACACCACGTCCCTTCCCGCTCCCTCAGGTCTGGTGTTTGAGGAGGTCAGAGAGGTAGCGGGGAGCCTGGTTGTTGAGGGCGTTGTTTTAAGTGGTGAGCAGTATTTTTTAAATCTATTCTGTGTTTGACTTAAGTACTGTACTTAAGTAAAATGTTGAGGTTTTTGTACTTTACTTGAGTATTTCCAAATACTCCACTACATATCGGATCCAAATATTGTACTTTTACTCCACTACAATTATTTGAAAACTTTAGTTACTACAGTAGTTACTTTGTAGATTTTGATTATTATTAATACAAAACATACATTAACCACTTCAGCCCTATATACATTTCGGCCATTTGAAAATAGCCGATCTACAAGCTCACAATGCGTCGCTTATAGATCTGCTATTTTCAAAAGATGTTTAAACATTTGAAAACTTGAAATGGGACATTCTGCATAATGAGTACTTTTACTGTTCGTACTTTAAGTACATTTTGATGCCGATACTTTTGTACTTTCACTAAAGTACATTTTGAATTCCGGACTTTTACTTCTAACAGAGTATTTCTATATTGGAGTATTGAGAACTTTGGAGGTGTGACCGTATAGGAGGCTATTGCAGTAGTGGAGTCTGGCTGTGATGAAGGCTTGGATGAGTGTCTCTGCAGCAGTTTGGGGTAGTGTGGGACGGATGCGGGCAATGTTGTGGCTGTTTTGGTGATCTGGTTGACGTGGGACTGGAAGGAGAGGGTGATCCAGGGTGATCCAGCGTGACACCAATGGGTGCGGACTAGGGTGGAGTGGGTGACAATGGAACCATCAATGTTAAGGGAGAAGTTATGAGTGGAGCGGGTGAAGGCATCTGGACCAATAATGAGGACTTCGGATTTATTGCAGTTGAGTTTCAGGAAGTTTGTTTGCATCCACGTTCTAATGTCAGACAGGCAGGTGGTGAGGGTGGAGTGGGTGGTAGCAGTAACGGTTTTGGAAGGGAGGTATAGAGCTGTGTGTCATCAGTGTAGCAGTGAAAATGAAGGCCATGACGGCAAAGGATCAGTCCGAGGGTGAGAATGTAGAGGATAAACAGGAGAGGGCCAAGCACTCTGGGGGAGCCCTGGGGGATACGATGGGTGAAGTTATGATTGATTTGCAGTTGTTTATGGAGATGAATTTATGTCCATCGGAAAGGTAGGATGTGAACCAGGAGAGGGCAGTGCCAGAGAGATCCGAGGGTGGACTTGAGGCGTGAGAGGAGATGGAGTGGGTTGATCGTGTCGAATGCAGCACTGAGGTCGAGGAGGATGAGGATGTTGAGTGAGCCGGTCCCGCAGGAGAGCAGGAGGTCATTATGTAACTTTGATGAGGGCAGTCTCTGTACTGTGTTTGGAGAAGAAAGCAGATTAAAAGTGTTAAAAGAGGGCCCGGATCTCTGACCTAGCGGTCCGGGCTATAAAGTAGCCTGACAACGCATCGCTAGACTGGGATTCAGACTGATTCGCTACGTTCGTCTTTTTCTCACTTCCCTACTCAGTCTGGCCAGGATCCTATTTGACTCGTATTTCAATTACGTAGGCAAGTCAGGAAGTGACTCGAGTTTTACACTGATAACGCTGGCCCCCCTCCCAGACCAATCAGAAGCCGCAAACAGAGGAGAGGTCAGATGGGGTTAGGGTTAGGTGGGGTAATATCGAGGAATGAGGAGAAGGAGTAGGGAGCGGGGGTGGGGGGGGGGGGGGGGGGGGGGGTTCTATGGGTTTGAGGAGTTCATTGATGGCGGAGAAGAGAACTTTGGAGTTGCCATGCACTGCCACAATGGATGATCCCTGAAAAGTAGGAAAAGCAGGTGGAGTTGAGGGTTTCTTTGTAGAGCTGCAGGATGTTATTGTGGATGGTGAGACCGGTTTTCTTGGCAAGCCTTTGTAACTGTCGACCTTTTCATTTTCGGTGGAGTTCGTCAGAGTACCAGAGGACATATATGAAGAACAAAATGGTGCAGGCTGTTGGAGAGGAGAAGCCTCTAGTGCAGTTTCCCCAGACAATGGATTTGGACCCATATGGGTCGCTTTGTACGTTTGTACAACAAAAAAATCCTACATTTTAAAATAAATTAAATTTAAATAATAATAAATAATAAATACTGAATACATAATAAATAAATAGTGAAAATAGCAAATCTACAAGCTCACAACATGTTGGCTTAACTCTAACACCAAGGAGGTCAAGACTACACCCCACACTAGTCCTAACAGATAGTGTCATAGTTTGGGAAGCCCTGATCTAGTGTTTTATGCTCCATGGCATGGCACAAATGTCATAGTTGCAGCGAAAGAAGGGTCAGTGGATGCCAACAGCTTGGTACAGAACATGTATACAGTAACCTTTTTCTAGCTGCTACTGTGAGGGAAATATGAAATTGGCCATCATGTGTGTTCAGAGGCGTCATTTTGGGTCCACAGGGATGGTAATTGCCCCTCCCCCTAGAATGCATTCACATTTAACCTCAAATGCAGTTCTTTTATAGCCTGCCAGTGCTTATCAGACTGAAGCAAGAGAGGCAGTCCACTCAGAGAGTGGGCAGGGTCTATGGTCTGGAGCCAGGCTAGTTCTTTTATGCATAATCTGATTTTAGATTGGCGCTGATTGCATCTCAATCTATGCCCGTCCATCCACATGTGACACACGCTATAGACACGTGTTGTCTTGTCTGCAACTCTGCAACCATGCATATTTTGGGCATGTTCATTACAGTATATGCCAACATTTTCAACTTTTTTTTTTTTTTTCAAATAGTGAAAATATCAGATCTACAATCTCACAACGTGTTTGTGAGATTGTAAGCTAAGATAACAAGATAATAAAATAGTTTATCATCATGAAGTTATTCCTTACATTTCAGTGCTGCAGTGATGTGAGGCCTAAGCCCCACTAAAAGATAAATGAACCATAAATGGCCCATTCTACAAAGAGGACCATTGTCATGGCATGTTTTTTTTTTTTAAACACTCTTTGATGGACATGCCTGATATTAAAGTATGCCATGTTGTAACAGGACAGGACAATTATTAAAGTTCTCATGCATTCCTTGCTCTTTTGCTCTCTCCACCCTTTCCTGTGGACCAGCCAGCGTGGGACTGCAACGAAGTGACTCATTAAAGTCTCATTACTGCTTCGTTCGTTGTATGGCGGTGTCGCGTGCCCGAAAATAGCCGATACGTGATCTTGGCGTGTTGTCTATTTTCACACGACACGACATTTAAATCGGACTTTGCGGTATGCTCGCCTATCCTCTACGGACCGAACCACCAATAGCCAAGTTTTGTCTTCAGCTGAGCTATAATAATAATACTGTGTAAACACAGCCAATCTCAAAGCCACTTACACAGTACACGTTAAAATCTTCGGCGTTCATTTAACGCTGGGTTAACTTACAAAATGGATAAATGGACACGGAGGACTTTTTACTGTGCATAATCTCTGGTCTGTATCAGAAAGTGGTGAAATTCCTTCAAGGACACGATGGCAGGTCTGGAAAGGGGCCATATGGCATGTACGCCACAAGCGAAAAAAAGAACTCATCACGAGCTACGAAAGCTGAAAGAGGTGAAAGGAACTTTTTCTGCATCTGATACGACAGCTCTTTGTCCCCCTCCCCCATCCCCTGCTTCCCGCCCAAAACACTGAGAGAGTGGAAAAAGCCAGGCCTTGTGGTTGGCAGTTTGGCACACACTGATGCATGTACAAGCAAGCAAGTACGCACGCATGCAGGCACACACACGCTCATTTAGGCATGCACGCAGGGGCACGCACACACGCACATATGCACATGCATGCACGTGACTGAATGTTGAATAGTTTCACTTTTTTTGCTGTATCTGATGGACTCAGGATTGTTATTTCTGAGTATGTATTTTAACATTTTAACATCTATTCTGGCTTTTGTGAGCAACCCAGACAGTTTTTTTTTGTTGATCGATTCAGTATTTAGATAGGCCTATTTGATATTCATTTAATCAGAAATGAATCTTCCTATACAACCCCATTCAAACTCAATTTGAACCATGTTAGATTAAATGAAAACACACGTCCTTGGTTCTGGTGACTGATATTGTCCTTCTAATACAAGAGGGGGCGTGTTTTTTCAATTACTTTTTTCATTTTATTTAATTTTTTCATTTTCATATATTTCACATATTTGAAAGTGAAATATCCCTTTAACTCTGGCATACCTATTTTGGGTAGGTTTTGTAAAAAAAATCCAGATCCATAAGGTCACAATGTTGCAAGCTTGTAGATCTGCCATTTTCACTATTAGTCATACAACAAAGTATATATGTTCACTTCAAAGGCTGCAGACTATACGTAGGCTATGTAGACCGCAACCTACGAAAGACACAAAGACCGGATTATAGTCATAGTACTGTATACAGCCAGCCCTAGACGCAATTTATCCACCAAGGTTATCGTGATATGGAATAAAAATGACCGCCTTAATTCATCAGGGGGTTAGGTCGTGGTCCACGGCTGTGATGTAATCGGCCTTCAAATTCTCTGTTAGTGCTCCATCTGCTTGGAATGAGCTCCAGAAGTCCTTGAAAATCAGACCACTGCCTTCCTTGGGTCAATATAGTTCTTTGAATATTTCAATATCTTTGAGGACAGAGTATTCTCTGCCTTCTCGTTCATATATTTAATATTGATGTATATAAATCTATATTCCTGTTGATTATTATGTTCTGTATCTTGGCTACATTAAAAATGAGGGCCTGCCCCTCAACTGTACTCTGAGTTGAACTAAAGGTTATGATGAGGATGATGAAATGCGGCCTTCAAAGTGTGCGGCCCACCGGCCCCTGAACTGGGACTACGGTGCTTCCCTGTCATCTATGGTGCTGCAGCTTCCCTATATCATCTATGATGCCACCCTGTACAGTATGTGTTTTGTAGGCTTCCCTGTCATCTATGGTGCTTCCTAAGGTGCTTCCCTGTCATCTATTACTGAGTTTCCATATAGCATTCCAGCACCCCACCGCAGGGCATGGCCTCGCACAGCCTCGCACGGCCCAGCGCCCAAAATATCTCCTGTTTCCATACCACCAGGGGCGGATTAACCCTTCGTGGTGCCCGATGCTTGGACCCTGTTTCGAGGCTAAGGCAAGCAAGCAGCCTTAGCCTACACGTCACCGGTTTGGCCCTAGTTTGGCCTTAGCCTGGCGTAGCTAGACTATATCACTGCGTGGATATGAGTCTGGTGCTTCCATGAGGACGTTTTTCTTCCCAAGGGGCGGGATCAAAACAATAGCCCTCGACGCAATTGGTTAGACCTACAACCAACTACCAATTACAGTCTCCCATATTCGAATACTGAGCCCTGATTGGTTCCCCACGTCTCCTGGAACAGGAAATGGATTCTCTATGGAGCAGTGCCAGACCCAAATCGCAGAGTGCAATTTTTTTTTGCACTCGCAGATTCGTCTGGTCCCAGGCTAGTTTGGCCTGTCTCAGACCACTCGGGGAGTGGGGCCAAAATTGACACCCTTTTCGAAACTTTTCCGCCTCACTAAGCCCACTTTGGCCCGGGTAAATGGAAACGACGGCAAAAGTAGGCGGTGCGGGGACTGGTATGTGGAAACGCAGCATAGCCAGTCTTACTGCATGCTCTCACTTATATGTGGATGCATGTATAAATTATTTTATATTTTATGTGTGCGTGTGTGGGAGGTATTACAGTATGCCCTCTAGGCCTTTCACAATTATTACATAATCGTCTAATCGCAATTATTTCAGATAATCGCAATTATTTTGCATAAACGTCATAATCGTTTCCATGCTGAAAATATTACATGCATTTTCATTTTTCAGACATTTTCCAAAAATAGCAGAAATAGCAGATCTACAAGCTTACAACACTTCACAAAAGCAATTTATTTGTGTGTATATTTAAGTTATTATTCATATCTGCCCTGTGCATTTTTTGTTTATGAAGCCTAAAAGGCAAACAGAAATGTATATTGTCAATGGCAAAAACACAATTAAATCGTTAATCGCAATTATTTGTGTGACAACTATAATCGTCAATTTAAATTTGTAAGTGTGACAGCCCTAATGCCCTCTGAATAAAACCAGACTACACCACTGCTCTGATCCAAAAGGTGTCGTTTTTATGCAGCAGCTAACTGCGCTGCAGCAGCTTTTCTTAAAACCACCACCCAGATAATGGTACAGTATGAGAGAGGACCCACGCAGCGAGCCTGATAGTCTAACATGTAAACAATTTGACAATGATAAGCATCAATGGGCCCACTCCTAGGTCTTTTCAAGCCAAGGAAATACATCACAATTATGGCTGAGAAGCCTGCGCTCTGCCAAACAATCAAGGAGGAGTAATCTTTGGAAGGCTTTGTAGAGTGCGCTCAGTTTCCCGGGCCTTGTGGGCTAACGCACAATGAACTCAGTATGCCTAATTTGATGATGTTTATAAGTGCCTTTTCAGCCAACATTTGTTTGGAAGTTCTGTCTCTGAAACTAATATGCAACCACAGCATTTGTTTGTGTGCAGTTTAGGTCCGTGACCTCTACGAGGTCCTAAGAGTCATTGCAGGGGGGTACTTATTTTATTGTTAAGAATTATGAGTGATATAATGATTAATAGATGAGCCAGTTTAACCCGGTAAAAAGCCTGTCTTCAGAAACTACTGTAGCAAATTCACACAATGTTCACTTGCATGATGGCCTATATGTAAACCACACTTCACAGTTCACACCTACAACGGTACTTGTGTCCATTTCCTTGCGATGCAGTGTGTTATTAATAGTGTTGCATAGCAAGTGCTGACAACTTCATTTGCTATTTTCGGGCCGTTAAAGTCGTTTGAGTTGAGCATTGGCAGTTTCCTTGTTTCTTGTTCAAACTATACTAGATCAGGATGAGAAAACAAAGCAACCTGGGTTGAGCAGGTGCAGGTTCTGGGTGTGAGCTAAAAGAGTTCTATGCAAGGCCACGATACTCATGGCATTCATCTTATGACAGAATGGAGGGAAGAAGATGGGCCAAGGCCAGCTCATTGGCCTTGTGATTAAAGTGTCCGCCTTGAGATTGGGAGGTACCTGCTTCATTAGTATGTATCAGCTAAGGGGTCCTTGACCTGAAAAACTCTTGAGACCTCTGCTTTGTAACAATGATTACTTACATCATCAGAACATAGAGCTTTAACCTTTTAACAAAACAAAAAAATAAAAAACGTTTTGTTTTAACCCAAAAATATCACTTAACCTACCTTTAATATCACCTGGTCAACCGTGTGCTGTACAGGTTAAAACAAAACAAAACAATGCAATACAAACAGCCATTAGGATAAAGTACGAAGAAACAAAACACAAAATATTAGCACCAATAAAGGAAAAATATAGGGTGCCAGGCTCAGCTGTCGCTAAAGGCCAGGGAGAAGATATTGATCTTTAATAAAGATTTAAACATTAAACGACTGGCCAGCTCCGATGTGTAGGGGCAAGCTCTTCCAGAGCCTGGGGGCGGCCACCATCAAGGCTCAGTCACCTCTGTTTTTAAGCCGGCCTTTGGCACAACCAGCGGCTGCCCTCTGAATAGGGTGTGGTTACAAACAAGTTCTGCAAGGGACAGGGGAGATAACTCATTTTAAATATTAAAAGCTTAATAAAATCAATTTGTAAGTGGACTGGGAGCTGGACTGGGAGCCAGTCCAAGACTGGAGTGATATGGTCTTGCTTCTTTTTACAATGACAGGGGAGCCAACCCATTTTTTATTTGAAAAACAAACATTAAAAGCTTAAAATCAATTCGGAAGCGGAAGGGAGCCAGTGGAGTGAGGCCAAGACTGGAGTGATATGGTCTCGCTGCTTTTTAAGTTGTTAACCCTACACACAACTTTCAACTTGATATTACTATTTTGTCAGGCAAATGTTTTTCCCAAACTGCCAAATATTCTTTTTTTAAATAGCTCACAAAATGTGACCAGCAATTGTGGCTACTTTTATGCGAGAATAGTACATTTTCTCACAGAAAACCTATTTTCCTGGTCAAAGCAATACAAACAAGATATCAACATTTTGGTTTCAACTTGCTTCAAACATCCTTTTCCCCCGTTTTGTACTCGTTTTGTCATGTATTCCTTTCCGTGTCCAATATAAAAGTTGAGCGCATGTGCCTTAAATTGTCATTACCACGTGGTTCTCGCTGGTTTTGCCTAAAACACAATGCCTGGCTACAAATCAAATGCTGCAAAGAGCAGAACAATAGATGCAGAAAGGAGAACAAAGGGCTTGCATCATGGAAACACCAGGAAGACCTTCATGATCATAATCTACAGACCTTTATGATCATAATCCATATCATCGTTCTCAATCTGAGGCCTTGTCTGATTGGAGGTAGTCCATTTTTTTAAACATGTCATCATCATACAGAAAAACATTCAAAAGCTCTGCAAGCTCTTCTACAAGATCTACAAGGTCACAATGCATTGAGATGCGTTGATATGGGTGAATACATTTATTTATACCGTGTCAAGCGGGAACTTGTGTGCCCTCGTGTGTGTGTGTGTGTGCCAGTTTAGGGGCCTGCCATGCACATCACGTGACGTGCCTGCTGAGGAAACTGGCATAGCTGCCAGGGCGAGATAAGGAAACCCCAGAATAACCTATATATTAACTCATTCACCCTACTGTACGGTGTTATGCCCGTCTCATCCCTCTCAAAACCTGCACGAGGGGCGGTACTACCACGTCAAACTAAGCTGTGATGACTAAAACTAAACAAAACAAATAAAAACTAGACTAAAATGTTAGTGAGGGAGAGATCCAGTAGAACTAAATGACAAGTCATTTTATGTTTGGTTGCGCTCGGGTGTTGCGCTCTGAAAATAGCAGATCTACAAGCTCACAACGCGTCGCGCTGCGACGCGTTGTGAGCTTGTAGATCGGCTATTTTCAGCATGCAACCAAGTGTAAAATCAGGCACTATCTACAAATCGACGCCATCAAGGCACCGGCAAAAGACATTTTAGTCGACTAAATCAACTGTAGATTATATATAGTAGACTCATTTTATTCAAAAGACTATGACTAAAGCTAAATCAACATTTGCTGTCAAAATCGAAACTGGTTGAAACATGACTATAATTCTTGCCCTATGGTTAACATAACATGTCTGGAAAAACAAACGTGTGTGTGCATGCGTGTGTGAAATGTAGGGGGATACAATCTTTTTAATTTAATAAAATGAATAAATAATAAAAGAAAAATAACAGGACAGGCTCCCGTGTGGATCTCTGACCTCATATGGATCAGTGGTTCCCAACCTTTTTTCCTTGGAGCCGCCTTACCTTTAACAAAGCTGAGACCCCCCCTCACGTGAGCACTTTTGTTTCATGCTTACTTTCCCCAGAGGGATTAGTGAAGGTCTGTCAACCTTTCCATGTTAGTTTGGCTTATGGACATGCATTGTTTCCCTGGTCAGAGGATGTTTGGAACAATGGGCTGAGAATACTTGAACATAATTTACAGTAGATGTTATCAAACAGAACAGAAACAATCTAATAGCTTTATTAACAACCGTAACTTTTCACAAGGACCCTTTTCTAACAGTGAGGAAGACCCATAAAGGCTGGCTCTAAACCTTTCATCACCACTCAAACAAAAAGGTACAGCACAGTTACAGTAACCCAGGTCAAAACTCTGTGTCAAAGCTGTTGTTTTACAATCCTATAGTCTAGGGGAATAAAGGATCATCACATACAGTATGGGTTGGAAAGTGAAGCCTGGTTTTTATTGACCGTTTCTTTTTTCTTTTGATATAAGTGTTGCCTGATTTTACAATGAATTATTTTTAGACATGAATTTACAGAGTTTTAAACATGAATTAGAAAATAGCACATGGCGCAAACAAATAAACCAACCTAAACCTAAACCTAACTTGCATTTGAACACTAACTATAATATTTATTTATTTTTAAATGACATGAGAAAATGAGAAATCTAATCTAACCTGACTACTCTAATTTAACCTGAACCAAAAGTTGGCATTTACATAAAGCTGGCGCCACAGTGTTTGATCGAAGTTGAGGTGTGTCAAACTCCTTTAGCATCCCAAACAGTCAGCCTCAGGCTGCTCTGATGACTAACATTAGTGGCTTCAAACAATTCTAAAGGTGGACCTAAACCACCACTAACTATACATACCTTCAGAAATTCTTACACAACACAGTAAGCTTAATGAAGGTTAACTGAGTACAAACAGGGATGGCAATTTATACATACTGTACACACAGGGAAAACAAACATGGCACGCAAAGCAGGGGACAGCGCTACGACATGTGCTGCTCAGGTGTTTGGTGCCCTTAAGTAGGAAACCCCAACCAATCATGGGAAGGGCTGATGAATGGCATCCAGCCAAAATGTTACTTGAGTAGAAGTACACACGTATTGGCATCAAAATATGCTTAAAGTACCAAACTAAAAGTACAAAAAATGTTTGAAAATAGCCGATCTACAAGCTCACAACGCGTCACGGTGCGACGCGTTGTGAGCTTGTAGATCGGCTATTTTCATATAGCCTAGATATAAAATAGGGCTAAAGTGGTTAATGTATGTTTTATAATATAATAATTTATATCTGCGAAGTAACTAAAGTTTTCAAATAATTGTAGTGGAGTAAAAGTACAATATTTTTCTCAGAGATGTAGCGGAGTAGAAGTAAAATATTGAAAACTGGCAATACTCCACTAAAGTAAAAAAAAATACCTAAACATTTTACTTAACACATCGGGTGCCAAACACGGTCTGAACCGTGTGTTTACTTAGTGGCGGTTCCGAAGCTTCGGTGCCGTTCACGGTCTGAACCGTGATTTCAGTCTTTTTGTTTTTTTCGTTTTTCTCCGCGCGGGCGGGGCTAGAGCAGCTCTGGGAGCACCCATTGTAATCCTGCGAAGGAAGTGCCAGATCGCTCACCGGAAACACTTTTTTTCCCCCCATCCGGTTCCTGTCTATTTCCTACTTTGAAACGCCTATATCTCCGAATCTGTTTCCTGTGGGGAAAAACGGTCATGCGCGATGCGCGATCCCCCCCCCGTTGTAACTCGCCAGGGTAATGTTATGGTTCCAGCCTGTAGCCAGGCTCATGGCAGAACATGAATCGATGCTTTTTTTTGCGTGGATTTGCTTGTAACGCACGCGGACACGTTAAACAGCAAAGCGCAGTCAATGGGGAGAATGCTGGCACCCACGGTAAGTTGTTATGAAAAAATGCTGGCACCCGATGTGTTAAGTGCAGTACTTGAGTAAATGTACTTAGCTACTTTACACCACTGGCACATTGTCAGCCGGCCTACAACAGGGTTCATTCATTGAGTTTAGTGTTTTCCTACTCTCTGCCACTCGCTATCAGTGTCACCACCAAACGTAAACAAGTGGGTGTGCTCTTATGCAACCAACATCCAATTAAACCACTGCGTTGACGTTCACCCGGACTATGGGGACGTGACTGTGGTTACAGATCCCATAGCCTGCGGGGACCGCAACTGTGTCTACAGGTCTCATAGCCCAGAGGTCTTCCAACCCAGAGGTATCCTCAAACTTGCTAGAGGGGGGCCGCCAAATGTTTGTGTCATAGGAACAATTTTGTATTTATACTGTATATTTTTTCCTGCAAATAGAATATACATTTATTTAAACAACACTGATGATAGTGCTGTCCAACGAGTCAACGGCTCTATGAAGCCATCAAAGCTGCAGCATCAATTGGAGTCAGCCAGTGGTGGAAAAATAACTGAAATGTTTTACTTAAGTAAAAGTATCAATACTGCTATGTAGAAATACTCTGATACAAGTAAAAGTCCGGAATTAAAATGTAATTGAGTAAAAGTACAAAAGCATTGGAATCAAAATGCACTTAAAGTACCTAAAGTAGAAAGTACTCTTTATGCAGAATGTCCCATTTCACAAGTTTTCAAATGTAAAAAATGTGTGAAAATCTTTTGAAATTGGCAGATCTACAAGCTCACAATGCGTCGCATCGCGACGCATTGTGAGCTTATAGATCGGCTATTGTATATAGGGCTGAAGTGGGTAATGTTTTGTAACAATCAAAATCTACAAAGTAACTATAACTAAAGTTTTCAAATAAATGTAGTGGAGTAAAAGTACAATATTTGGATCCGAGATGTAGTGGAGTAGAAGTAAAAGTACAGAAAATTGGAAATACTCTAAAGTAAAAGTACCTCAAAATTGTACTTACAGTACTGTACTTGAGTAAATGCACTTTACACCACTGGAGACAACCCATAGTGACTTAAGATAAAAAAACCTGTGAAATACGAAGCTAGCCTTCAATCTCTCAACAGTCAACAGACATTGATAAGACAATCAGCTAAATATGGTGAGCTCGCTTTGGAAGCCTCCTATCAAGTTGCATGGAATGCTTTCTCTGGGGGGGAAAAAAAGGGGGGGGGCTAAGGGGTCCTTGGCCTGAAAAACATTGAAGACCCCTGCCGTAGGCCCCATGGCATACAACTGTAAATGCTCGTAAACGTCTTCAATTTGGGAAGAGTGTAGAATCTCCTTCCTAAATGGTAAAATGGTGCATTTATATACAGTAGCGCTTTTATCCAAAGCGCTTTACATAGATTGTGCATTACATTCACCCATTCACACACACATTCATACACCGATGGTGGAGGAAACCATGCAAGGCACCAACCTGCTCATCGGGAGCAATTAGGGGCACTTCGACACTAACTCTGGGGGAACCCGGGATCGAACTGGGAGCCTTGCGGTTGCCATCCGGCCGCTCTACTGGCCACTCTACCCCTGAGCCACTGCCGCTCCAGAAGGGCTCCCTTGCCATGCCATTGGTTAATGCCCATGTGCAATTTCATATCGATCGGTAGACTACCCACTGGAGAAAAATGGATGAGGAGGGACTGACAGAGAAGTTCATTTAATAGTAGGATTTTTATTGGTGCCAATCTGGCTCCAGCCTGACTGAACTTGGGGTGCGGTGTTGGGGGGGTTGGCCCAAAAGAGAGCCTCATAAAATCAGGCTGGCACCGCTCCTACTACTCCCAAACCCCCACGGCATTCCTCTACGTCCCCCTAGCATTCCTCTCCGTCTCCCACCCAGAACCCTCATCTCCCAATCTCTGCCTCCCTCTCTCTCTCTCCTCCCCCAGACAGGGGAAAGTTTAACAGCCAATAAATGTCCTTCTACTTCTTGCCTGGCAACTCCTTCCTTTCCTTCCTTCCTTATTTTCTCCACCCCTCTTCCTTCTAATGTTTTCCTCATAGAATGACAATGAAGTTGAAATGAATTTCTGTAAAGAGTTCCCCATAAAATGGCAAATTATAACTCCCGTAAATAGCTCTCTTTGTGAATGTAGGGTTCCATGAGAACGGTTTACAAGGTAACCAGTTAACCCGTTTGTTCAGTAGTACTGGAGTAGTAGCGCTACTTGCTTTTTTGATTGATTGAATACTTCATTATTCAAACATGTAAAAAGCACGTCGGAGGTATACAGTAAAACACTAAAAGGATTGCACAATAAAGTCCTGGAGACTTGTTTCCATTGCGGTCCATACTAGTGGAGAACTGTTACAAGGTTGTTGTTTTTTTATTTTATCCTTGACAGCATGGACAGATTAAAGTGAAAATGGGCCCTGTGCACAAAATCACCACGCCCCCTTACAACTGGGAGGCTTACAAAATAAGAGTGTATTTTTATTTTACACAATTGGAAACGTGTAATGTAATAATCCAACACAGGTTTTATTTTGAAATCTGCCTAGTGCAGTGGTTCTCAACCAGTGGTCCGGGGACCACCAGTGGTCCTTGGGGGTTCCAGGGGGTTATCATAAGGGTCTTATGTGTTCCGTGTCTGTGACTCTGAGAGTGTACAAATGGAACCAAATGGACCCTAACCATTTGTACACTCTCAGAGTTACACTAACATTGATTTTACAATACAAATTGGGATCCCAGAGATAGAAATGCCATTAAATGGGGGTTCCGTAACCCTAATGCATGTCAAACTGGGGGTCCTTGAAATTAAACTGGTTGAGAATCACTGCTAGAGCCGTAAAAGTCTTCTCTTATTATGGGGGTCCCTGGTATATCCAAATGGGGGTCCGCGGGCTAATAAGTGTCAATTTGGGGGTCCTTGACATGAAAAGGGTTGAAAACCACTGGCCTAGTGGAAGTAGATGAAATGGTCCAAGGGGTCTCCGACTGACTAATCGAAATGTAGATTGATTTTCATGTGGCAGTGCCAGGGCCCCCTTGGCTCGAGCCCCCCCCCCCCCCCCCCCGCACGTGCACAATGTGCACAAGCCATAATCCGTCCCTGACAGGACTTGTAGTGAAACATGTTTTTAGGTTTAGCAGACAATCATTCTCAACCATTAGTCATCCAGCTCGAACATTCAGCTCAATACATGACATATTTATGTTTATAATAGTAATAATCGCTCAGATTTATATAGCGCTTTTCCAAAGTCGCTTTAGATAAAGGAAAGGAAGGAACCAACTTTAAGAAAACATCGAAAATAAAGACATAAGTGCTACAGTAGATTAAAATTGATTCAATGTTAAGCGTGGGTTAGGGAGACATCCTAACTATAGACCTCAACTGGGAAAGGCTATCCTGGGAGAGGTGGGTTTTGAGTGTGGTTTTGGAGGAAGTGAGGGAGGGGCGTCTTTAATAATATAATATGGTTGGAGACAGTGGTGTAAAGTAACTAAGTACATGTACTCAAGTACTATACCTAACTACAATTCTGAGATATTTTTTACTTTACTGGAGTATTTCCAATGTTCAGTGCTTTTACTTCTACTCCACTACATCTCAGAGGAAAATATTGTACTTTTACTCCACTACAATTATTTGAAAACTTTAGTTACTAGTTACTTTGTAGATATAATTATATTATAAAACATACATTGACCACTTTAGCCATGTTTTATACAGTACCTAGGCTACAGCAGAAAATAGCAGATCTACAAGCTCACAACGCGTCGCATCTTTTACTTAAGTAAAACATTTGAGTACTTTTTGGTTTCTATTGTGGTTTTGAGGGAAGTGAGGGAGGGGCGTCTTTAATAATATAATATGGTTGGTGGTTTAAGAGTGCATTCCAGAGGGGGGGGGGGGGGGGGGGCAGCAACAGAGAAAGCCCTGTCCCACCAGGTACGGTATACTTGACCTCCAGGAGGTTATTGGCTTCACGTTCCTGAGGGAACGGGGGGAAACAAAATAGAAAAAGGGAAACAAAAATATTGATTAGAGATCCTCATCAATTAGTCATCAGTCTTAATCGCTTCGTTGTTCAGAGCAGACGGCTTCAGCATGTGAATGATGGGCAGAGATATTTAAACCATGCCTCACAAGTGGCAGAATCCAGGCTCCAAGTGGTATTGATCCATATCCTCGTCCTGTAGGCCTATGTCCATCGCCCCATGGCATTGTGGAGAATCAACATCTATTAGCACTCTGCAGACAGAGTGATGCTTTTAGAGCACTGGTTCTCAAACGCTTTCAGGTCAAGGACCCCCAAATTGATATGTATATTTGGCTGCCGACCCCCGTCTGAAAATATTTTGACAAAATGATTGATAGAGACCGAATTAACCCTACAGGTCTATAACTCAGAGAGAGTAAAAAACTGTTACAATTTTTAATTTAAAGGAGTTCACCCAAAAAAAAAAACTTGTTGCATTCCTGAGCCAACAATTTGATTACCGGCGGCAAGATGCTAATGTATCCGGTAGGATACTCAAAGGTGTCACTTCGACAGTAGTCTGGGAGGCACTGCGTCAACAGCCAATGAAGAAAAGGGGGCGGGATCCACATGCCGTGGGTGTTGCATCTAAATAGGATCGACGGGAAGCAATTTCCCCTTGAGAAATTGCGGCCGCCATTGTTGTGTACTGCTGTTTGCATCTCGTCGGACTTTTTAGACGAGTTGCACAGCTCTCAGACCGGTAAGAGGCGTGTCCGCTCAGATTCTGAGCGTAATTACATCCCGCCCACAAATACAGGGGTTTTGGCCCAGAAGTTCCTCGCCACTCCCGTTTGTATGTGAGAGGTGCCGAAAACTTCTGGGAACTCAGATTACTTTGACAGTGGCGCAGTCGGTAGCGCTGTCGCTTCAAAGCTAGAAGGTCCTGGGTTTGATTCCCGCCGGGGACGCTGTGGGCGCTGGGGGCGTGTTCTCTCCTCCACGTCATCAGTGCCCATACCATAGGTGGGGTTGGCGAAAGGGCCTTTCTGTGTGGAGTTTGCATGTTCTCCCCGTGTCCCTAGGTACCCTCACAAAAAACATGCAGTAATCCTGGTCTCTATAATGCCTCCCCCTGTCAGCCGGGGTGCCTGATGGAGGGGAAAGGAACTGGTTGAAATAACGTGTTTCTTCCACGTGCTGCGTCCTACCGGGGAAACTCCCCCCTGTCAGGTGATAAGAAGCGGCGTGCTAGCTCCTCATGCATTGAAGGAAGCATGAGCTCAGTTCGGGGCTCTCCCCAGGCTGGTAGAGGGAGAGTAGCGCCCAGGATTACAAGCTTAGGCAATTGACACAGGGGTAAAAAGGGTTACAAAATCGTGGGATAAAGATTGTAAGGAGAAAAAAAGGGGGAAAAAGGGACATTTGTGTGAGTGCTGGTGGCGCAGTTATCTACAGTTATGGCTCTTTTCTGACTACAACAACTAAATGAACCATGTCGTGGCGTGTAATGCATTTCATGGGTTCTGGATCTGTTTCCATGCGCTACGGCTCTGTATCAGATAAGGTTCTGAGAGCCTGATTTGGGCCCTGCTCTGGAGATCGTATTAACTCTGGTCTCTGGGAACCCATACTTTAAATTTTCTTCTAAAATTGTCACTTTGTGCTGCGCTATGAGCTTGCAGATCTGCTATTTGAACATTATGTGAACATTAGTCACATAATGTGACTAATGTCTTTAAAGCAAACATTTTGGAATTAAATATTTTTTTAGATGGGGTTCTGTGGCCAAAATACAATTTTGAGGGTCCTTGACATGAAAACGTTTGAGAACCACTAATATAGCAACCTAAGTTCTTTCAGAAAACTGTTAGGATATATAGAGGTCTCAGGTCTTTAATGGGTTAAATGACGTACCTCCCCCAGTTCTAGTTGTAAACAAAGACAAATCATCACAGGACTTCACGAGTTGTGGAAAGTTTCATGTTGTGGAAGATTGTGGAAGACAACAAGAGCCAATAATGTCACAGGACTGAACGGAGGGAGGGAAGTGTAATTGCTGGGTTCAAACAGAAGCTGAGAAATGTTATTGTTTGGTTGAGCCGAGTGACGGGGAACAAACAAAACACTGTTGATTGAAGGAGAGCAAACAGACACTCTTCTCCTCTCCACACATACTGTACCCACAGTATGCCAACTGGAGATAAAACTCTCTCTACACATACTGTACACACAGTATGCCAACTGGAGATAAAACTCTCTCTACACATACTGTACCCACAGTATGCCAACTGGAGACAAAACACTCAACGCAACTTTGATGATGGAGAGGGCCACTATATTTCCACACTCACTCCAGAGGGCCATATACTGTCGGGCCATTCTATATCACACAAAAGTAGCAAAAATAGCCGATCTACAAGCTCAAAGCGTGTCGCGGTGCGAGCTTGTAGATCTGCTATTTTTGCTATTTTTTTATTGGAATCCAGATTTTTTTTTTCAAATGCATTTAGTTATACTTATGTTAACTTTATGAACTTAAATACAAATACATTGGACACAAAAAAGACAATATAATTCTTATATTTTAATACTAGTCATTAAGCTACTAATATAGACTGAAGTAATTAAAGTGGGTTATGTTTGCAATTGTAACAGCTGAAATCAATAATATATCAGAATTCTGATTTTAACCTGGGCCCCGGGCCGTCAGTTGCCCATGCTCCACACATACTGTACACACAGTATGCCAACTAGAGATAAAAAAATGGAGATGCTTGGGTTTAAGTGCACAATCAAAAAATGCTTCTTTGACCTTTTCTGGTTCCTCAAAGAACTTGGACATTGTTTCCCAAAATTGGGTCGGGACCCATTCTTGGGTTGTGGACCCATTTTTGGGGGGTCGCAACAAAAAATCCCTTAATTTTTGTTTTCCTACATTTTCTTTTTAAATTATTATTTCAAACCCCCCCGCCAAAAAAATAATCTTTATTTTCCATGAATTAAAAACTAAAAATAATTTCATAAATTAATCAAAATAAAAGAAATACCATAATTTAGAAAAAATATATATAACGAAGAAGTAATGAAAATAGCTAATATCTACAAACTCTTGCATAGATCGGCTATTCATTAGTTTGGGTCCCAGGGAGACATCAAGTTTGGGACATGAAGAAGCATTCACTAGATCAGGTATGGGCTGCATTTTTTTCCAGGGGGCCATGACCTCGATAAACTGAGTGAGGGGCCACACATTGGATTTTTCAATTGAAACGCATAGTGCTGAATTATGTTAAAACTGCATGAATTTGTCATACACCGTACACAATCTACTTTACAATAGGGTCGCTGTACATCAGCAACTATTTCACAAGTTTTTAACGTAAAAAAAAAGAAAAAAGAAAGCCTAATAAGATAGTCATAAGACATGAGGCACCACGCAAAATAGGGCCCAATGCATTATGTTATAAATCGTCGCCTTGCTAACCTAGCGGCCTAAATCATTTTTTTTACGTTTTTCAGGAAAAATAAAAAACTGATCCAAAACAAAACTATATAATATTTCTTAATCATTTCACCCAAAATGTTTATAACAAATTATGACTATTTAAATAGAAATAACACTGTCTGTCAGTTATGTAACATAAGAGATTTAAATAGGCCTATCTTTTGGCCTAAGTCACAAAAAGGGGAGTGAACAGCATGATCCTTTTCAATTAGGATATGGACGATTTTACCAGAGGTGGCCAGTGTCATGAGGAGCTGACTTAGGCAAAAATATCATTTTGCTCAAAAAATGACTTGCCATTAGTTTAGCAAGGTGACGAAATATGGTTCCATGGCAGACTGTTTCACTGTTACATTATAAACTTTTAACATTTAAGTACATACAGATGGAATATGGAATGCAAGGTATGTACTCAAATGGTACATACGTATTAATTACTAATAATTAATTGGAGTCTAGTTAAATTAAGTTCCCCAAAAACATTAACATAATGCTGCCTTTTAAGATGTAGATTTCAGGGGTTTCATTTGGTTTCATTTAGGACTCGTCCGGCCCCCGGGCCGTATATTGCCCATGTGTGCATTAGATCAAATGGTTCTTGCCAGTGGCACATACACTGGCATGGAACCCTGTAACATGATGACTGTGTTATCGCATGGTTCTGCTGAGTGATGGAGAGCACACTACTGCATATGTGTGTGTGTGTGTGTGTGTGTGTGTGTGTGTGTGTGTGTGTGTGTGTGTGTGTGTGTGTGTGTGTGTGTGTGTGTGTGTGTGTGTGTGTGTGTGTGTGTGTGTGTGTGTGTGTGTGTGTGTGTGTGTGTGTGTGTTCTTACTTCTGACAGCGTCCACATTTAAGTTGATGCTGTTGGTTTCTTTGACTGACGGCTCATAAACGAAGCTAGGACACTCAGTGTCGCACGGCTGTAAGATCTCTCCCTTCTTCTTATGAGCGGACGCTGTAGAGTAGAGCACAGTGGAGGACATTATAAGATAGGAGATGCATCCACAAACTATACTATAAAAACTGGTCAAACATTGGCCAAATTGACAAATAATATAAGAAAGAGGCAAAACATTTGAAAATAGACGATCTACAAGCTCTCGAGCTTGTAGATCTGCTGTTTAGGGCGGTCCCCAGTTCATATATAATTATTTTGGGGGTTCACGGCCTGAAAAGGTTCAGAGCCACTGGAGTAGATCACAAGAGAAGAAGAAAACAGCATGTTCTAAATTGAGTCTTTCTAACTCTCTTGTACAGTATGTCCCAAACTGTTACTTTTCAGTGTTATTATTTAATCACAAGCTTGTGTGTGCGTGTGCGTGTGCGTGTGCGTGTGTGTGCGCGCGCGCGTGCGTGCGTGTGTGTGTGTATACTTTTAAGTACATTTAGATGCCAATACTTTTGCACTATTACTAGAGTAAATTTTGAATTCCGGACTTTTACAGAGTATTTCTACATTGCAGCGTTGATACTTTTACTTAAAGTAAACAATTTGAGCACTTTTTCCACCACTGGTTCTCACAAGTAGAGTAATTACAAACCTTTGGGGCGTGTGCGTGCGTGCGTGCGTTCATGTGTGTGTGTGTGTGTGTGTGTGTGTGTGTGTGTGAATGAGTCACAGGCCCACTAATGAATCCCAGGCCAACTGGATTCATGTCTACATGGTGTCCTTGTGTGCCCTCGTTTTTTTCTTCGGGGCTACTCAGCAACAGGCCCGGAGCTGAACTATGGAGACAACATGGCTCCCTGTGTCTTTTAAAGAGCAAACTGTGCATGTGTCTGGCTGCGCTGTGGTCTAGCTTTCCACACACAACTATTACCCACTGTGGTGTAAAAGTAACTATAAGTACAATTACTCAAGTGCTGTACTTATACTGTACTTACTCCGCTATACTTCTCACCGGCAAAAGTTGTACTTTTTACCCCACTACATTTGTTTTGACAGCTTTAGTTACTACTTTGCAGATTCAGATTATTAATAATTGTTCGAAATAATCAAATTTGGCAGATCTACAAGCTCACACCGCGGTCGTATGCGTGAGCTTGTAGATTGGCGTTTTTTTTTTAAAGCCGGAGAATAAACTGCTGTAGGTACGTGTATTTTGATGCCAATACTTTTGTGCTTTGATTTAAGACTTTTACAAAGTATTTTTACTGTGGGTTTCGCTAGTTTTACTTAAGTCCAAAATCGGAGTACTTTTTCCACTACCGCTACGGTTTCATTGTAAAATGTAATGGGCAGGAAGCTCACTGCATACCTTACCCCATAGATCCATTCACAACCACACAAACGTGCATGTAACATTTACTACATTCTAGAACAGCAACATGCAGTGGTGTAAAGTAACTAAGTACATTTACTCAATTACTGTACTGAACTACAATTTTGACTTTACTGGAGTAGTTCCAATTTTCAGTGTTTTCACTTCTACTCCATTACATCTCAGAGACAAATATTGTACTTTTACTCCACTACAATTATTTGAAAACGTTTTACGATAGTTACTTTGTAGATTTTGATTATTATTCCAAAACATACATTAACTACTTCAGCCCCTATATACATTTGGGCCGTTTGAAAATAGCCGATCTACAAGCTCACAATGCGGTGCGATGCAACGCATTGTGAGCTTGTAGATCGGCTATTTTCAAAAGATTTTTTATACATGTTATACATTTGAAAACTTGTGAAATGGGACATTCTGAGTATTTTCACATTGCAGTATTGATACTTTTACTTAAGTAACGAATATGAGTACTTTTTTCCACCACTGTAAAACAGCAACATGTTTGCACAATGCACAGTATATTCTTTGAGACACGCATACGGGTATTTCGGGGTGTGGCCGAATCCGCCATTCTTCGGGTGAAACAACACAGCTTTCACCATTGGAATTGCATTAGGGAACGCACACATTGTTACATTTAGTGGGTTTATTTCGCCACAGGGCAACATACAGTATGGTGGTGTATTGTGGTGCAGGTTATTGCAACAATCACATTTGCCTCTGAGATGTAGTGGAAGTAAAAGAAGTAAAAGTATAGAAAATGGAAATACTCCAGTTAAGTAAAAAAAATCCTCAAATTAGTACTTAACCCTTTAAGGCCGGGAAGGAAACGCATGTGTGTCATTTTAAGGTTTCTTTGGCTATTCAAAAATAGCAGATCTACAAGCTCATAGCGCGGCACTTTAAGAAAAATCCTGAAAATTGGTGCAAATCTTTATACATTTTTAACTCAAATCTTTGCCTCTGAGGTTCCCTGGAACAAAATATTTTTAGATGGGAGGGGGTCCGCGGTCAAATACATATTATTTTGGGGGTCCTTGACAAGTTTGAAAACCATTGATAATATAGCAACATAAGTAAAAAGAAAGAAAAACAATTTAAACTTTCGAAAAAAAGTACTTTAGGATTTAGAAGACATTTGTAAAATCCCAAGAAGCAAAGATTTGTGTTAAAAACTTTCGCTTTAAAAAAGTGTATATATATATATCGTAGCTCGTAGCGCGGCACTCGGTGCCGCGCTATGAGCTTGTATATCTGCTATTTTTATATAGCCAAAGAAATCTTAAAATGACACAGATGCGTTCCCAGTCTTAAAGGGTTAAGTACAGTACTTGAGTAAATGTACTTAGTTACTTTCCACCACTGGTCCATGGCGAAGATGCCAGTCGCTATTGTGTAACCTGACTACATTCAAAAACATACAAATTATTATTGCTTAATGGAAAATAGTCCCCCCATTGCAGCTTTCAGGAGGGGCTAGATTCATTCAGTCATCATGGGAAGTTTTGATTTCAACACCTTGTTTGTTTAAATAAATTATGTCACATATTTATGTAATACACTAACATTTCATATCCATCCTGCTGATAAGCAATGAAGAAATCCAGTTCATCTCAGCCCATCTGTAAAACCTGTAAATCAATGTTTGTGGAGGCTGTAGTGTCAACAAACTCAAATGTCAAACTCTGAAAGGTTAAACAAGATGATATGATTTGTGGAGAGGGTATAAAAAGGTCGTCCCATTCAACTTTGGCAAGCTGTATATGCTTACAGTAGATGATTCTGATTCGTATCAGGTTAAATTTGCACGACTGTGAAGACGAAACGGAAGTGGGAAGGAGGCTTCACATCCGCTTCATATTTTAATCATGATCAGAGCTTCCGAGTCCCAGACTGTTTGACCGGAAGAATTTGAAAATTGTGGGAGGTCAACAGTCTGGCCATGTGAGACTACTCCTACACTGTCTCCATCTCAGCTTCCTACTGTCTGTCTCTCCTACACTGTCTCCATCTCAGCTGTCCTACTGTCTGTCTCTCCTACAGGGACGTCACAGGCTCTCAGAAGGTGGGGGGGATGGACTTTCGGTGGACTATACCCCTTATTTTACACTTTGGCTATTCAAAAATAGCAGATATACAAGCTATACGAGCTTGTAGATCTGCTATTTTGGAAAAATCGTGAAAAAACATTTGTAACTGTTTGTAACACATTTTGTATTTTCAAAATTTTGCGTTTTTTTGGGCGGATTTTGTTAGTTTTTTTTGTGTTTTGGTTACTTTATTTCGGTGTTATGGTTATGTTATTTAATTCTTATTTTTGCCTGATTTTACCGATTTATTATCAAAAAAATAAAAATAAAAAATAAATATATATATATATATATATATATATATTTATTTATTTTTTCAAAAAAGTGGGGGGTATGAAATCACGGATCTGTGAGAGTGAGGGTGTCGCGTTGTACGCACAGTGAATGGCCGTGACGCCCTGCTCTCCTACATTGTCTCCGTCTCAGCTTCCTATTGTCTGTCTCTCCTACGCTGTCTCCATCTCAGCTTTCCTACCTTCTGTCTCTCCTACACTGTCTCCATCTCAGCTATCCTACTGTCTGTCTCTCCTACACTGTCTCCATCTCAGCTTTCCTACCTTCTGTCTCTCCTACACTGTCTTCATCTCAGCTATCCTACTGTCTGTCTCTCCTACACTGTCTTCATCTCAGCTTGCTACTGTCAGTGGTGGAAAAAAGTACTCACATTTTTTAAAAGTATCAATACTGCAATGCAAAAACACTCTGTTACAAGTGCAAGTCCGGTATTACAAGTCCGGTATTCAGAATTTACTGAGTAAAAGTACAAAAGTGTTGTTTTCAAATTGTATAAAATCATTTGAAAATAGCAGATCTACAAGCAACAATCAACAAACAAGCAACAATCTCACAACGAGTCGCGATGCGACGCGTTGTGAGATTGTAGATCGTAGATCTATTTTCAAAAAGCCAAAGTCTATATAGGGCTGAAGTGGGTAATGTATGTTTTGTAATAATAATAAAAATCTACAAAGTAACTAGTAACTAAAGTTTTCAAATAATTGCAATGGAGTAAAAGTACAATATTTGGTTCTGAGATGTAGTGGAGTAGAAGTAAAAGTTTAGAAAATTGGAAATACTCAAGTAAAGTCAAATAATACCTCAAAATTGTACTTAAGCACAGAACTTGAGTAAATGTACTTTACACCACTGCTGTCTCTCCTACACGGTCTCCCTCTCAGCTTTGCTCCTGTCTGTTTATCCTGGAAAACAATAAAACACAGAATTAATGTCATTATCAATATGTGCAAATCTGTCATGTGGTGACAGATTTTGTGGTGAGTGGCGGACTAAATAAAACATAAATAACTCTGATGCAGAAAATAGACAATGAAACAAGACACAACTCAACAATGGAGACAGGGTATCACTAACTAAATGAAGAGTTCAATTGGTTCATCCTGATAAGAAAACAGCTCTGCATAATATTTTCCATATCAAAACTTCTATAAATAGAACCTGGGTCAGTTCCTAAACAGCAAGTACACACTTTACCCCTCACAATGGACCCATTAATCCCACAGTGTTTTCCTGTGCAACCCTGCCCTGTAGTTCAAAACCCTACAAACTACTTGAACCCTACAGCAGTGGTTGTCAAAGTGGGGTTTGAGGACCCCCCAGAGGTCCTTGAGGGAGTTCCAGGGGTCCCCCAGCAAAATGAGTTAAACTGCACTACGTAACTTCCCTTTTCTACCCTGGATTTAAACCCAGTTTCCTGCGCAATTGCAGACATTTTTACCATTGAGCTAATAGAGGCTGCCTGCTTGCTCGGGGGATGAATTGAATCTTAACCATCGGGTCAGAATTCGTGTCG
>NC_139960.1:13538237-13790737 GCF_963454915.1 Gymnoscopelus microlampas | reverse complement strand
TGAAAGTGAAATATCTCTTTAAGTTAAAAAAAAATGTAGTATTTTTCCACCACTGATTATCACAGTGTAACCTAATTCGTGTGTGTGTGTGTGTGTGTGTGTGTGTGTGTGTGTGTGTGTGTGTGTGTGTGTGTGTGTGTGTGTGTGTGTGTGTGTGTGTGTGTGTGTGTGTGTGTGTGTGTGTGTGTGTGTGTGTGTGTGCACGCGCGCGTGCCTGGAGCTGTTCCCTACCAGAGTGGCCACCTGCAAACAATTACCTGCAATCAAGCTTGTCAGGAACTGTATTTAAAGCTGCAATCAGGGATGTATTTTAATGAATAAAACATCATTTTTATACTGTATCTGTGAGGTGGTCCTGGTGTCGGGTAGGACACCTGCTGGTTGACAACTAGTACTGCCTATTAGGCCCAATGCAGTATTTGGCCTGGCCAGGGATTCCCTTCTCTCTAGGAAAGTGTTTGGGCTACAGTTGCAGTACAACTTAAGGATTGCAGCTTTAAGCCTTGGTCTCTGCCAGACTGCGTTGTGTTTCATGCCAATAAGCTGTCAAGCCTTGTTTTTGTGAACAGATACTGACTTTTGCTCTGTCTTTTAGAAAGACAAAGAGGTATGGCAAACCATTGCCTGTAACTCTACCTTTCTGTCCTTTGTTTAGTAATAATACACATAAACATGCATATGTTTTTTAAAGATGAATGCATGCATAGATATTGACCAACACAAATAATACATATAGCTGCATGTTTGCTCTATCCTCCTATCTCTGCCGGCTTAGTGGCTACACCCCTCCTCGCCTCGTCTTAAAAACCCTGACCCGCACCCCAGCACCAACCACCAAAAAAGGGGGAAATAATACATAATTAAATAGTAATAATAATAATATAATTAAAACTAAATTCATAAATTAGCAAATTATAAATAATAACAATAATAATAAATTAATCCCTCCCAACCCACCCATTCATAGGCCTAAGAAATAGCATAATGGTCAACAAAGGCAGAAAAACAGGCAATATATACAGTACAAATGTAATGTTAGTAATATACTGTAGTAGAGGTCCTCCTTACTTGATATAGAAAGTGATTCCAACTATCTATTGTCTGATTATTAGCACCATTTAATCTAGCTGTAGAAAGCTCCATTAGTACATCACTTAATGACTGTTTCCAGTGGTTGAGAAAGATAGAGTGTGGAGCTTGCAGTGGTGGGAAAAGTACTGAAATGTTTTACTTAAGTAAGTATCAATACGGCAATGTAGAAGTACTGTTAGGGCGCGCTCCCACCGCACTTTTATTTTACCTCTGGGGCAGAATCTGCCAATGCTTGTCAATGCAAATGCGTGGATTCTTGGCAAGACCATGAATCCACGCATTTGCAATGACAAAGCATTGGCAGATTCTGCCCCAGAGGTAAAATAAAAGTGGGGTGGGAGCGCGCCCTTACAAGTAAAAGGCCTGTGTTCAAAATGTTACTTGAGTAAAAGTACAAAAGTATTGTTATAAAAATATACTTGAAGTACCAAAAGTAAAAGTACTAAAAGGTTTGAAAATAGCAGATCTACAAGCTCACAACGCGTCGCGACGTACTTTTACTTCTACTTACTAAGTAGAAGTAAAAGTATTGAAAATGGGAAATACTCCAGTAAAGTAAAACATCCTCAAAAGTGTACTTAAGTACAGTACTTGAGTAAATGTACTCAGTTACTTTACACCACTGGCAGCTTGCCATCTAAGTGCCAACATTGTTTTTTCAGCTGTTCTTCCTGCCAGCTAGAAACTCTCTGAACTTGATCATCATTCATTATCAAAAACAGTTTGTCCTTTAGAGCTAGAACCAACAGTCAAACTGTTTTTGTTACTCTCTTATCCTTGATTACTCTTGTATTTTTGTCTCATTTTACCATGTTTTTTGTTGCTATAGGCCTACTAACTGTTGTTGAATACTGCAGTGCACAGTATTTAGATTTACTATTATTATTTACAGTATTATTACCATTATTGCTGCTACGATGTCTGACTCTCTTGCACTCATAAACAACAACCTTGAACCTTCTTGCTACAGTAGATGTCTTGCTAGCCACATTAAAGGGATAGTTCACCCCCAAAATGACTTTTTTCCTATCGATTAGTCACCCCATGGAGACTTGAATTCATGGATATATTTTTGCTTTTGTTGCATAACTAAGCCAATAATTTGATGACCAGTGGACCGGTAGGCAGCGGTTCTGGTAGGAGATACAAAGGAGACTCTTTGAGTCTCCTATACCGGAACCGCTGCCGGTCATCAAATTATTGGCTTAGGAATGTGATAAAAACATTTTTTTTTTAATCCATGAATTCAAGTCTCCATAGGGTGACTAATCGATAGAAAAAAAAGTCATTTTGGGGTTGAACTATCCCTTTAACCCTGGCATCCCTATTTTAGAAAACTCTATACAGGGATAAACCCATGATGGCAAAATCACATCGCCGCTGTCGGGAAGAAACCTTGTATCTCCATATTTCAACTGTTTATGTTTTCTTCTTAAATTAACGCCCTACTTCGTCATACTACAGTGTCACACAAAAATAGCAGATCTACAAGCTCACAATGCTTTGCGATGCAACACGTTGTGAGCTTGTAGATCAGCTATTTTATGTTATTTAAAAAAAAACACATTATGTGTGTCTGTATAGGACCACAATGGAAACAAGTTCCCAGGACTTTTTTGTGTATCCTTTTAGCCTATACCTCGACCTTAGACTGTACCTCGTGCTGTTTACATTTCTGATTAATAAAGTATTCAGTCATTGTGAGTTTGAATGAATGAAAAGCATTAAAAAGAGCTTGTGACTAAATAATAACTACATTCAATCAGGGACGTGCACAGATAGACTCTAGGTGGTGCTAGAGCACCTGCCCTTTGCCCTCTTGACCAGAAGTGCCCTTTTGAAAAAAAAGGGCACATTTCAGTTTACAGCAGGGGTCTCTAGGGGGTCCTCAGAGTTACTACAGGGGGTCCGCCAATTCTTTATGTGATATGATTTTTCTTTTTACCATAACCACTCGAAACCTAGCATCCCTTTTCTGAGGAGAACTTTAGCCAAAAATAGCAGATCTACAAGCCCACAACGCCTCGCGCTGCAAGGCGTTGTGGGCTTGTAGATCGGCAATTTTTTGGCAAAGAGGTATAGGTGTAGAGGGAAAAAAGAGCAAATTTAAAAAAAGTATAATTTACTTGAGCACCTGCCCCTCAAAATGTCTGTGCACGCCACTGCATTCAATTCATTGGAACACAGGTTTATTTATTTTTTCATTTCCTGAAAAGTAACTATTTTGGACATAATTATGAGCGACTTTGGGTAGCCTAAGTAGAAAAGTGCTATATAAATCTGAGCTATTATTATATAAAGGTTAAGCCCCGACATCGACAATATACATTTCCTCCTGACTGAATTATTGCTTCCAAGTGAAGTGTGTATTAATTCGTACTTAATAATTTGTTTCTCGACCGTGTCTCTAAAGTAAAACAACACTGCAGGCATTCTCTGATCCGTGTCTTCCTGTTTCCCATTTCCTGTTTTCATAACGCCCTGTGTTTCGGTTTCCTTTGCTTCCTTATCCTCAATGAACTCCTGACAAAAAAGTGTCTCTGGCAAGACTTGTCCATGACTAGGAAATATTTGTGATTTTGAAAAAAGGATACGTGAAAAAACTTTTTTTGTTCTAATTTTGTTAATTTACTTTACTGATAAATAAGACCCAGTTATTGAAATTCCAAACGCGGAATAGACCAGTGGTGGAAAAAGTACTAAAATGTTTTACTTAAGTAAAAGTGTCAATACTGCAATGTAGAAATACTCTGTTACAAGTAAAGTCCAGAATTAAAAATTGACTTCAGTAAAAGTATAAAAGTATTGGCATCAAAATGTACTTAAAGTACCAAAAGTAAAAGTACTCATTATGCAGAATGTCCCATTTCACAAGTTTTCACATTTTGAAAATAGCCGACCTACAAGCTCATAATGCATGAAAACCTTGTTGTGCCAAATTGAAATGTGTAACATTTTCAAGATAAAAAAAAATTGCAGATCTACAAGCTCGTAGCGCGGCACTCGGTACCCCTGGGGGTCCCCGGACCTCACTTGGTGTAAAGTACTGTCTCTGTCTTCTGTTATTTGAGAAGTAATCTCTCAAGAACAGATTCCGACCTGCGGTGGAATCTGTCGGAGCGGTTCGTCCTAACCAGTGCGCATTGGCTAAAAGTGGGCGTGCCTTCAGATCAGGAAGTGGGCCGCGCTTTACCCAATCAAATGTAGTGGGCGGGATTCACGTGTCCATCCACCATGATCCACCCTCCCCCCCTCGAAACTAGCCGAAACTAATTTAACATTAGCGTCCTCGGAGCGGACAAAACCACGGAAAGATATTCACATTTTAAATTACTCTTTCATCATAGAAACAAGTGGGCTTATAACCAAAACCATCCATGTTCTCTGGGAGAAGTGGTGTTAGTGTTCCGTGTAGAAATATTGTTAGTGGGAATGAAAACATGGTCGCACCAACCGGAAGTGATGCGCTATAGGCAGACATGAAACCGGTGTTTCCCTGCGCTCTAGTCTAACATTATACTCCTGCCAGACTCCACAGAATATCAGAAAAGCAGAGGTCGCTGTTTTTCATTTTCTGTGGGGTCTGGCTACGCGAGACTATTTGAGAAGTGTTTGATGCAACCCTCCCAGCCAGCTGCTTGTAGAGCCACAACATTCAAGACAGATTAGCAGCCATGTGTAGAACAGTTTGCACAGCTTCACTGCATTAGAAATATAGCTATGGTAACCAGGGTGGATTACCACAAGCCACATGCAGGTACCTTACTTTTAAAGGAGTAGTTCACCCAAATAATGACTTATTAGTCGCAATCCTAAACCAATAATTTGATGATGATAATTAAGACCCTAATGTATCCGGAAGGAGACACAAAGAGTCTTCTTACTGGATACATTAGGGTCTTATTATTATATTGGCTTGGGATTGCGACAAAAACAAAAAAATCTCCATGAATTCAATGCTTCACAGGGTGTGTAATTGATAGGAAATAAGTCATTTTTTGGGTGAACTACTTCTTTAACCCTTTAAAGGGCAAGACCACTTTGGTAGAGGTTTGGGTTGTGTAGTTACCTTGCCATGATGTAACTCCAAAGGTGGGCAAGAAATACAAAATAATTGCTCCATTGATTAGAAATTGATAATTCAAAATATGCTCCTCATTGACTTATATTGTACGGTAAAACTGCTCTCAAAGTCACTCTTTTAGCACAAAAACGAACGCAAACAAAGTTGATTCAGACAATATAGAACGTCACCAAACCCAGTACTGTTTTTTTTTTAAATAAAAATGTCAACTTCCTGTTGATTTTGCCATTTTTAATAAGTAGAAAACCCGGACTGGATCGGCGGATCCGGATCCAGATCTTCAAATAGTAAAATCAACAGGAAGTTGACATTTTTATTTAAAAAAACAAACTGTACTGGGTTTGGTGATGCTCTATATTGTCTGAATCAGCTATGTTTGGGTTCATTTATGTGCTAAAAGAGTGACTGTTTTACTGTTTTACCGTACAATGTAAGTCAATGAGGAGCATATTTTGAATTATCAATTTCTAATCAATGGAGCAATTATTTTAGATTTTTTGCCCACCTTTGGAGTTACATCATGGCAAGGTAAATACACAACCCAAACCTCTACCAAAGTGGTCTTACCCTTTAAGACCGATAACATTAACAATAACATTGGGTCATCTTAGAATCGTCTCATATAAGAATTGCGGTCCAAAAATAAACAAACTGTCTCTGTGATATTGTCAGGGAGGTGGCTCTGTATCGTTTATGATAGTCAGTTACTCATATTTGAAACAGTCCGTTTCTGGCGAAAATGTAACTAATTCATCGGAAGTAACATTATCGTTTTCTCACCGTCAGTTGATGGTTCATGTCCATAAGAGTAAAACCGCCGGGGTCATTTGTTTATTTTTGGAACACAGTTCTTATTTGACACGATATTAAACACGTCTATGGGAATTCAGAACGGGGGGGAAAAACCGTGACCCAGGTAGGATGTGTAAATTACGTCAGACTTCGGTGCTCTATTGGGGTGGTTGTATTTTGTCTCCCTGCTCTTCTATTGAGACATTTAGATCGTGTCAAAGGTCACGTCTAACCTAGACACAGGATCTGACACGAATTTTGACCTGATGGTCATAAGATTCAATTTATCCCCTGAGCAAGCAGGCAGGCTCTTTTAGCTCAATGGTAAAAAATGTCTGCAATTGCGCAGAAAACCGGGTTCAAATCTGGGGTGGAAGAGGAAAGTTACGTAGTGCAGTATTCCAAAATATATATATTTTTATATCAATGCATTGCTGTATTGAAATGTATAAACTTTCCCAAACAAATCTAAAAAAGAATGTTCAGAAAGTTTCAAAACATTTTTACACTAGTGAAAATAACAGATCTACAGTACAAGTTTACTTTGATGAGTTCTCTATATTTGATCAGCAGCATGGATGTTTGTGGGTTTGGCTTGTATTCACACTGTAGCCCAGTCAGGACTTTCTACAGGACAGGAAGGACTAGTTAGTATCATGAGATGAGAACATATAATTATGAGATTATAGGGATTAAGCTGATGTTGATAGTTGCACTTGGTGTCAATGTAACTCTCTTTCAAACCTGTTTTTTTCCCCCTCCAACTCAACTGATAGCAGACTTTGCATGTAGTTGCATGTCAATTAGTGTTTTGCTTTAACATTTTGGTTAATATTAGGACAGGTGTTTTTGATGGATCTAACATGTTAGGAATGGAGTTTGAAGTTATAATGGGTATGTATAGGAAGGGGCCGTGTCTGATAAAATGAATATCAAATATCTAAATACTGAATCAAGCATCTTAAAAACTGTCTGGGGGCTCACAAAGGCCAGAGTAGACGATAAAATGACCTAACATTTTTTTGAAAGTTAAATATCCCTTTAATGGGTTAAGTTAAACAAAGACCAATTCTTTCAAACCATGGACCAGTTCCTAGATTAGGCCTTCTGTGGGTTAGGCATTTACTGTAGGGATGAACCCTAGTCAACAATCAACGGGGTACAAAGAAAATCAATTGAGTGATTCAAAGAAACTTGGATACCAGGCAAACATCAAACCATATAGCCTTGTCTAAACAACACGCTATCTAAATAACATACCTAGCATTTGTGGTCAAGCAAACAGTATGTCTATCTTAACCTATACATCTAAATATCAGTGGTGTAAAGTAACCGAGTACTTCTACATTGCGGTATTGATACTTTTACTTAAGTAAAACATTTGAGTACTTTTTCTACCACTGCTAAATAGTACAACTATAGCATCTTTCAAACAATAGAAGCAGTGATACAAAGAATGAGGAGTGCTAGAGGGTGAGATAGAGTCTGAAGTATACGTGGGCGATATGGCAGAAGTATCATATATCACTATTCTTTTCAGTCAGGATCACGATCCACTATCTTTACACTGCTAGTCTGAAGCAGTGGTGGAAAAAGTACTCGAATGTTCTACTTAAGTAAAAGTATCAATAGACTGTTTCAGACTGGTGGAAAATGGGGAGTGAGTCTACTCTACAGGCCTGACTGAGAGGCGGAGGTCAGGGGTCATTCCACAGCTTGGGAGCCTGGAGGGAGAATTATCTAGAAGTGTAGAGCGTTGGCCTGTTGGTTGTCTTTGGCAGTGGTGGAATATAACCAAGTACATTTACTCTAGTAGACTACCTGAGCACAATTTTGAGGTACTTTGACTTTGACTGGGTATTTATGTTTTTGATACTTTATACTTCTACTTTACATCTCTGAATCAAATAATGTACTTTTAATCCACAACAATTATTTGACAGCTTTAGTTACTTTTTTTTGGATTGAACATAACCACTTTAACACCTATTGAGAGCTTGTGGATCGGCTATTTTGGAAAAAAGTGTGAGTACTTTTACTTTGGTACTGCAAGTATACTGATGCCAATTATTTTGTACTTTTACCAAAGTTTACTGAAGTACAATTTTGAATGCAGGCGTTTTACTTAGTATAGTATTTATATATGGTGATATTGCTACTTTGACCTAAGTCCAAAATGTGAGTACTAGTGAGTACTTCTTCCATCACAGCTCTTTTGGAAGGGATGAACAGGCTTCCTGTGTTAGCTTATCTTAGTGAGCGGGAAGGGGTGTGACTGTGACCATGTCCTGTTTGCCTGTGAAACCGCCGCGCTTCTGACCGCCTGGTGCATTGTCCTTATAAACTGTTAACATCATTAAAAAACTAAAAAATGGGCCTGGGCCGCACTGTGGCGGTCCAGGCACACTAGGCTGCAATGCCAGCTTGACATGAAGGCTCTTGGTCAGATGCACCGAGGACGGGGCGGGAGGGCTGTGGAGCCGCATGCCGCCTCATACATTGGCATGCAGCAAGTCTAGGGCATTGGTTCTCAAAGTGGGGTCCGGGGAAATAAATTATGCCTATATGTGTAAGTGAGTGAAGTGCAAAAGCTCATCAGATGAGATAAGCGAAGACATCGGCCCTTTGCCACATCCTGGATTGTCAGACAGATGTGCTGATTGGAGGATGTGCTGTGGCTAACAGGGACCCGATGTTGAGCAACATCAGCAGGCTTTCACCACGGGTGCAATATGGCCTCCCGCACGGGGCGCTATAGCCTCCCCGATTTACAGGAAGTCTTGTAGATGTATTCTGTAGATAACTGTCATTTCTGCAAAAATGTAAACAGTTCTAGGCTAGCGTTTTACCAAGAAACGTTAGGGTGACAAAGGGGACAGGAAATACGGTTAAGAAGCACTGCACCTCAGCACTTCCATCCAGGACAGGTTGAACCCCTAACATAAAGAAAGCCAATTACTTTTTCATTATGTCAGTGATGTGAAACTGCATACGAGGAGTTAGATAAAGAAAAGTTAGGTAGAGGAAAGAGCATTGTATAATATTCACAACACATTTTTGAAAAATCGTGAACATTTGTGCAAACCTTTGAATATGTATTTTTAAAGTGAAAATGTGTAACCTCCCTGGAACAAAATATGTTGAGATGGGGATCCGCGGCCAAATACATATATTGGGGGTCCTTGACATGAAAAAGTTTGAGAACCACTGGTCTAGGGTTCGTCAGGGTTTTGGAGATTTGAAATCTCCACTGACCATTGCAGATTTCAAGAAGAGAGGAGGGAGGAGAGGAACAAGTGGGAGGAGGATAAACTCAAGTTGGTTATTAGAGGAAAAGAGGCTTCTGTCACAGAAGTTGCTCTGTGCAGAGCAGAAGAATGAGGGCGTCATGAAGGACCAGATGAAGCATAGCATCGCTGCTAAAGAGGGAGCGGCTCATCTAAACACCACCGGCAATTGTTCTACTCTCTCTCGCTGACGTTTACTTGTAACAGAGTATTTCTATTTTGTGGTATTGGTATTTGACTTTTACCTAAGTAAAACATTTCGAGTACTTCTTCCACCTCTGGAGTTATGGACAGGAGGACAACATGGTACAAATTGGGAACCCCCCCTCATCCACGCCCTCAGGGTAAAATGACAGCCCCATGTTGTGGACATCACAAGAGACATGTGATAAAACGCCTCTATTATGGTCAGGTATTTAAAGCCTGCAGTATGCTGCTAACACCAGCATTAAATATAGCTTATGGCAACATTACCTCACACAGCACAACAATGGCAAATACACACTCAAACTGTCCAGAGGGTCTGAGAGCACTGGACGTGGAACCACCCAGAGCTTACCACCAAAGCTGCCACGCCTTGACACTTGCAGTGGTGGACAAAGTACTCAACCCTTATTGACTCGAAATATAGATAGTCTTGGTTAGTGGTGGAAAAAGTACTCAATGGTTTTACTTAAGTAAAAGTATCAATACTGCAACGTAGAAATACTCTGTAACAAGTAAAAGTCCGGAATTGAACATTTACTTGAGTAAAAGTACAAAAGTATTGGTATCAAAATGTACTTAAATTACCAAAAGTAGAAAGTACTCATTATGCAGAATGTCCCATTTCACAAGCTTTCAAATGTATAAAAATCTTTTGAAAATAGCAGATCTACAAGCTCACAATGCGTCGCATCACGACGCATTGTGAGCTTGTAGATTTTCAAATGGCTGAAATGGATATAGGTCTGAAGTGGGTAATGTATGTTTTGCAATAATAATCAAAATCTACAAAGTAACTAAAGTTTTCAAATAATTGTTATGGAGTGAAAGTATAATATTTGCCCCTGAGATGTAGTGGAGTAGAAGTAAAAGTAATGAAAATTTGAAATAAAAATACCTCAAAATTGTACTTAAGTACAGTACTTGAGTATATGTACTTAGTTACTTTACACCACTGGTCCTGGTCAAATCTGAATCAACTACAAGTGAAAGTGTCTTTGTAAAAATGATATGGGAGTGCCGTCCTTGGTCCTTGGTGACTCATATTGTCCTTCTAATGCGTAAGGGGGCCGTGTTTTTTCAATTACGGTACTTTTTTCATTTTTTTATGTTTTTGGGGGGAAATGAAAAAAAAAGAAGAAAAAAGATGAATGAAAAAAGTAACAGAAAAAACATGTCCACCATAAAGACTGTCTGGGGTGCTCACAAAAGCCTGAGTAGACGTTAAAATGACCCCAAACATGTTCAAAAGTACAAATTGCAAAGTGCATTTTCTTTTGAATATCAATGCATGCACAAAAAAATACCAATAATAGCGAATGCAAATACTCAAGTACAGTACTCATGTAAAGGTATACTCCCAGGGTTAACACCAAATGCCTTGACAGGAGTTCTCTCCACTCTGCAGTAACAACATGGAACAGTCTGCCCCCTATTGGTGGTTGGAGACAAGTACCGAAGCCGTTAGCAGGTTATTTAAAATGTCTACACTTTACACACATTATTACACTCTTATAACTTTTATGACCTTGTTTTATTATATAAGTTGGACATATTTAGCACACCTAGGTGAAGGAAAATGGACTGAAATGTTGATCATTCAAGTGTTTTATGTCAAGTTGAAGACGAGGATCATTGTAAGTTTTGTAAACATTTGGTGTCACATGTGGGAGCATGTGAGGAACAAAACCTTGAATCATGAAACTTGAAACTCAGACAATTACACCCCCACTCTCTCTCTCTGCCACCCCCTCTGTCTCTCACTCACACTCACACACACACACACACACACACACACACACACACACACACACACACACACACACACACACACACACACACACACACACAGCCTGAATTAACCCCTGTGTTTGTAGCCTGTAAGCTACAGTAAATTGGTTGCCCCAGCAACCCATCTTAAAGCTATTTAAGAGGAAAAGGGTCAATGAGGGAATCCATTTTGTGAGAAGTAGCTCAACTAGCTACCCATGCGGCAATGTGTGTGTGTGTGTGTGTGTGTGTGTGTGTGTGTGTGTGTGTGTGTGTGTGTGTGTGTGTGTGTGTGTGTGTGTGTGTGTGTGTGTGTGTGTGTGTCAGCGTTAGCCCAGGATTTCGCAGAATTCGCACATCGTGGGCGAGATAATAATCTCATGTAGGCAGACAATCACAGATCTCAGCCTACTGTAATGTCTGGTGATATCTGAATTATACCGTGATTACTATAAAACAATGCACAGTATGTTTTATTTCAGTGACTATATTATGCTTCTTCTTCCCTACTAGGAAGGCGGGGACTAAGCTTGTCCCTCCATACAGGGATACGCTTAGTCACTGAAATGCCCCAAGGACTGTCCCCAGAATATTCTGTCCACCATCCACACGACACACACATGCTCACACTTGCATTCGCACGCACACACGCGCACACGCACACGCACACACACACACACACACACACACACACACACACACACACACACACACACATGCAGTGGTGTTTTGGTCGCTACACGGGATACCACAGCGTTCCACTGGTAATTCCCCCCCCTAGATTCACGAGCCAAGTACCCAAATGGTTACTTTGCATAACAGGTTTAACAGTGGCGGTGAGCGCGCGCGCGCGGGCATGTGACGTCATTAAAATACCGTAATCTGGGTGGTGAAAGGGCCTTTCTGTGTGGAGTTTGCATGTTCTCCCCGCGTCCCCTAGGGTAGGTAATACCCTCACAAAAACATGCAGTAATCCTGGTCTCTATACTGCCTTGCCCTGGTCAGCCGGGGCGCCTGATGGAGGGGAAAGGAACTGGTTGGAATAACGTGTTCCTTCCACGCGTTACGTCCAACCGGGGAAACTCCCCCCTGTCAGGTGAAGGCTAGTTAGCTCTCATGCATAGAGTACTGAAGTCCTGACGTCACTCGTTCATCCCCTGGGTCGTAAAGTAATTTCTCTATGGAGAATAACATTGGGTCATCTTAGAATCGTCTCATATAAGAATTGTGGTCCAAAAATAAACAAACTGTCTCGACGATATTGTCAGGGAGGTGGCTCTGTATCGTTTATGATAGTCAGTCAGTCATATTTGATACAGTCCGTTTCTGGCGAAACTTTAGCTAATTCGGCAGAAGTAACATTATCATTTTCTCACCGTCAGTAGATGCTTCATATCCATAAGAGTCACTCCGCCGGGATCATTTGTTTATTTTTGGAACACATTATTTGACGCGATATTAAATACGTCTATGGGAATTCAGAATGGGGGGAAAAACCTCGACCCAGGTAGGATGCATAAATTACATCAGACTTTGGTGCTCTATAGAAGGAGGCATGAGCTCGGCTCTGGGCTCTCCCTAGGCTGGCAGAAGGAGTGTAGCGAGGGGTTGCAAAATCGTGGGACAAAAAATATAAAATAAATAAATAAATACCGTTCCCCTGGGGGGAAAAATCACCACTACACCACTGCACATTATGTACACACGTATGGGGAAAAAAAGGACAAAGCGAGCCCAATTGGTTTCTACAGACAGTTTTGAAGCCACTTTTTTGGCGAATTGAAATCCGCCATCTTTGAACGTCCAGTCCCGAAATGAAACCGGAAACGACTGCTATTGGCTGCAACTGCGGCGAGGGCGGGTCCACTCGGTAGAACCAGTAGAAGCCCTAGAAACATACCATACTTTATCATAATTTTTTAAATTTAATGGGACCATAATTCACTGAACGCATATCATGATGATTTTAAAAAATACTTTAAACTAGCGATTGAAAAGATAAAATGCTTATGAAAATGTTTACTTAGGTAATGAAATCAAGTGTAAAGTCCGGCCAAATTAACCTTGTTCACTTCTATTGAGAGTACTTTGTTCTGCAGCCAGCACTGCCCTGCTGAAGGGGGAATAGCGACATCTGCTGGGCCATTATTAGGAACTGCATGCTTTTAGAGAACCAGGAAATGAGACACACACACGCGCGCGCACACGCACGCGCACACACACACGCGCACACACACACACGGCAGCTGGCAAAGCAGCCTAAGCCAACCATGAAACGTTATTTCATGCAGTTTCTACTCCTGACAGAATGACAGAGCAGAGACCACTGGCACCACACACTTTGACAGCATACTTTATGCCCGTGGTGGAAAAAGTACTCACATGTTTTGTAAAAGTATCAATACTGCAAGGTAGAAATACTCTGTTACAAGTAAAAGTCCGGAATTCAAAATTTACTTGAGTAAAACTACAAAAGTATTGGTATCAAAATGTACTTAAAGTACCAAAAGTAGAAAGTACTCATTATGCAGAATGTCCCATTTTCACAAGTTTTCAAATGTGTAAATTGTATAAAAATCTTTTGAAAATAGCAGATTTACAAGCTTACAATGCATCGCGATGCAACGAATTGTAAGCTTGTAGATCTGCTATTTTTAAATGGTCTAAATGTAAATAGGGCTGAAGTGGTTAATCTACAAAGTAACTAGTAACTAAAGTTGTCAAATAATGGTAGTAGAGTAAAAGTATAGTATTTGCCTCCGAGATGTAGTGGAGTAGAAGTTAAAGTACTGAAAACTGGAAATACTCAAGTAAAGTCAAAAATACCTCAAAATTGTGAGTCAAGTACAGAACTTGAGTAAATGTACTTTGTTACACCAATGCTTTATGCACAATATACTTTTTGTTTCTTTCAATCTTTCTTTCTCTGTCTCTCTTTCATGCTTTCTCTCTCAGTCATTTCTGTACTAATCTACTGCATGCTCTCAGCTCTCTCTGATTTATATTTCTATTAAATTACTCACTGAGTCACTGTGCATTTAATTCTGCAAATGGAACTCAAGGACGCCAGAAGATCGTCTGGTGGTAGACTGCAGGGAAACCCATTGAATACTAACTATACAGATCTGTATTAGTGGTGTAAAGTAACATTTACTCAAGTGCACTTAAGTACACTTTTGTCCAGGTCCAATCTGCTCAGTTCAAAGCTTGTTGGATAGTGACTTTGAGGACATTAAGCACGCAATGACACATTTTCGGGTTGTTTGGTGTTTCTAGGGGAGGCGAGATCTTAGTTGGGCAGGCGACCGCCTGTCCTGACTCTACAGTGGGGTCAGTAACGTCACTAGTCGGCGCTCGTAAAGACAGTGATGTCACTGAAATGCGACAACTTGTCTGTCTGCCATTTACCCTCTGCTGTGTTAACATTATGGGTAACTCGTTAAAGTGGCAAATTAAATGTGAAACACATCAACTATTAAGAAAACAAGAAGATATGCTGACAAAGACACTCCATACATTTGGAAACATATTTTTATTTAAATCAATATCGTCTCCAGTTGTAGGATCATTTTAAAAGTAGGCTAATTCTCATATCCTTGCAATAAGAGAATACCAGCACTCACGGAATAGTCCTTTTAAAGGTACATTTATTTATATATTTTAAGCATTTTAAGCATGGTAGTAAGCTGCAGAACAGTAAACAACGGACGCGTTTCGGCGTTAAGCCTGTGATGAAGGCTTAACGCCGAAACGCGCCACGTAAAATCGCCCATCTCCTAATTGAAAAGGATCATGCTGTTCCATCCCCTTTTAGTATAATGGCCTAACTCCCTAGTGTGACTTAGGCCAAAATAGGCAATTTTTTTGGCCTAAGTCACATGGTTTTGTGACTTAGGCCAAATTATTTATTGATTTAGGCCATTTAAAAAAATAATAATTGGGGCCTAAGTCAGATTTAATCCTATTTAAACCTATTTAAATATTATTATGTTACATAACTGACAGACAGTGTTATTTTTATTTTAATAGTCATAATTTGTTATAAACATTTTGGGTGAAATGATTAAGAAATATCATATAGTTTTGTTTTGGATCAGTTTTTTATTTTTCCTGAAAAACTTTTAAAAAATGACATAGGCCATTAGTTTAGCAAGGTGACATTTTGGTACTTTAAGTATATTTTGATGCCAATACTTCTGTACTTTTACTCAAGTCAATTTTGAATACTGGACTTTTACTTGTAAGGGCGCGCTCCCACCGCACTTTTATTTTACCTCTGGGGCGGAATCTTCCAATGCTTTGTCAATGCAAATGCGTGGATTCACGCAAGAGCGGATCTTTCCGCATGTCGCGCAGACCTTGCGTTTATCTGCTCAACACGACTTGTCCGTTTGAAGCAAAAAACTCATCTAACTATATAAATGGCGACCGACTTCCGCACCCTCGGTGAGGACACCCACAGCTCTGTTATCGAATAAACAACGCACCGCCAGACCACATGTCGCCAACTGACTCGCCACGGCGGCCGCGCTGAATTTACGCCTCGCGTAGGGGACATCTCATTGCTCACTACACCTTTTCCACCGCGCAACATAATTAATTCTACTCACCAAATGTCGGACAAAACGGAAGGGGAGGCAGCTTCGTACCGTTTACCGTGCGCACGACCTAATCACCACAACAGCAGGCAGCCGGTGCGGGGTTTTTTTCCTTTTTTTCCAAAAACATGTTTTGGTCACCATTTTCTCCAGGAACCATTTCTGGTGTAACGCCACCGGCAGCATGCGCTGGGTTGCCAGGTTTGCACAGCCAGCGCCAGAAAGAAGCAACCACCTACATCAAACAAACAACACCCATCCCAAGGGCCCCGCCCTCTTCTACGGGGGTCCCCACGCGCCCCTACACTTACAGGGGGTCCACACGCGGCCACGCTGGGCCCCGTGCGCGCCGGTGCGTTTTTTTTTTCATTTTTTTCCAAAATTTTTTTTTGGTCACCATTTTCTCCAGGAACCATTTCTGGTGTAACGCCACCGGCAGCATGCGCTGGGTTGCCAGGTTTGCACAGCCAGCGCCAGAAAGAAGCAACCACCTACATCAAACAAACAACACCCATCCCAAGGGCCCCGCCCTCTTCTAAGGGGGTCCCCACGCGCCCCTACACTTACAGGGGGTCCACACGCGGCCACGCTGGGCCCCGTGCGCGGCTGGGGTTGAGGGGGGCGTAGCCCCCCGAAACTCTAGTAGACATATAAAGGTAGACGCCTCCTTCGGCTCTGAGGCGTGCGTATCTCGGCCGTGCTTCCACTTCCTTCCGCTTCAGCAGGGCAAGCTGGAAACTTCTGTGTGCGTCACAGAAGGGGGCGTTCGGTAGGCCAATCAGAGGCAGGTGGGGCTGGTCTTTTCTTAAGAGGTAGCCGCGCAGCAACTAGTCAGTTAGACGCGCTGTAATTGGCCAGTAGTCAATGCGATGTGATTGGCCAGTAGTCAAACAGCCCTGCGGAAGAGTCTTGTATTGAGATACAGTCGCTCCAATGAACTGCAGAGGCCAATGAGGTATCTAGGTTTCTATATCTATGATAAAACTGCTGGAGGCAGGAGCTGATTTTCCCCCTCTGCCCAATCGGGTGAGTCGAAGGCGGACCGTCCCAAGACTCAGGAAGCACCATAGCGCTCAAGGCAGAAGGCGGTGCGGGCTACGGGGAGGGTCTTGAAAGTGAGTGACAGGTGGGTCACTCCCGTTTTTTAGAATCCGCTCGCTGCAAAAAACGGTGGCTGCGCACAACCTGCGTTTAACAGCAGCCGGCCATTTTTTGGTGGGAGCGCGCCCTAACAGAGTATTTCTACATGATGGTATTGATACTTTTACTTAATAAGTAAAACATTTTAGCACTTTTCCCACCAATGCTATTTTCCACAAAGAGATTTGGTGTAGAGGTGGGGGGGGGGGAAGAGCTGACCAAGTACAGAGCCAACCCCTGTCAACTAAGTCTTAGTTTACGTTTTAGTTTAAGTATAGAGGGTTTAAGTTAAGTGGTTAAACCTTGGTTCATGTGTGGTCTCCCTTTCGGCGCTCAATTTGAGCCGGGTTTGTGACAACGTGGGGGGCCGTGGCTAAGTAGGAATGTTTAGTTTTGCAGTGTTACACACCTTTTCAGTTTATTTGACAAAAGCTCTATTCTCACAATACCAAGTATTACCTGGGGAACTCGTGTACTGTAATTTAGAAATTAAATTACCCCCAACACATTTGTTTTGTGCAACACAGTCACATGGGATGAGCAACGTCTGTATTTCACCCAGTGGTGGAAAAAGTACTCAAATGTTTTACTTAAGTAAAAGTATCAATGCTGCAATTTAGAAGTACTCTGTTACAAGTAAAAGTCCCGAATAAAATAATTACTTGGGTAAAAGTACAAAAGTATTGGCATCAAAATGTACTTAAAAGTACCAAAAGTAAAAGTACTAAAATGTTTGAAAATAGCAGATCTACAAGCTCACAACGCGTCGCAATGCGACGCATTGTGAGCTTGTAGATCGGCTATTTTCAAATAGCCTAGGTATAAAATAGGGCTAAAGTGGTTAATGTCTGTTTTATAATGTAATAATGAAGAGCTGCAAAGTAACTAGTAACTAAAGTTTTCAAATAATTGTAGTGGAGTAAAAGCCAATATTTGTCTCTGAGATGTAGTGGAGTAGAAGTAAAAGTATAGACAATTGGAAATACTCCAGTAAAGTAAAAGTACCTCAAAATTGTACTTAAGTACAGTACTTGAGTAAGTGTACTTAGTTACTTTACACCACTGATTTCACTTGAATATTGAATATACTGACATAAATATGATCCCCCGAATATGATTGAAATTGCCAATGTGCCGTGTGACATAATAATAATAATAATAATATTATACTTAAATAAACATTATACTTTTCAAGTCATATTTATTTATATAGCATATTTTCAACTTATTGTGGGACAGGAGGAGACTACTCCAACTTTCTTCATTATAATATCTTTTCAGCACTTACAATGTAAGTGTTACATGATACTAACCATGATAGTGACCATGATACTGACCATGATACTGACCATGATACTGACCATGATACTGATCATGATACTGACTGACCATGATAGTGACCATGATACTGACCATGATACTGATCATGATACTGACATGATACTGACTGACCATGATAGTGACCATGATACTGATCATGATACTGATCATGATACTGACATGATACTGACTGACCATGATAGTGACCATGATACTGATCATGATACTGATCATGATACTGACTGACCATGATACTGACACGATACTGACAATGAAATGACACTGACAATAATACTGACTATGATACTGACATGATACTGACCATGATACTTAAATGACACTAACAATATTACTGACCACCATACTGACAAGATACTGACCATGATACTGACCATGATACTGACATGATACTGACCATGATACTGACATGATACTGACATGATACTGACCATGATACTGACCATGATACTAACATTATACTGACCATGATACTTAACTGAAATGTACGTTTTTCTTCATAATGTTTTCCACATTGTGTAGTTTAAATTCAGTTAATTTGTGTTTATTGCATTCTATTCTCTCTCTCTCTCTCTCTCTCTCTCTCTCTCTCTCTCTCTCTCTCTCTCTCTCTCTCTCCTATTTTATGGCATCTTTGAGTCAAATGTTTTATTAGCGCATATAGGTCAACGTGTGTACCTCTATTGTTATTTAATGTGTTGGGCTCATTACTGGTAGAGGTGTACACCTATTGTATAAGGTGTAAATGGGCCTATTTACTCATGTCTGAAGGCTGTTGTAACTGTAAGCAATTATTTGAAAGGAAACCTAAGCACTAAAGTCCCTTGGTAGTCCCAGCCAGGACTAAATGTCATTTTTTTCTCAATGTAGAAATAGAAGAAAGACACAGATTAATTTGCTCAGAATGTGAAAAAAAGAACATTGCAGAATAAAACTATTCCAAAGGTGAGAAATAGACAGAGACATACCCTCCTCATGCTCTCTTTAAGCTATACGGTAGGAGAGGGAAGAGCTTAAGAAATGTACATATTAAGCAAAGTAATCTTTTAAGCATTACATGTTTTGTGATTTCCCATTTTAGTTTTTTTTAAGCTTTTTATTTTTTTGGTGATTTCCATTGTATTTTAGTTTTTCTTTTTTAATTTTCTATTGATTTTAGGGGGAAGTTTTTGTTCTCCCATCATTTCATATTATAAGTTTGTATTCCACAGCTGTTCTAGTTTATTGTGGCATTTGCCCTTTATTTGAGTTAAAGTGTTCATTCTTGTTTTTTTTTTATCAGTTTGATAGATTTTTGTTTTTATTGAGGCACTTGAACTAAATACTTTTTAGAGTTCAGATGACCTTTTAGAGTTTAAATGGAGTGCAAACAAAAACAAAACGTGTGTTCAGACTTGACTGATTCCTTTAGGAATATGCCATAGCTGGGATTGGGGCTAGCAGTCTAAACATAGCCTTACTGTGTTAGGTCACACATGGGGTTGGCTTTCCCGCAGTGTGAGAGAATTGAAGAGAATGAGGTGGAGGAGGTTCTGCTCTGTTTTCTGTCTTTATGAGTTGTGTTTACAAGCAGTAAACCTTAAGGTACTCTGACGCCAAACACAATTCCTGTGGTTTGGTAGAATTCTGGGCTGAGAGCGGACACCCTGGAGTGTATCCGGGTGCAAAGGAACCAGTACACACAGGCTCCCCCTTATCCACCAAAATAACTTTGGTTCTAGAACCATTTCCGTTCTAGATTCTTGGAACCTCGGTGCTCTCACGGAACCGGCAAGATATACAAGCTCATATATGAGCTTGTAGATCTGCTATTTTTTGAAAAATCCTGAAAATTTGCATATATAACATTGAATATATATAACTGCTCCTAAACCGTGTTTTTCTGAGGCACAGAGGCAGAATAGACCACGTTCCCACTGGTGACTAAACACAATGAATAACAAACATCATGAATTAAATGTCCTTGTTGGCAGCCATTTGCTGTCATATTTTTAAGTGTCCATGAATTGTCCATATTATCAATGAAATTGTCCATATCCAAGTTGCACACACAACCCAAACAACAATAACAATCATTATACAGACAAACAAAATAACAGGTGACATACCGTGTGCGCCTTCAGCCCAGAACATTCAGGAGTTGTTACTGTACTTTTTTGTCTTATTTATCTGTATATATCTTCTTTTATATTTTGTAGACTCTTCTTGACAGAAGGAGCTCCTTTCACCTCAGAAACCCTGTTAGTTCCTGTTCTGCCCTGCTCAAACCCAACAGGTGAAGTCAATGTTGCTGTGATTAGTGTCACATGATATCTGCCCCTTCAACAGACCACAGTGCAAAGAACTGTAGATGGCACTATCTTACACTATATATATATATAAATGTTGGGATTTAGAAAAACTTAAAAAATACATATTCAAAGATTTGACAAGAATGTTCATGTTTTTTTTTTTAAATAGCAGATATACAAGCTCATAGCGCGGCTGCTAGCTTGTATGATAGAGTAGGTTTTTTCCCTATCACCCATATGTATAGATACTTATGCATGGCAGAAACATCACATCAGTATGTATATAAAGTACCGGTAACTTTCATCAAAGGCGACAAGAAAAAAACCAGACTCAGGACACAGGCAGCCATTGGATGTAACGAAAGTCTATTATTCAGAGAGAGAGAGTAATGGAAGGTTACAGTATCAGCAGGTTCACGCATCATCGGTCGTCGCCTCTCTCTGCCTTAAACAGAGAAAGCCCTGGACTTTAACAGCGTCCAGTAACATAAACATATGACATCATTGAAGATACATCAAGCGTCCAGCCTTCAGAGGGGTTATCCTGCTATTGGTGGATAGTGATGATTACGTCGTCGTCAGATGAGGATGATGATGGTAGATGATGAAGATGATGTGTTGACAGTTTATCTTTGAACAAACAGCGTCCACATGTCTCGAACAACACATTGGCCTCGGCACTGACCTGGTCACTGGTCAGTGATGACTTCAGTGGCGCTGAAGGAATTGTTAGCAGAGAAGAACATCGAGATACAGTGTTCTCAAAACAACTGATAGCCACAGAACGCCTGTAGCTAGTTTGACCTTGCATAGACAGAGACAGGAGAAATAGGGTACATGACTGAATTTAGGCCAATATGACAGCATTATATTAATTTGACATTTAAAGCAGTTTTAGGGCACTAGACAAATTATGATCAATCAAAATAACTCCATCAAGCCTACATCTTATCATGATTTGGATAGGGTCAAAGGGCAAGTTGATCAAGTCTTGTACCTTGTGACATTATTCAAACCAAATCAGACACAGACAAACCTTACAGTGACTAGGTAAGGACACAGAGATTTCAAATGACTTAGGGGCAAAAATAAATGGTTAGTTATTCAGATAACATACACATTTTTACTTCTTCAAAAGGACTGTATAATTTATTCAGATATTAATTCAAAATTGTACTTCTTCAAAAGGACTGTATATAATGGTTATTTATTCAATTAGGAAGCAAAACATGGTTATATTTCATGACATTTTAAGACACCACACCAAAAAAGTTTTCCCCTTGCAACTTGCAAATAACTTTATTATAATTCAAAAAAATCTCAGCTAATGTACTGTCCCAACAAACCTTTTCAAAACATGTTTAGATTAATCAATTTTCAGCACCGTTAATGACATTGGCAGCTTAGAGATAGAGTGAGAGACAACTGGCCAGTCTGACAATTTCAAATTGAAATCTGACAAGACACCTACGTGTCCGATCCGATTCTGTGCATGTCCAGGAATAGAAAAGTTACCCTCCTCGTTGTGAAGCTGCGGTCCAGTGCTTTATTTAACAAGTTGACCTGTAGGTCCAAGTATTTGAAAAATGGAACGGTACACTCCTGATACCTGTATTTATTACATCATTTTACAATTTATTTAGGGAAAAACTCACGTGGAATGGTCTTAAAACTCAAGAAATACTTTCCGATTGCATCATGTAGGCATGGGGGCATCAAACATCTATCCAAGACATTAGTTGAAATCTGTAAGATAGATGGAAATCAAATTTACTGTTTGGCATGAGACCTACAGTTGACTATAGTATGAAACAGAGTTTAAAACAGTTTGGAATAAAATTAAAGTTTTAGCCCTGTATGTCACAATTAGCAGGTATTGTGACATTATTGTTGTCCAGGAATTGGATTAATGGAGTGGCTTACATTCTCGTTCTAAAATGAAACAAAGACAAACAAAGCACATTAAACATTTAAATCAAATCATTCATCAAACTCCCCTCTATTTGACACTCATATATCTGTAATATAGTGTGTGTCAGAGGACGAATTTGTTGATGAGAAAGAAAAGAAAATCAAACTGAAAATCAAAAGAAAAAAATGAAAAAAAATCATTTTTTTTTTTTTTAAAGTTATAATTAAAATATTTAAAATTAAAATATAACAATGAAAAATAAGGAATAAACATCTTTGTTCTGAAGAGTATATTAGAGTTAGGTAAAGTACACCAAAATAGATGGAAATTAATTTTTTTCCAAAAAGAGCAGATCTACCAGCTCAAAAAACTCTTAAGTTAAAATGATAAAATATTTTCAAAACTTTTAAAATAATTCAAAATGACTTTATAATAAACTTAATATTATAGTTAATTTTTTCCAATATCGATATTAGAACATATTGAATCGTATTAGGGTTAATTTAACTGAGATGGGTTGAATGGAGTTGAACTCTATGGAGTAGGTCGTTGCCAAGCAACGTGGCAGTTAGGATTACGAGAACTAACACTTCCTGTAAGGTATTATGGGTAATGTAGTTTTAGAGACCAGAGTGGTAAACTAATTTTAACTGACTGGAAAATGACTGAAATTTGGACTAAGATTGTTATAGAACGAGCAAGACAGACAAACGCGCATTCACATTCACGCATGCCTGCATAGCTGAATCGCTCACACACATAGAAAAGATAAGAGAGATAGAAACTTTCACCTTACGCTCTCTCACTCCCTCGCACTCACACACCGTAGAAGACAGACACACTGGCGGACCCACAGAGAGAGAGAGAGATAGAGAGAACAAAAAACAATCGTTCATTAATACACACAGACATACCGAACCTAGATATGGTCGCGATAAACTAAATTTGGAATGAGAAATATTTTACTGACTGGGTTCAGTATAGGCTACTTATTAGTTTAAATTATATAAAAAAATATTTAAAAGAATTTAAAACTTGGAATTTTCAAACTTAGGATTAAGGCAAAATATATTCACTGGTTCAAAGGAATATAAAATGTATTATTAAGGCATTTAAAACTTATTGTTTAAAGCTCAACATATTAAATGGATGGATGATTTAACCTACAGTGGTCAAAATAAAACCGGTCTGTGTTCAATATATATAACTTTGACTGGTGACAGAAGAAATCAGAGAAAAAAAATATATATATTTAACAAACCATATAAGACAAAACAAACAAACAAAAAAATGTACTGACAAAGTAGTAAAACACAAACTTCAAACGGACTCGGGCCGATGCAGAAGTTTCTGAATTACAAGGGAGGCAACCTGGCAATGCCGTACGGGAGTATGCAGCTGCCTATTAATGTTTTGTACTCGCGGACTGGGGCCGATGGGTGGTACTAACATAGAAATACAACTGCATACAAATGTGTTACCTGTAGCTAACAGGTAATATGAGGCCAGGGGAAGAGCAACGCTGAAGTACCCTTGAACAGCTGATTTGAGACCCGATAAGGCGGACGTTTTATGCCTGTCTATCTAAGGCTAGAACAGTAGACTAGAACATTAACCCACATACAGCCGATAGGCAGTGTGTAAAGGGGTGGCAGGGGTTAATCTTAGGTCAAATATCAGTATAGAAGGAAAAATGAGTACATTATGACAAACCTGAAATAGTATATATTCATGTAGGCACCACACAGACAACCCCCTCCCACCTAGTGTAAAACTATTATTAGATAAATCTAATCGAACCGAACACCAATGACGTGATAAAGTGGTAATTCGAGGTACAAAAAAAATTATCCATATGTTTATATATATGGTCACGAATACATTGAAACACCCAAGTTTGGATTGTGGGTTATTTCTAGATGCATTTACATAAATATATATATAAATAAAGACAAATAACTGTAAGTAACAGCTGATAGCCAAACATCAGTGTAAAAAAACGTTGAGGATGGATGTGTCTGGTGGTGATCAATATATACAATGGACAAGCCAGAAAATAAAACAACATAAATAAAGACCACTGTATTCTAAATAAGAGGATAATTTATGAGACATTCAGGGAATGTCCTCCCAGGTGATAAAACATTTTTACTTGACTGACTCCCTGGCGGAGCTGTGTTAAACAGTAATTTAAAAACAGGCTGATAATTTATGAGACAAATCGTTCGGTAAAGACAATAAAATAAAATAAAAGGTATACTCATCAGATCAAGGTTCACAGGGAGAAGTTACGTGGAGATCCCAATCACTGGACCATGGTAAAATAAAATAAAAATATATACATACCGAATCAATGGTTCGGGGATCTTGACTCCGATGGCTGGACCATGTGGAATTTGAGACATGTGGAGAGTCAAAGGGCAAGTCCAAAGGTCCAGCGATCGCGTCCAGGTCCAAAACAAAATAAATAAAATAAAAAATGTGATACTGTTCAAAGATAACCTTCATCTGAATAGAAGTGATACATCGTTACACCCAAGGCTGGTTCGTTTGATACGTATTAAAACAGGGGAAGCCAGGGGAAGAGAGTCTGACCGTACAGTTCCGGTCAATAGCTCAGTTCCCCTCGTCCACCCTGTTTCAACCATATCCGGCTCGAAGGACCAATTGATAGAGTAGGTTTTTTCCCTATCACCCATATGTATAGATACTTATGCATGGCAGAAACATCACATCAGTATGTATATAAAGTACCGGTAACTTTCATCAAAGGCGACAAGAAAAAAACCAGACTCAGGACACAGGCAGCCATTGGATGTAATGAAAGTATATTATTCAGAGAGAGAGAGTAATGGAAGGTTACAGTATCAGCAGGTTCACGCATCATCGGTCGTCGCCTCTCTCCGCCTTAAACAGAGAAAGCCCTGGACTTTAACAGCGTCCAGTAACATAAACATATGACATCATTGAAGATACATCAAGCGTCCAGCCTTCAGAGGGGTTATCCTGCTATTGGTGGATAGTGATGATTACGTCGTCGTCAGATGAGGATGATGATGGTAGATGATGAAGATGATGTGTTGACAGTTTATCTTTGAACAAACAGCGTCCACATGTCTCGAACAACACATTGGCCTCGGCACTGACCTGGTCACTGGTCAGTGATGACTTCAGTGGCGCTGAAGGAATTGTTAGCAGAGAAGAACATCGAGATACAGTGTTCTCAAAACAACTGATAGCCACAGAACGCCTGTAGCTAGTTTGACCTTGCATAGACAGAGACAGGAGAAATAGGGTACATGACTGAATTTAGGCCAATATGACAGCATTATATTAATTTGACATTTAAAGCAGTTTTAGGGCACTAGACAAATTATGATCAATCAAAATAACTCCATCATTGTAGATCTGCTATTTTTTTGTATAGCCAAAGAAATCAAAAAATGACACAGATGCGTTCCCGGTCTGAGCAGAACCATTGTAATCAAGGATAGGCTACAATACATCAAGAACAGAGGCCGGTGATGTTTACAGCCTACAGATAGATAGACCTTATTCATTTATTTATTTCAAGGGGGAAATTCAATCGTCAATGGCAGTTACAGTTGGTTTCCCAAAGGAAACTTTGCATGCATTTTTTAAATACAAAATATGAAGGCTGTCAATCCGTTATGAATGGATATGTGTAGCTACAGAATATCTAAAGTGGATATTAAGCTGATTTGTGTGTTTTAGATACACATGCACGCTTCGTTTGGATATATAACTTGGACGATTGCTGCTGTTTTACGTCGGCAACGCATTCATGACAGATTACACCCCTTAGAAATGTATATGACATTACTCACACTTTCATTGCACGCGAGCGGAGAGGAGGATTACTGAGACGGATTTAGTGAGTGACTCACTGAGTGAGTGACTCACTGAGCCTACAGTGTGTTCTGAAGCCACTTTCACTGCTATAGTAGATAAAAGCTGATTATGTGACTCAAGTGTTTGGAAATGTTTCCTGGAAGATCTGGAAGTTCAGTGTTAGCTCCTTGGGGCAGTGGTTCCCAAACGTTTTCCTTGAAGTCCCCCGGCCTTCTCACATCTGACACAAGCCGCCTGAAACCCTCCAACGTGCGGGTGTGCATGCACACTCGTGTTTCTCAAACATGTTAACCACTTGAGCCCTCTATGTAGACTACTTCTCCTGGGACGAATAATGAAATTAGCAGATCTACAAGCTCTATGAATTTGTCTGTAGATCTATTGTAGACTATTTTTTGACAATATAAACCCAGAAATTCAAGTTATAATTTTGTGCAACATGTTTAAAACGTTGGCCTACCTCCTAAAAGACAACTTTAGACAACTTTGGCAGATTAATCTGATCTGATCTGATCGATGCTGAGTGCATCTCAATCATAAAATCCACATCCTTCTGCTATCCTCCTCCACAGAAAATGATGTTAAAGATCTACCAAGCACACTTTTCAACAAACAGCAACCACATCTCATCCATTGTTACAATAAATGTACAAACAGCTGAGTTCAAAACTCAAGTCCATTTTATTCAGAAAATAACTTTTAAGTGGAACAGTCTCTCACAAAGTGCTTCATAAATATCTACACACACACACACACACGCACGCAAGCACGCACAAACGCACACATACACACACACACACGCACGCACGCACGCACGCTCACGCACACGCACAGACACACACACACACTCACACACACACACACACACACACACACACACACACACACACACACACACACACACACACACACCCACACACACACACACTTATAACTTGTGGACAGCAGTGCATTGAATGCTTTGTTAAACGAAGCAGTGTGCTGTGAGGGATGGAATCGTTTAAAGGGGGTTTTCTTTCTTCTTCTTTTTTAAACCTGGTACCTAGGATAATTTGGACCACAAACGAGGGGTGGGTGTTGAACATTTTTGGAATTGGTCCAATCGTCAGGAGAGGCAAGCCGGTAATTCAAACTAAAACTTTAAACAAAAACAAAAATACAGTCTTATATTCTTTCAGTTTAAATGTTCTGAAAAAACAACAATTCCCCTTTAATCAGACTAATTAAATCCACACGTGAACCAAACCCAAACTAACTATTTTCACATAAAAAACTTTAAAAACGTGTCAGTGAATCAAACCACATAACCACATTTCATATAATATGTATATATTATTACTAGGTAATCTGTTTGTAATTAATGACCTGCGTTGCTTGTAGATCTACTATTTTTGGCAGAGAGATTTGGTGTAGACGGAAAACAAACAAAAAAACGTTCCAAGTACAGAGCCAACTCGGGTCCAGTGTATGACGGACAATTTCAAGATAAATTAAAATCTCTGAGATATGATTATTTTTGAGCGTTTTTTTTTTTTATCGCAATAAATGATAATAACGATAATGTTTCCGTCCCGTCGCTAGTTAAAGGTCAGTGATGGTTTGGGCTGGTATTTGACTCTGTTGTTGTCGTCCACGGTGACCTCTACTGGTGGAGTCGTCCAGTACTCCTCTAGACCCAAAACCAATGAAACAACCATGGCTGTTAACTGAAACACAACACACAAAGACATAACTTTTACTCCGAGTTGTCTTTCCTTATTTCACCCCAAAAATTCATGGATTTTTTCCCCCCGCACTCCTGAGTCAATAATTTGATAACCTGCGGTCTCTCCGGTAGGAGAATCAAAAGAGACTCCTTTGTGTCTCCTACCGAATTAGCATCTTTATTATTGGCTCAGGAATGTGATAAAAAAATGTTTTTAGTGAACTACTCCTTGTACTGTTTATTTCTTACCTCCAGTATTGTAATATAATTATTATACATTGTTATTGTCAGCAGCACAGTCTGCATACGGAGCTTTCCTCACCAACATTTTGCTGCTTGTACTTGTTGTATAAAGTGGTGGGAAAAGTACTCAAATGTTGCACTTAAGTAAAAGTATCAATACTGCAATGTGTGTGTGTGTGTGTGTGTGTGTGTGTGTGTGTGTGTGTGTGTGTGTGTGTGTGTGTGTGTGTGTGTGTGTGTGTGTGTGTGTGTGTGTGTGTGCGTGTGCGTGTGTGTGTGTGTGTGTGTGTGTGTTTACCATCACAGTAACAAATGCTGAGATTACTCCTATGTTGACTTTAATCAGGATACTCTGATGTCGTTTCAGGATCGGCCCACAGGGCTGCAGAGAGACAATCAATCACCAAAAATGCATCATCAATACATTGATCAATACTTTGAACTCAAACACAATGTACAGGTAAGTGAAGGCTAGGTATGCAGTGGTGGATGAGGTACTAAACCACAGGACTTGAGTCAAAGTATAGATACTTCTGATCAAATATAAAGTAACGGTTGTCCTGTCAAATTTGCTCTCGAAGTCACTCTTTTATGCCATTAAGGTCTGAGGCCGATTCTACAAATGCCGTTTAAATCAATAGTTCTCACACTTTCAAGATTTTTCAAAAATCTTCAGAAACAGCAGATGTACAAGTTCGCAAGCTCGCAGTGACGCACTGTGAGCTTGTAAATCTGCTATTTTTGAATAGGCAACAGAAAAATCTGAAATGACACAGATGCTTTTCCAGTTTTAATGCGTTAACATAAATGTTATAAACCAATTAGAACAAAGCCGATTCTGCCAATATATAACATTGCAAAAGTACGGCTATTTTATATATTTTTTGATATTATTTTTGATAAAAATGTCAACTTCATGTATAGACATTTGAATTAGGAAGAAGACCCGGACTGGATCTGCAGATCCGGGTTCCAGATATACAAATAGTAAAAACAAAGGAACTTGACATTTGTATTTAAAAGGTAATAATAATAAAAAAAATAGCTGTACTAGGTTTTGGATTATGTGTTATTGCGACCGTAGGTCGCACTTACTACAGAAAGCTGCTCCAGGTGTCCGTCCGTCACTCCGTCACTCCGTCACACACGTCACACTTTTGCCCTGCTCATATCTCCGCACCCATTGCCCCGATCCATGCCACATTTTGCACACACACTCCTTACCTGCCAAACTACACCCTCCAAGGACCCCCGGAGCTCCAGGGACCCCCAGCTGCCTCGGGGACCCCCAAGTGTAAAAAATGAGCACATGTGGACAAATTACCAAATGACCACCCCAACGGGGCTGCTCACGGGGCATTCCCGGGGACCACCCACTCCTGGTGCTCCAGAACGGATGCAAAAGTGGTGGCGCCCCCAGTGGAGGACCCCCTGCCACTGCAGCTCACATAAAATGCCGTAACTCGGGGGCTTGCCCCCCACAAACAATCCCTCCTTTCCCCTATAAACACACTCTCTCTCCCACACCACACACACACACACCAACAGCTCTTGCCTGCACACCTAGAACCAATCGCCGTTACAGCCCTCTTCTGTATACATGTGACCTACGGTCGCTTATCTCCCGATTAGGGAGTCTTACTGGTATTATATGTATAGTAGTGTGTGTGTGTGTGTGTGTGTGTGTGTGTGTGTGTGTGTGTGTGTGTGTGTGTGTGTGTGTGTGTGTGTGTGTGTGTGTGTGCGTGCGTGCGTGCGTGCGTGCGTGCGTACGTGCGTGCGTGCGTGTGTGTTACCTTTTCATACACCCAGATGCTTGGTTGTTGCTCAGTCACATGTACACAGGGTTCTTCTGTGGAGGAATTAACACTAAAGACAGACAGACAGACAGACAGACAGACAGACAGACAGACAGACATGCGCACGTTTGGATTGAAGCTGATATGATGAAAAAAATGCCCAAAAATATGATGAAAATGATATGATCAAAAAAATGTGGATATTCAAAAATAGCAGATATGCAAGCTCATAGCGCGGCACTGAGTGCAGCGCTATGAGCTTGTAGATCTGCTATTTAGATATGTACAATATGAGTGTTGATGAAGAGAGAGAGAGAGAGAGAGAGAGAGAGAGAGAGAGAGAGAGAGAGAGAGAGAGAGAGAGAGAGAGAGAGACAGGACGTACCAGAGACATGATGTAGGAACTCTGTCCTTCCAGTCTGCATGACTCGTCAAACCACAGCAGTGGTCCTGACAGACAGACAGACAGACAGACAGACAGACAGACAGAAAAACAGACAGACAGAAATACAGAAAGACAGACAGACAGACAGACAGACAGACAGATTGGCAAGCAACTCTGTGAGATATATATACGCAGTATACAAGTATTAAAATATGATGTGTTAATCATTATGACTTTATTATTATCTGTATACATCAGTTAGTGCCAGCTTTAAAACACTGATGTACGATATCTGTTAGTAATAGTTGAGTTGAGTTAATTACTAGTTACAGAAACATGGGGTGCGTTCGGAAATACGCACCGGGAGCGCACTCACATATTAGTTTGTATTGGCCAGCAGTGCGCTCAGTGCTATATATCCGAACGCACCCCTAGTCAGAACGCACCTCAGGTCAGACTAGGAGAGGTTGATTACCGATGCCTGGAGTTTGTAAAGTTCTGTCTGGGCCTGTGGATCAGCCTCGTAGAGGGGGGTCATGTTGCGAAACCTGGCCTCCAATTCACTGTCCATCTACATAAATACAATAGAGTTCAAATATATTAACTCACTGTCCATTTGCAGTAGAATTACAATAGAGTTAAGGCTGCCACGATTACAGATTTAAGTTGATGATTAATTGTCACACAAATAATTGCGATTAATGATTTAATTGTGGTTTTCTCTCTGTTTGGCCTTATAGGCGTCGTAATCATAACGTATTTGACAAATAACTTAAATATACAAAGAAATGAATGACATATTTATTAATTTGATACTTTTTAAACATTTAAAAATAGCGGGAATAGGAATAGGAAAATTGCAGATCTACAAGCTCACAATGTGTCGCACTGAGCAGCTTGTAGATCTGCTATTTTTGACGACGAGATTTGGCATAGCCAGAAAAGGGCATGATCTATTTAACAAGATTGTAGAGTGAAGCCAAATGCCTTAAACTCATTATTGCTCTTATCATGCAGATGCCAGCAATTAGCAGAAGGATATATACAGTATATCCACACAGATGAAACAAAGAACATTATTGTAACAGCCTTCACTTTTCCATTTAATTTATTTTTTCTAAATCTCTGTCTTCACTGTTTTGCTTGATTCACTGCCTTTTTGTTTTGGCCATTATTTTAATGCCATAAATTGTTTTGCCATTATTTGAATGCCATTATTTTAAATGGTTTTAATGTTGTTTTTGCTCTTCTTTTTGCTTTATTGTTAAATTATTATTGCTTTTCTGTAAAGCACTTATGCTTTATTTTTATTTTTGTATTATCTTTTGCTCTGTAAAGCACTTTGAGCTGCATTCATGCCATGAAAGGTGCTATTTATTATTATTTATTATTTATTCAGCATTGGGTTATCGTCAGATAACTTATACAAAATAGAGATAAAAATAAGATGGACGGATCTAAACCCTGTTGGGTATCGTGTAGGACGAAAAATGAACATCCGGTATTGAAGAAGAATTGAAAGTAGTTTATAGTGAAAATATAAACTCTTGCTCCAAAGCCTTTTTGCAGGTGCAGGGGTCGCCCCCTACAGATCATTAGACAGAATGCAGATTTATATTGGCTGAATTCTTCAGGCCAGCAGAAGACCCCAGGCAGTGGTGGAAAGTCAGCTTGTAGATCTGCTATTTTCAAAAGATTTTTATACATTTGAAAATTTGAAATGGGACATTCTGCATAATGAGTACTTTCTACTTTTGGTACTTTAAGTGCATGTTGATACCAATAATTTTGTACTTTTACTCAAGTACATTTAGAATTCTGGACTTTTACTTGTAGCAGAGTTTTTCTACATTGCAGTATTGATACTTTTACATAAGTAAAACATTTGAGTACTTTAGCTCTATGGGCCAAAAGCTGCCTGTTTGGTTCCAATGGGAAGTTTTAAACAACAAAGAACTTCTGTGCATATCCAATGGGGACTTCCAATTCAAACAGTTTATTGTTATTAAACAGTCAATTATTATTTTGTCAATCTACCCACTGAGCATTTTTTGGTCTATTAGACGTCTAAAATACGTCTATGGGGTAGGCTAAAACAGGGTTATAATTGGTCTACTGGTGAAAGTTTTTTAGCGGTCTAGGCTTAGCCTAGACGTTGATTAGCTGTTTTTTAAACGTCTATTTATAGACCGTCTATATTATAGACGTTGAAATGACGTCTATAATATAGACGGTCTATAAATAGACGTTTAAAAAACAGCTAATCAACGTCTAGGCTAAGCCTAGACCGCTAAAAAACTTTCACCAGTAGACCAATTATAACCCTGTTTTAGACGGACGTCTAATAGACGACTATTGCTCAGTGGGTAATAGATCCATTTGAACGACCAACAGACAGACAGGCTGGCAGAAAGACAGAGTGGTAGACAGAAAGAGAGGCAGACAGCCAGGCAGGCAGGCAGACAGACAGACAGGCATGCAGGCAGACAGACCAACAAAGACATACAGACAGACGCTTTCAGATAGACTTTTACATAGAGACAGACATAAAGTCTTTCAGATTGACACATTTACAGACAGACAGACAGACAGACAGACAGACAGACAGTTACCTTTGCTTGGTCTTGGATCAGTGGAGATGCCACGACCATCAGAGCAACAAATTCCACAAACATCACAGTTGAATACTGAAGAGAGATGTTACACCAGTTAAAGACGGAAAGTAACCAAGTATCTTTAGTACTTAAAGGTAGGGTAAGTGATTTTCTTTGGTTAAAATAAGTGTTAAATAGCTCTATATTCTGATAGTACTCATTGCTATAGAGTGTTTGTTCAGTAACAGGAGTCTCCATGTCTCAGCTCTTTATTAAACAGAAAATGCATTTTCAGGTCGGGATACCAATTGTATCCAATCAGGGCAGATAACTCAGACAGGATACAGATTAAACAAGTGAAATTGGAAGTGATGACACAAAGAAATAAGCTGACAAAATTGGAACTGGAACACTATAAAAATGAAGCTGATGGGTACTCTCTCCTGATTGGCTCAAATGTTGTCACCAACCTGAACATTTATTTTCTGTTTATTAAAGAGCTGGAGAGACAGGGAGACTCCTGTTACTGAACAAACACTCTATAGCAATGATTACTATCAGAATATAGTGCTTTAACCTTTTAACAAAACACTTTTTTAACCAAAAAATGTCACTTACCCTACCTTTAAGTATAATTTTGAGGTACTTTTACTTTACTTGAGTGTTTCCATTTTTCCATCATATATATTTCTACTCCCACTACATCTCACTACAGTTACCTGAAAACATTATAGTACTAGTCACTTCATCTGATCTACAAGGTCACAACGTGTCACAATGCGACATATTTGAGCCAGGGACCCCCATATAAGAGAAGATTGGTGATGAAGAAAATAATGTAATGTCCTTGACATGAATGTAAGAGCCATTATTGGTATGACCTTAAATGTTATTGGTATGACCTGTATTGGGTCATACACAGCCTGCAAGTACTGTAGTATGGCTCTTTGATTGCACTGAGTAATTAAGCCTCAGCCTATGGGTTGCTCCCTTGTTATTTGATTAGTCACTCACATAGTCTGGTGGGATTTTCTGTTTGTTCAGTAGAGTGAAGCAGTGTGGGGAGCAACACAGTTTTTTGACCACACTTAAGAGAAATAAGTTGTACTGTATAATTTCAAGTAAAGCACCTTTGTTGATTTTTTACTGTCTCTGAGGACTTATTTTTGTGCGTCAAGCTGATTGCTAAAACTGTTACACAGAAGGGTAATCTAACAGGGAGGAAGGAAGATTGCCACTTCAATGAATATGTTTGAGAACCACTGCTTTACGCCATTGGTTCTCAAAGTGGGGTCCGGGGACCCCCAGGGGTCGGTGGGGGCGTTCCAGGACACAGTCCTGTTACTTTTCTGACACACCTCGTATGACCATCACACCGCTGTGTGAGGTCAGGTTTGTATCAAGTCTGATAGTGCAGGGGACTTCAACATTTTCAGGCCAAGGACCCCCTAGCTGAGAGAGAGATGAAGCAGGGACCCCCTCTATATTGTATAAAATTGAGTTTCAGATTTAAAAAAATGTTTACGTGGTCTGCTCTTTTTTCCCCTCTACACCTTGTTCCCCCTCTACACCTCTTTGCCAAAAATAGCAGATCTACAGGCTCACAACGCCTCGCAGCTTGTAGATCTGCTATTTTTGGCAAAAGTTCTCCTCAGAAAAGGGATGCTAAGGTTCAAGTGGTTAAGGTAAAAAAATATCATATCACAAAGATTTGGCAGACCCCCTGTAGTAACTCTGAGGACCCCCTAGGGGTCCCGGAACCCCTGTTGAAGACCCCTGTGATAGTGGGTTCGTTTCAGGTCATAAGTTGCCATAGTAACAAGCACAGACCTTGTGTGATTTCTTCTCATTTGGAAGAAAGATCTTCTTTGTTCTAATTTGGCATTTGAGGGCAGAGGGAGATTTCTGTGAGGATGTCCTGATGAGCGACAAGTGTAGCGCCCGTGTTCCAGTGACTGTAGCCCATGATAAGCACCACTGTGGGTGCGTGTGTACGTGTGCGTGTGCATGTGCGTGCGTGCGTGTGCATGTGTGCGTGCGTGCGTGCGTGCGTGTGTGTTTGTGTGTGCATGTGTTACCAGTATCAGCAGTGCTTTGACATCTTTAACGGAGGCACAGATTCCCAGTACAGACAGAATGACTGTGATTGGACCAAATATTCTCAGGACCAGTATGCCATGACCTCTGCTCCACTTGGCTGACTGGGATGGAGAGACAGAAACGGAAAAAGGGGGGGGGGGGCAGAGAGGGGGGACATGAGTGGTATGGGAGGGTTGAAGAGAGACAGAGAGAGGAAAACAGAGAGGAGAGAGAGAGAGAGATTGAGCGAGAAGGAAGGAAAGAGAAGATAACAGAAAGAGGGAGATTAGGCCTAATTAATATCAAATAATGATAACCAATGCTGTGCTGCAACTATGAACCTTGCACGCATGCACGCACATGCACGCACGCACACACACACACACACACACACACACACACACACACACACACACACACACACACACACACACACACACACACACACACACACACACACACACACACACACACAGTATTTGCAATTTTCAGTGCTTTTACTTCTACTCCACTACATCTCAGAGGCAAATATTGCACTTTTACTCCACTACAATTATTTGAAAACTTTAGTTACTAGTTACTTTGCAGATATAAATTAGTATTTCATAAAACATACATTTACAAAGACTTTAGCCCTATTGTATACATAGGCTATTTGAAAATAGCCGCTCTACAAGCTCACAACGCGCCACGATGCGACGCGTTGTGAGCTTGTAGATCAGCTATTTTCAAACATTTTAGTACTTTTACTTTTGGTACTTTAAGTATATTTTGATACCAATACTTTTGTATATACTTTTACACAAGTAACATTTTGAACACATGCCTTTTACTTGTAACAGAGTATTTCTACATTGTGGTATTGCTACTTTTACTTGAGTAAAATATCTGAGTACTTCTTCCACCACTGCACACAGGCATAGTCACCTCAGCTGAAGTGTGGTCGTCTGCATCGTAGGGGAATCCCACTGCAATGTGGTCGTCTGCATCGTAGGAGAATCCTACTGCAATCATCAGCAGGCCAAACACCTGAGTACAGATTAGAACACACCATAACACAGTTGAACCAGACAAGACAACTCTGGGTACCCTCTACAGCAGTGGTTCCCATACTGGGGGTTCCCCAAAGTATTTTGGGGGGGTCCCCATGAGATTAGCTTAATGTGCAACATTGTTTTTCACACTGAACAAGATAAGTCTAAGTGTATACAGGGTATCTGCACATTTCTAAAGTGACAATTTAGAGGGGTAACCCCAGGGAGTCTGTCTGGCTGGCTGTCTGTCTGTTATCAGATATGTTTAGCAAGATATCTAAACAATCCATGTGTTTTTGCCAAGAGGGGGCATGGCAATGGGCAAGGCATGCCACAAAAAGTACATTTATGACATCTCAAAAAGATAAGGATGGATTTATGCATAACTTTGTGTGAGTTTGTCATAGGCTAAGGAAGAACTGATTAAATTGTATAAGCCAAATAGGCCAACATCACAAAAAGGTGAGTAACTTCTAAACAAATTCACACAGCACCACAAAAAACTTGGCCGGAAATGGTCATGGGCAAGGAACAACTGATTAACTTAATTAAGTTGAAGTTGACCAAATTCAGTAGTTAATTCACCACCATATAGGGTAGGCCTATATGGTGGTGTGCATGGCACTGCAACATTTTGTGAACAAACTGCATTCTTTGGGTGTCTGTGCGCTTCTGAACACATTTTCTAGTTCTAAATGGTCCCAACATTGTATGACATTGTAAGTCATTATAATAACTCAATATCTTGTCATAACCACTAACGTTTTTGTTAGTTATAAAATAATGATTTGGTGATCACAGTTATCTGAAATTGACAGAACACAAAGCCTGTGTTTATGTGTTTATTCTCTCTCTATGGTTAGTCATGGTCAGTATCATGTCAGTATCATGGATAGCATCATGGTCAGTATCAGGGTCAGTATCATGGTCAGTATCATGGTCAGTATCATGTCAGCATCATGTCAGTATCATGTCAGCATCATGGTCAGTATCATGGTCAGTATCATGTCAGCATTATGGTCAGTATCATGGTCAGTATCATGTCAGTATCATGTCAGCATCATGGTCAGTATCATGTCAGTATCATGGTCAGTATCATGGTCAGCATCATGGTCAGTATCATGTCAGTATCATGGTCAGCATCATGGTCAGTATCATGGTCAGTATCATGGTCACTATCATGTCAGTATCATAGTCAGTATCATGGTCAGTATCATGTCAGTATCATGGTCAGTATCAGGGTCAGTATCATGTCAGTATCATGGTCAGTATCAGGGTCAGTATCATGGTCAGTATCATGTCAGTATCATGTCAGTATCATGGTCAGTATCAGGGTCGATATCATGTCAGTATCATGGTCAGTATCATGGTCAGTATTATGTCAGTATCATGGTCATTATCAGGGTCAGTATCATGGTCAGTATCAGGGTCAGTATCATGTCAGCACCATGGTCAGTATCATGGTCAGTATCATGGTCAGTATCAGGGTCAGTATCATGTCAGTATCATGGTCAGTATCAGGGTCAGTATCATGTCAGTATCATGGTCAGTATCAGGGTCAGTATCATGTCAGTATCATGGTCAGTATCATGTCAGTATCATGGTCAGTATCATGTCAGTATCAGGGTCAGTATCATGTCAGTATCATGGTCAGTATCATGTCAGTATCATGGTCAGTATCATGTCAGTATCATGGTCAGTATCATGGTCAGCATCATGTCATGACAGTATCATGCCAATATCAGGTTATTCAGTCATCAAAATGATTTCTATAAGTTTAGGGTAGTGTAATGGATTAAATAAAATAATGTACCCATAAATTGACTGATAAAAGTATTAAACTCCCTGTTAAAATGCATCAGAATACAGGAAATTACATCTACTGTGTTAAAAAGTTTCGGGGGGGAAGGACCCCCCCCAAACGTGTATACTATACAAGACGAGTAAGTATATATTAAGGTCGGGTCTATAATGCATTATAACCACATTTATAATGCATTATAATGCACGTATAAGGCCTTATAACACTTTCCATAATCATGCATAACAACTTATAAAAAGGCTTATTAAGTATTATAATAAAAAATGCAGATCACAACGCGTTGCAAAGCGTCGCGTTGTGATCTTGTATAAAAGTATTGAAAAGTAAAAGTACCTCAAAATTGTACTTAAGTACAGTACTTGAGTACATGTACTTAGTTACCTTACGCCACTGCATACAGATACCACAGAAGAACACACACTATCACAATGAAACCCATTAGACCGCAACACAGTAAATAACAACGCATTAAAACATGTGGAGCAGTGACCGGTAAAAAACTGCTGGTAACCACATCTGGTAAAAGAAACCAGCTGAACACATCTGGTAAAAGAAACCAGCTGAACACATCTGGTAAAAGAAACCAGCTGAACACATCTGTTACAAGAAACCAGCTGAACACATCTGGTAAAAGAAACCAGCTGAACACATCTGGTAAAAGAAACCAGCTGAACACATCTGGTAAAAGAAACCAGCTGAACACATCTGGTAAAAGAAACCAGCTGAACACATCTGTTACAAGAAACCAGCTGAGCTGAACATAAACTGATGACATGAATTTTTAGTTTTTTCAAAACTAGGCTACTCATTAACTTACTATAGAAATATTGCAATTGCTACTAGTTATTTCAACTAAATATAATGAGCATAATAAGTGACTACATGTAGGCCTGTAGGCCAAAATAGTTCTGAGCTATTAATACATTGGTGTAATGTATCAAGTTGTACAAAATGAAAATGGCTTTCATGTGAGTTAGATGATTAACAACAGTTACACCCATAAAGAGCTTCTAAAATAACAGTTCTTACCAGCAGTAGGATGTTGAGGCCCACAGATAAACTCCTCACGAACCTGTGACACTTTGCCATGAATCCAAACTCTCCAAACACCTTCTACTGGAACTGAACAGAAAACAACAGCGGTAGCTGGTACTATATCTGTACAGGGAGCTGTGTGTGTGTGTGTGTGTGTGTGTGTGTGTGTGTGTGTGTGTGTGTGTGTGTGTGTGTGTGTGTGTGTGTGTGTGTGTGTGTGTGTGTGTGTGTGTGTGTGTGTGTGTGTGTGTGTGTGCGTGCGTGCGTGCGTGCGTGCGTGCGTGCGTGCGTGCGTGCGTGCGTGCGTGCGTGCGTATGTGTGTATGTGTGTGTGTGGTGCTGTTGTACATTGTTTAAAAATGATCTCAGTGTTTGGTTAGGCAGAGAGAGAACATGACCAAGTTAGGAAGACTGCAAGAGAGAGAGGGGGAGAGTGAGAGGAGAGGAATGTAGAGAGAGAGAGAGAGAGAGAGAGAGAGAGAGAGAGAGAGAGAGAGAGAGAGAGAGAGAGAGAGAGAGAGAGAAAGCATCCCATCTGTTTTAGCCATTAGCTGTCATTAACAGACTATTTAACCAACCTCCAATTTCTCCCACCCCCCATCCCGTCCAAAAAAACTAGAGGGTGGCAGTGAAGTTAACTTAAGCCCGATTTCAAAAGCAAAAGAAAATGCAGATCTACAAGCTCACAACGCATCGCGTAGATCTGCTATTTTTGCCATTTAAAAGGAAAAAAAAAAAATGTCACCTTTCACATGCCCAAAATAGGGAGGCATGCAGTTTTGAATGATTAATGAATGTATATTTACAGAAATAAAACAAGTGTCAACTCTATAAGTGTTGATCTAAAATATGATTAATATTTATGTTAATGTTTATTCACCTCTGAATAAACATTCAGAGGTGGAGGAAATGATTTCTTAGGTTAAATGCAAAATCTAAAGGGTGACAACCCCAAAAGTATTCACATTTGTTACTTAAGTAATAGTATCAATACTGCAAAGTAGAAATACTCAGTTACAAGTAAAAGTCCGGAATTCAAAATGTACTTGAGTAAAAGTACAAAAGTATTGATATCAAAATGTACTTGAAGTACCAAAAGTAGAAAGCACTTATTATGCAGAATGTCCCATTTCACAAGTTTTCAAATGTATAAAAGGTAGACTAATCTTTTGTAGATCGGCTATTTTCAAATGGCCGAAATGTATATAGGCCTGAAGTGGTTAGTGTATGTTTTATAATAATAATCTAAATCTACAAAGTAATTAGTCACTAAAGTTTTCAAATATGGTAGTGGAGTAAAAGTACAATATTTGCCACTGAGATGTAGTGGAGTAGAAGTAAAAGTAGGCCTACTGAAAATTGGAAATGCTCCAGTAAAGTAAAAAATACCTCAAAATTGTACTTAAGTACGGTACTTGAGTAAATGTACTTAGTTACTTTAAACCACTGCAATTTCGCAAATGACGCCCCTGGGTAAAGTATATCTAAGCACGCCACAGGTTCCCAAACTTCTCCATGCCCAGGACCCCCGAATAACCATTGACAGGTTTCTGCACAACTATCTACTGCTGGGGGGCAGAATGCAGCACTCTTTACAGCATATCTGCAACACCTCTTTCTACTATGAGACAGACTGGTAGTTGAGGTCATGTGATCATGCACTTCAGCTCACTGCTCCAGCTCTGTGGTTCCCAAACGTTTTAGCTCGAGACCCAAAAGTGAAATTAGACGTTTGCCCGGGAGCGAAACTAGTGGAAATAGCAGATCTACAAGCTCACAACGTGGCACGAAACAAGCTCACGACTTCTTTTTTAAATGTATCTATTTAAGGAAATTATTAGATTTTCTGATTTTATTTTTGAAATACTTTTGAAAAATGTTGGAATCGTTTTTTTTTTTTGAGGAAAAGTTGTAATGTCTTTTGTTTAACCTTTTTTAAATCTTTCAAAATAATATATAACAATTTTTAAATTCAGGAAACGGAAATAAAAGGGATATTTACTCGCAACCCACTAAAATGGGTCCGCGACCCACAAATAGGGTCCCAACCCACTGTTTGGGAAACAGTGCTCTAGCTGACTCTAATCACGTACAGCTGATTAGTGTAATCAGCTGTGCATGTTTCAGTCAGAGTGGGTTTGCCCCCTGAATGTGCACAGACTGCACACACCCAGTAATGTTTGTAAACAACCTAGATAGCCTCTGGCTGCTGCTCCCCTATTGTGAAATGGCTGAAAGGAGGACATCCCCCATTTTCAACCTATCTTCATATAATTGGTCCTCACTAATGATAGCATGGTAACATTTTGTTTCCTACTAGGTCTGTGTCTCCGAGGAGGGCTGTGGACAGTTCAGAAACCCGCCTGTGACATCATCGTTTGGCAGGTTTCTTTTTTTTTTGTGAACCAAAACAAAGGCTTGAACAATGGCTTGAACAACAAAAAGAACAATGGCTTCCATTAATAGCATGCTAACTTTCCAGGAATAGAAAGCCTGCAGTTTCTATTACGTTGGAATGGATTCCCCATCGATGACGGTTTCTGAACTGTCCACCAGTGTTGCCAGATTCCGTGAGAGAAACAAGCAACCAGGCTAGGAAAACCAGCCCAAAAGAAGCAACTATGGGCCACATGAGCACTTTAACATATACATCAGCTATTTGAAAATAGCAGATCTACAATCTGCTGTAGATCGGCTATTTTCATATAAAATCTTGTGGGGAACTTATATCTGGCAACCCTGCTATCCACAGCCCTCATCTGAGACACAGACTCAGAGTAAAATGGTACCATATTATCATGAGCATTAGTGAGGAACAATTATTTAAAGATAGGTTGAAAATGAGTGAAGTCGATCTACAAGCTAGATTGGCTATTTCGCTACTTTCTTTCAAAGTGTGATTCCTCAAGCAGGAACCTCTTGTTTTTGTATCCAACTTTTTTTTGTTAAACGTTTGTAGTTTTATTAGGCCTACCGTATATCGAACTCTGACTGGTTCGCATTACAATTAGCCTGAAACCTGGCCTTAATGTGTCAATAGCGTTGGGCCCCTTGGGGGCCAGGCCTGGTTGCAGACTTCTAGTATTGGAGCTCTAGCTGTCCTCCGCTTTGGTCTCTGGCTCTGCTTTCAGGGTGTTTGCCAACTCTTGCTTTGGAAAGTTCTCCAGACTCTTTTAGGAGCCATGAAACATAACAGTGCCACGAAGGTAAACAGTCACCGTTACTACAACACATTCTGAGTTATATTCATTCACTATGATCCGTCTTCCTTTAAAGTAACATTCGTGTTTTTTTTATATCATTTCCGTCAGGCAAAAAAGCAGAGGTCAGAGATTATGTTTTCACCCTTGTGTGTCTGGAGTTAATCCCCAAAACATCCGTACCGATCAGCACCAGATTTATTGTGCAGACTGCCAGTAGGCCAAGGAAGACAGTTCACCCTGAATGTTTCAAATGGGCCTCATGGTGGCACTATCTACCTTACAATTTGAATCCAGTGTCGAATGTTTGCCTGCGTGTGTGTGTGTAAGTTGCATCACTGTTGCCAGATTGCGCGCGAGCAACAAGCAACCAGCTTGCTGCAAACACACAGAGCTGCGCACTGCGCATGCGTGGACGCACTTTCCCTAACCGACAACACGCCACTTCGCGCTTACAACTTTTGGACATGGCAACCCCGAAAACCCCGCCCATCACCGAAAGGCTCCGGCCCCAGCCGAAACACAACGAAGCGACGGCCATTGAAAACACCAGCTCGCTCGCTCCACACAGCTCCTGCACAGTTAACTCCTCAATTCTCAAATAAGCACACATTTCGAACCAATGTGGAAATATTCTCACACAAACAAGCCCAACTTAGATTTCTGACCATTACAAATGTCAATAGACACGCAGGACACGAGGCAGTGGCCCTGCGGAAATCGCGGCCTAATGCGCAAGAATAAGCCTCGGCTGGTAGTGACCGGGCCGCCCGACGGATGTCGGATGTCGGCGGCCCGGCGATAGCGTTAGCATGCGCCTAACGCTAATGTTAACCAACGCTGCTGACGGATGACGGATGTCGGCGGCCCGGCGATAGCGTTAGCATGCGCCTAACGCTAATGTTAACCAACGCTGCTGTCGTCACTCAAACGGCTACGTTAAACATCTTATCAACAACCTGTATGAACGTTAGTGTGGTCAATGTCATCAATGCTAACTAATTAGCCCGTTGAAGAGTGTTATTTTGGTGACTTTTGAGGGTTTCTGTGACACTATGTCACGATGTAGCATCTCAGAGTGTTATGTAACACGGAACGGAATGAATAGCTTAGCACTTCCGGTGGTTCCTTCACAATTAAGGTTGCAACAAATACACACACCATGCTACACGAGAGCCTCGCGCCAGCGACTAGACGGAAGGGTCGCGTAGCGACCCGCACCTCTAGTACAGTACATTCACACTATGTTTTGGCCTGTAAGTCCTAAGCCATAGGTCATACAATCTGAATTGGATGATGACGCAACTCCCCACATGGGATATACCCATTTGATCCTGACCATTTTCTGCCATTCACCCAGTGGTGTAAAGTAACTAAGTACATTTACCCAAGTACTGTACTTAAGTACAATTTTGAGGCATTTTTACTTTAGTGGAGTATTTGTAATTTTCGGTATTTTTACTTCTACTCCACTACATCTCAGAGGCAAATATTATACTTTCACTCCACTAGAATTATTTGAAAACCTTAGTTACTTTGTAGATTTTGATTATTACTGCAAAACATATACATTAACCACTTCAGCCCTATTATATACATTTCGGCAATTTGAAAATAGCCGATCTACAAGCTCACAATGCGTGGCGATGCGCATGTACTTTGTTACTTTCCACCACCGCTCTTGTGAGACATTTTAAAACAGACTAACCAAGGCCAGAGCTTCCCTTTCAGACTTTATTCTGTCAAACAACCATAAAACAACAGAACAGCAGGCAGCAAATTTGACTTCAGGACATTTTTCTGACACTTGTTTATCCGTCCAACTTGTCCAGGTCATTTCTAACATTCAACAGCTTGCACAATGATCAACATTACAATGAACAAATGACAAGCGGTAAAATAAATCATCTCTAAACCCCAAACTAAGATATACAACCCTGAGATGAACACACTGTGTAAAAACAAGTTATTCATAATGCGTTTGAAAAGACATCTTTACGTACAAATAAAGTAAAAAACCTTCATAAATGTGGAATTTCAGTTGAATATCCGTTTGATCAAAACTATAACTATTACTGATACACAGCTAAATCTGGAATGATAATTTAAAGGGATAGTTCACCCCAAAAATGACTTTTTCTATCGATTAGTCACAGACAAAAACAAAAGAATATCCATGAATTAGGGGTGACTAATCGATAAATGGACTTAAACAGGATGAAAGCTGGTTAGTTTTTACACTCTGTTAAATTAACAGTCAAGACTTTACAATGGATCAATGCTATAACTATTAACAAAACTAGAAATATTATTTAAAAAAAGATAGACAAAACTGAATTCAGACAACAGTACATTTGCAGTTATGATGTGATTCTGGGTAGTACCGTCAGTAGTTTGGCTACAACCTACCGTACATTGTGTGTCACCCATAACACAACAACATACAGTAAATAAGACTTTATAAAAGAAATAAAGATCAAGTAGTTTACAGTGAAAGAGGCTTTACAATGGCTATATTGCAGATTTATGACATAGGCAGTAATACTAATGGTTAAAGGGATAGTTCACCCCCAAAATGACTTATTTTCTATCAAATTCACACTCCATGAAGCCTTGAATACATGGAGATTTTGATTGTTTTTGACGCATTCCTAAGCCAATCATTTGATGACCGGCGGACCGGTGTCATCAAATGATTGGCATAGGAATGCGACAAAAACAAAAAAATCTCCATGAATTCAAGTCTCCATGGGATGTGTAATTGATAGAGAAAAATTCATTTTGGGGGTGAACTATCTCTTTGATACAATCCCACACTATTACTCTGTATTTTTACATACAGTACTTCCGAGCTCTTTCATGAGCTCCTACCTTGACCCAAAGTATTTACAGCTGTCGTACAATACTAAGAATCTGTGTAATGACGTATGGAAAAGAGTAAGAGGTTTATTGTCAAGTTGTGAAACTCAAGTTAACGTAACTATGATAAAGCCATAGAATTAGACCCAACTTTAAGCATTAGGTGTCCAAGTTCAGATGAAACAATACCTAAGGGTTATAGATCACTGAAGGAGAATTCCGGACTACCTTTTTCTCACCTTTAATATATTATTATATCCTAGGACGAGTGGTACAGTAGAACAAAATCATAACTCCATACCCGAGCGTATGGTCCGTGCACTCCGCCGTAGTGTTTACAAACTGACTTGGATGACGTCACGGGTGAAATCCCGTCTCGCGAGACCTCCGGAGGGGCGTATCCAACACAAACACTATGGAGCGCATGGACACACTGTACTAGCATGGACCGTACGCTCGGGTTTTTAGCTGCGGTGGACTCGGGGTGGAGTTATGCATTTTTTCTACTGTACCACTTGTCCTAGAACATAATATCATATGAAAAGGTAAGAAAAGGGTAGTCTGGAATTCTCCTTTAAGGGGTTACAGTAAGAATTATAGGTTAAATGTGATTCTTCAGGGGTGTATTCTTGGGGTCCGCGGGGTTTAAGCTGTGGTTGGCCCATCCTTCTTTCCAATCTGACAGTAGAGAGACATAGAAAACGCCATGCCAAAGATCTACACACACACATAGGACAAACGGGAAAAAAAACACACACACACACACACACACACACACACACACCAGTACTACATCAGCATAATAAGTCAAGTGAATTAAAAGTTAAAGTCGTCACTGTAGTTGATAGGCTTGTCACAATTATTACATATTGTCACAATTATTACATACTCGTCTAATCACAATTATTTTTGCATAATCGTCACACATTTTCAAATATTAAAAATAGCATAAATGGCTGATCTACAAGCTTACAACACGCCACGTAAGCTTGTAGATCAGCTATTATTAAATATGTCAATAATGTATTTGTATATTTAAGTTATTTGTCATGTATGCCCTTTGCAATTTGTGATTATTAAGCCTAAAAACCAAACAAAAATGTAAAGTTTTATTCATACACACAATTAAATTGTTAACCGCAATTATTTGTGTGACAGTTAATCATCAACTTAAATTTGTAATTGTGACAGCCCTAGTAGTTGAGCAGCTACTTCTACTGTGTGTGTGTGTGTGTGTGTGTGTGTGTGTGTGTGTGTGTGTGTGTGTGTGTGTGTGTGTGTGTGTGTGTGTGTGTGTGTGTGTGTGTGTGTGTGTGTGTGTGTGTGTGTGTGTGTGTGTGTGTGTACCAGTAAGATAGCAATGGCGAATGCGATGCCGAGGACGATCTTCATCTGACTCTTCAGACTGTCAATGACGAAGGTGGAACACGGCTGAGAACAAAAACAAAATCTACAATGAGCTCTCTCGCTCTCACTCTCTCACTCTCTGATTCTGTCTCTCTCTCATTCCGTCTCATTCTCTCCTTACCGTAGAGTAGACTTTCATGGCGCCGGACATCTCACACTTTTGTGTTGTGTCTTTACATTCACAGGAATCAGGAACTTTGCCACCCCACTCCTTAGCTCCTTCCAACAAACCACAACACTTAAACTACACACACACACACACACACACACACACACACACACACACACACACACACACACACACACACACACACACACACACACACACACACACACACACACACACACACACACACACACACACACACACACACACACAGGGGTATTAATGATTAATGATGTTTACCAAGGTTATAAGTACCATACCAACCAGTGTTAAAGTTTGTTTTGGTCGCATTCCTAAGCCAATAATTTGATGACCGGTGGAGTCTCCAGTAGGAGACTCAAAGCATCTCCTTTGAGTCTCCTAGGTACCGGATACATTAGCATCTTTCCGCCGGTAAGACTTTTTTATTTCAAGGTTTGGTATGCATTAGGCCACAGACTCCCTTTACTCAGAGAGTGTTCAAAATGAAATCAAATGGACCCGTAATACCATACCATTTTGTACACTCTCTGAGTTACAGACCTGTAGGGCTCCATTTCGTCCCTAACCATCAATAATGTTGCCGGGGGTCCCCGGACCCCACTTTGAGAATCACTGGCCTAGGTCCTGTCTACAGATTGGTTGTTTGGAGCTCTGAAGATGGTAAAACAAAATCTATGGCATTGGTTCTCAAAGTGGGGTCCGGGGACCCCCAGGGGTACTTGAGGGGGTTCCAGAGGGTCCCCAGCTAAATTATGGATAGGAACCAAATGGACCCTTATGGGTCTGTAACTCTGAGAGTGTACAAATGGACACTCTCAGAGTTAAATTAACATTGATTTTACAATATGAATTGGGGTCCCAGAGGTATAAATGCCATTACATGGGGGTCCGTAGCCTAATGCATGTTAAACTGGGGGTCCTTGAAATTAAAATGGTTGAGAAACACAGCTAGAGAGCCGTAAAAACCTTCTCTTATTGGGGTCCCTGGCTTATCTTTTCAAAAGGGGGTCCGTGGGGTAATAAGAGTCAATTTGGGGGTCCTTGGCATGAACAAGTTTGAGAACCACTGATCTATGGCACATTTGTCGGAGGAGGTGCTGTTTTCTGTATCCATAGATGGACTCTTACTAGATACACACTATGTTCCACCATACATCTGCTGCCATCTATGTTCAAGAATACTTCCTATATGAACATACAGTACAGTAAATAGAAATGTGTTACCTCCTCTTCAAACTTCTGCAGATCTGTCTGGACATCAGCTGGTTGATCCTTCAATGGAAGAAGCTTTTTGATGCTCTCTTTGGCCCATTCCATAGCCTACACACACACACACACACACACACACACACACACACACACACACACACACACACACACACACACACACACACACACACACACACACACACACACACACACACACACACACACACACACACACACACACACACACACACACACACACACGGAATTTATTGTATTATTTTGATGTCTATTTTAACTAACAGTATCCTAGTAATGGTACCCTGGTTAAGTATCCTGGTAACCATATCCTAGTGACTGTACCTTGTCCTCGTAGACGGCTCCGATGATCCCTGCAGCCACGAGGAGGATGAAGATGAACAGCAGGCCGATGAAGAACTGCAAACACATAGATTCAATACCAGCAACTGTAAGAAGACCTCTAGACTGGGCTGGTAATAAGGGTGTGTGTGTGTGTGTGTGTGTGTGTGTGTGTGTGTGTGTGTGTGTGTGTGTGTGTGTGTGTGTGTGTCTCTATACTTGTTGTGAGGGACAAATGTACAACTGAATTTTACAATTTTCCTCGTCCTCACAAGAAAGACATTTTATGGTTAAAAACGATTTGGGGAGGTTAGGATTAGACAGGTTTAGGAGTTGGAAGTGTGCCAGATTTATCCTTGGTAGCTTGTGGATCGGCTATTTGTGGCTTTAGGGTTAAAATGGCAACAAACAAAAAAATGAAGAAAAAAAGATGCGATTCATAAAATCAAGTTCAAGTTCTCACAAGTAATAATAGAAACGTGTGTGTGTCCGCGTGTGTGTATATGTCACAGTGTTGATTTTGTCGACTAAAACAACTAGCTTTAAATAAAAACTAAGCTACAATGACTAAAACTAAGACTAAATATACTGTCAATTTCGTCAACAAATAAAAACTAGACTAAATGTTAATGAAGAAAAGATCCAGTATGTTTGGTTGTGATCAGGTGTTGATTTTCAGCATGCAACCAAGTGTAAAATCAGCCATTATGACGCCATCAAGGCACCACCAACATACGTTTTAGTCAACTAAATCAACTGTAGATTTAGTCGACTATAATCTTATGATATTTAGTTGACAAAAACTAAAACATTTCAGATGACTAAAACTAAATGGAATTTTATTCAAAAGACTATGACTAAAACCAAATCAAAATGGGCTGTCAAAATCAACGTGCGTGCGTGTGCGTGTGCGTGTGCGTGTGCGTGTGTGTGTGTGTACCAGTAGTAGCAGACAGCGGTTCTCCTGGATGGCTCCACAGCATCCCATAAAGCCCAGCACCATGATGATGACCCCTACAGCTATCAGCAGGTCCACGCCCGGTACCGCCTCATTGGTTATCTACACACACACAGGGGCGGGGTTACATCAATGACTGACAGGCAACGCTCTGATCACACACACACAACAATATCTGTCTGTCATGTGATACTGTATGTTAACTTGTCTGTCAAGGATGATATAAACAAGGATAAGACAGACGTCCTATACGCCATAGCATGTGCCATAGACCATTCATAGAGCTTGTATATCTGCCATTCTTGAATAGGCAACGAAATCTTAAATGACACAGATGGCCTTCCCAGTCGTAAAGGGTTAAACCAAAATGAAAGGCTGCTGCCTCTTTTAACTCTGAGTGCCCGGATCTCCCTTTTTTTTTTTTTACAAGATCTCCCTTCTCGCACATCAGTGCATCCAAGACAATGCCCCCCCCCCCTCAAATAACCCCTCAGCCGCACAACCCCTCGACTCGAAGCCTCCACTCGCAACACCACCGTTCTCCTTGTCCCAAACCCTCCCAGAGAACCTGAGAGCACTACAGTCGACTCATGCTTTTAAAAATGGACTAAAAATCTACCTTTTTAACAAATCGGTTTCTTAATTGTCTTGGGCCTTTGTTTTCTTCTCTATGCCCTGATTTTACCAATGTTTTTATTTGACCCTTTAGCCTAGTAGGGTCCCATGTAATTGTTTGGCTGCCTTTGATGTTTTTATGCCATGTTTTTAAACCCTGTAGCACATTGAGATTTGCAAAAATGTTACAAATAAAAATAGATATTATTATTATTAAATCATATTGTGCGCACATTGAAAAACAATATATTTTTCTTAACCGATTATTTAATGCAGGTGGGCAATCATTAAAAGATGTTGTTCATTCATAATGCTTGTCCTCCCGGTTCTCATTGAGAGCTCGTATTTTCTGTGAAGCTTTCCCCACAATACGGATTCTGGGTTTTAACCCATTAAGACCTGGAACGCATCTGTGTAAGTTTTTGATTTTAGCTAAAAAGCATTATTTTACACTTTGGCAATTCAAAAATAGCAGATCTACAAGCTCATAGGCTATGAGCTTGTATATCTGCTATTTTTGAAAAATCAAGAAAATGTGTGCAAATTAATATATTTATATTCTTTTCAAGCGAACATTTTTAACTCAAATCTTTGCTTCTGGGGGTCCCTGGAACAAAATATTTTGAGATGGGGGTCGGCGGCCAAATACATATAATTTTGAGGGTCCTTGACATGAAAAGGTTTGAAAACCACTGATATAGAAGCTTTAGAAGACATAAGTAAGAATCGGCCTCAGGTCTTAATGGGTCTAGTGGTTATATGCATTTCTTCCATCTTCTGACTCCAGTTTGCCTCCCCAGTGCCTGACGAAACTGATGCATCTGCCAACTGGAGTTGCAGGACCAGTTTACGTGACGTTTCCACCCTAATCCTGTCTGTCACGTGACATCAACCTCGACAACTCACCTTGTTTGAACCTCTGGTGACCTTGACATAGATGGACGCAGCAAGGATGATGCAACCGCTCACCTAGAGAGAGACAGACAGGGAAGATGGGTGAGACAGAGACACACGTGCACAGAAAGAGAGACCACTACTACGCTCTACAGAACACTACTCTGTATCAGAATGTCTGTTGTCCAACACGTCAAAAACATGAGCACGCTTACAAACGCATGTACTCATTAATACATTAACATATTAAGAAAGACATTGTCAATAAAGGCATTTAAAGAAAATCTGCTGATAAGTTATGATTGAGAATGGATGATTGTCTTCATATCAAAAGAAAAGGTCACTCTGGTGACAGCTAGTGGAAACAATATGTAACAGCAGGCTTATTATTATTTCAGTCAGTAGTTTTGCTGTCCAATTACTGTTAGTGTGAACCTGAACCTAACCTATAGGACTATAAACATATAGCTGTATCTATACAGTATATAAACATTATCTACCCGTATATGGAATATGACCAATTCATGTTAAATCCATCATCTCAATTATACTAAACTCGTGCTGTTGCTGCTGAGTGCAAAACAATGCTTATATTAAATATATTCATTCAGCTCTCATCCAGAGAAGCACACACACAATATGAGGCCGACTGAAAAACACGGCTCTTCAACTTGACATTAGACCACAAAATTATACCTTAGGTCAGATGTCAAATTTTGAAATCTATTGAAGTTCAATGGCTTTCTGTTGATCTGATAATTATGATGATACCAGTGTATTGTGTTACCCAGCATTATTTTTGTCACCATACCATCTTGTTTTTTGTATCTCTATCCTACCATTTTATTTTGTTGATTTGTGTTGATTTTCTCTTCCTTTCCTATGTATTTTTAACAATGTGCAAATAAACTACACTGAGTCAAAGGAGAGAAAACCAGCTGTTTAGATGCATTAACGGTTAATCAATTGAACCCTAGCATCCCTTTTATGGGTGGGAACATTCGTCAAAATAGAGGATCTACTCCTCTACAAGCTCATAATCGGCGTTGTGAGCTTGTAGATCACCAATTTTTGGCACAGAGATTTGGTGTACTGTAGAGGGAACCAATTGACACCTAATACTATTGCTGGTATCAACACCTTAACATTAACCCATTAAGAAGACCTGAGGCCGTTTCTACAAATTCCCTCTAAATCAGTAGTTCTGACTTTCAAAACATTTCAAAAATACACACACACACACACACACACACACACACACACACACACACACACACACACACACACACACACACACACACACACACACACACACACACACACACACACACACACACACACACACACACACACACACACACGACTACTATTTAACATTAGCTCTTAGTATTTCCATTAGCATTGCTATCTGTTCCCAGAAGCCTTGTCTAAGAGGGTTTAGGAAAATAAAATTCACTGGCTGTGTGGTCTTGTTTGCTTAGGAAAGGTTCCAAACCGAGTCAAACCACATGAACCCTAGTATGCCTATTCTGGGCATGTCATAATAGGCGAACATTCACCAAAAATAGCAGATCTACATATGCTCGCGTGAGCTTGTGGATGGCGGGTTTTGGCAAACATATTTGGTGGTGTAGAGTGAAAAATGTCAATGAATAGGCGTATAGGGTTTAAAGGGATAGTTCACCCTGAAAATGACCTTGTTTCTTTTGATTAGTCACCCCATGGAGACTTCATGGATATTTTTTTTGTTTTTGTCGCATTCCTAAGCCAAGTCTCCTACCCGAACCGCTGCCTACCGCTGGTCGTCAAATTATCCGCTTAGCCAAAGAAATCTTAAAATGACACAGATGCGCTCCCGGTCTTAATGGGTTAATAGATGACACTATGACGTTTCTGAAATCAAAATGGACGCACAAAGCCACCACTTCAAAGCACAGTCAGGTATGTTTCTGATTGTTGATATAAGGCGTTACCCTGAAGTGGTGCCGTGATTCTTACGATACTGTATCCATGAGCTTATTGTATCACATTGCGTACACAACTCAGAGGTCTGTCTTGCAATACTGCCAGGGCAAAGGAGACAGAAAGGTTTTAGCCTACGCTGTTCATCCCACCAATGAGTGTTCCTTACAAATCAGTCATAATTTAAAAGCAGTGGTGTAAAGTAACTAAGTACATGTACTGTACTGTACTTGAGTACAATTTTGAGGTATTTTTACTTGAGTATTTCCAATTGTCTATACTTTTACTTCTACTCCACTACATCTCAGAGGCTAATATTGTACCTTTACTCCACTACAATTATTTGACAACGTTAGTTACCAGTTACTTTGCAGAGAGAGAGAGAGAGAGATATAGAGATATATATATATATATTATAAAACATACATTAAACACTTTAGCCCCATATACCTAGGACAAGAAAATAGCCGATCTACAATCTCATAACGTGTCGCATCGCGTTGCAGCAAGTTGAGCAAGCTCTCAGCTCTGAACTCACCAAAATCTATACTTGGCTTACTGATACCAAACTGTCACTACACCTTGGTAAAAAAGAATCCATTCATTTTGGGACCAAACATTCCCTCAGTAAGATAAATGTAATCGATTTCAAGGTGAAATTCGATGACACAGTAATCTCTAGCAAAGAAGAGATGACCTATTTGGGCTGTATTCTTGACAAATACCTGAAGGTGAAAACATGGCAACAAAGGTGATCAAAAAAGTAATTTTTGGGCAGAATGTCCTCTTTTGTCAACTAAAGTGCTCTCGGGACTCTTTCCGGAGCCCTCTTAAGTCCCTCTTTGAATATGCTTGCACCTCCTGGTACTCCAACATCTTGTAACTAAAGACTAAGCTTCAAACCTCCCAAAACAAACTGATTCGACTGCTCCTTGGCCTGGGGCCCATGACCCACCTTTTTCCCACACATTTTGCTAGCTTAGGATTTCCCATGCCCTCAATACCTGCATACCTGACTAAATACCTCCAAAACGTTTCAGACACATTCAGCCACAATACTAGAGGTAGCGTAAACAACGATCTGCTAACAACACCCAGGCACCTATAGAACAAACAAAATGGGTAAATTCTCCGTCTACAGCACTGCCACCCAAGTGTGGAATGCCCTGACCTCATCCCTTAAATAATGTGGTTCACTGGCTACCTTTAAAACAGCCCTGAAAATTCACTTCTCCCTTAGACAGGGGACCCCCCCCCCCCTCCTTGTTCTTTCTACTCTGTACATAATGTTTTATATTTGTGATGATATCGAATGTTTGTGCCTTTTTTTTAATGAATTGAATACCTCGGACGCCAATGGAAACAAGACCGCAAGGACTTTTTGGGTGTTATCCTTTTAGACAAAGTGTTTGACTGTACTCGTGCTGTTTTACATTTCTGTCTAATAGAATATTCAATCAATCAAAGTCTCTCTGTGACTGACCTCTCCACATACTGGTCATATTTATAGTATGAGTCACTAAGGTTGACTTGCAACACTTTTAACCTCTTAAATTTACACAAAGCACAGCACCGGTGTTTTAAACACACTGCCAAGTCCAACTAGCCTGTCCAGTACAACCAGTCTGAGCAGTTCAACACAAACATTTGAGGGCTAAGTGCTTAACCTGGTTACGCTACTGAATGAATACCGAGACAGTTCAGTGGTTGGCATGTCAAAAGTATGAGGAAATTAAACCATCAACCACTTTGATCTCATTTTGTTCGCTGTGAAAGTCACTCACATCTGTGGTACTGTTCCTTTAAGAGTCCACACACAAACCTGTAGGTCGTAGAACATAATATACCTCAAACTTGTACAGAACTTGAGTAAATGTACTTAGTTACTTTACACCACTGCATTTGATACTTAGTTAGTCCACTTTCCACAGTCAGTTTGCACTCTATGGACATTCTCCACTGTTTACCACTGCACAAGGACTTTCGAGAACCGCCAACCTCCCCCCCCCATATGCCTATATATGGGCATGCCTATATACTGACAACATCAGGGATCATATATGGGCATAACAGGGACACAGGGGCCGTCTCTCTCTCAGCTGTCCTACTGCCTGTCTTTTCTTTTCAGAATTATTTTTGGGCTTTTATTTGACAGGACAGAAGGCTGACAGGAAATGGGGAGAGAGAGTGACATGCAGCAACGGCCGCCGGAATCGGGAGTCGAACCCGCGACACGCTGGCAGGCTACAATGAGCCTAGGTGCCTGGCCCGCTACACCAGTGATCCAGGCCGCCTGTCTTTTCTACACTGTCTAGATCCCTCTTAGCGTTCCTTAGCTGTCTGTCTGAACCAAACAGTTTATTCCATTCCTCTCACAGACAGTAAATTCATGTTGGGTAAGAACATTACTTTCTGCAAGAGAGAGAACACTGTATAATCACATTACAGCACTGCAAACAGCCCCCCCCCCACACACACACGTCTTAACTTTGTTTAAATCCAACAGTGTAATGGAAAAACAGCTTCCAGACACACCTTTAATTGCAGCGATGACTCAATAGAGGTATGTGGGTGGGAGGTGTGTGTGGGGGGGTTACTGAAAAGAGGTCTTAAACCAGCCGACAAAATAAACATTGACTTTACGCAAGGTTTCATCTACTCTCGGCAGAGTTACAACAAGACACTGACTGACTGTGTCTGTCTGTGTCTGTCTCTCTCTGAGGGCTTTGTGAGGCAGATATAAGAGTGAGAGCGAGAACCAGTTCTAGCTGTACAGCTACATTCTGTGGTGCATGATAATAGCAGCAGTAGAACAACAGTAGAGGTGTGACACTGGTCACGGATTCTTAGGAATAAAAATGACATTTCAGTCTGTCGACCAGGTCAAACAGACACGTTCTGTGTCAGGGACCAGTAAGACAACACAGCCGTACACCCCAACAACATTCTGTGTGAGGAAACAGTTAGGGAACAGCCATAGAACCCAACAACATTCTTTGTGAGGGAAAAGTTAGGGAACAGCCATAGAACCCAACAACATTCTTTGTGAGGAAACAGTTAGGGAACAGCCATAGAACCCAACAACATTCTTTGTGAGGAAACAGTTAGGGAACAGCCATAGAACCCAACAACATTCTTTGTGAGGGAACAGCCATAGAACCCAACAACATTCTGTGTGAGGAAACAGTTAGGGAACAGCCATAGAACCCAACAACATTCTGTGTAAGGGAACAGCCATAGAACCCAACAACATTCTTTGTGAGGGAACAGCCATAGAACCCAACAACATTCTGTGTGAGGGAACAGCCATAGAACCCAACAACATTCTTTGTGAGGGAACAGCCATAGAACCCAACAACATTCTGTGTGAGGGAAAAGCCATAGAACCCAACAACATTCTGTGTGAGGAAACAGCCATAGAACCCAACAACATTCTGTGTGAGGGAACAGCCATAGAACCCAACAACATTCTGTGTGAGGGAACAGCCATAGAACCCAACAACATTCTGTGCGAGGGAACAGCCATAGAACCCAACAACATTCGGTGTGAGGGAACAGCCATAGAACCCAACAACATTCTGTGTGAGGGAACAGCCATAGAACCCAACAACATTCGGTGTGAGGGAACAGCCAACAAGCTCACAACGCATTTTAAATTACATTCACATTTGAAAACAATGTACCTATAATGATACGCCCAAAATAGGGCGCCAGGTTGAAAGTGGTTAATACATATACACTGTGGTCCTATAAGGCCAGTGTAATTTTATTTGTTGCGTAATGTTCAACATAGCCTTTGAAAAGACCAAAACCAACAACGCATTTCTTCTACTAGACAAGTAGACAACACCAGATATAAGTAGCTCATATGCAAACACCCCTACTCCACACCCACACACATTTCCATTTCAGATTTAAGGCGGGATTCATTATAGAGTTGTTCCAATAGGAAGTATAGTGTTAATCATAAATTAATTGTGCAACAATGGAGTTGACACCGTTGTGGGTTTGAACTTTGGCTCGAGTCTGGCTATAGCTTGCCAATTATTTGAGATACTAATCACAATTTCCACTATTCAAAAACTATTTTTATAGTATAAAATGATTGAATATGTTATTTGACATATCTGCCATGTGCAATTATTGTTTGCAAAGACAAACAGCTGTGCAAAGTTCCAATGATCAATGTCAAAAATACAATTGGAGTCATTCATCACATTTATTTGACAATGAATCATCAAGTCAAATGTCATGATCGTGACAGCCCTAACTATGTCATCAGTATGACCATTAGATAGAAGACCACCAGGCTATGATGTTTCATAGCCACTAGGACTGTAAGGTTAGCACAACACCTTCTAAACACGCTTTCTGTAGAAGAGCATTTATAGCCTACTGTTCACAATGTAAACAGTATAGATAAAGCACAGATAAAGAAAGGGGAACTGATACAACCTTTGTTTTATTAATGGAGGAGGTCCCTCACACACACACACACGTAAGAGTTGCTGTAACTGGGTAGTCACAGTTCATTAGGTCATGTAAGGGCTTCACACACACACACACACACACACACACACACACACACACACACACACACACACACACACACACACACACACACACACACACACACACACACACACACACACACACACACACACACACACACACACACACACACACACACACACACACACTATTTTATTTAAGTAAAAGTAGAGCAATACCACAATATAAAAATACTCTATTACAAGTAAAAGGCCTGTGTAACAATTACCAAAAGTAAAGTACCAAAAGTAAAAGTACTAAAATGTTTGAAAATAGACAATCTACAAGGTGGAAGTGGTTAATGTATGTTTCATAATGTAATAATTTATATCTGCAAAGTAAAGTAAAATTATAGCCAATTGGAAATACTCCAGTAAAGTAAAAGTACCTCAACATTGTACTTAAGTACAGTACTTGAGTAAATGTAGGCTACTTATTTACTTTACACCACAGCAAATGGCCATATGTTTTACAGGCTAAATATGAATGTACACTGCATGAGAAGATGGGTATCAGTCAAACTATCTATGGGACTTACTCCCACTCAATGACATGCTTATGTTGTCTGTGGTAAATTACAGGGGAAACCCACATACTTTTCATTCCAACTCTTTTACAGAGATCTAGCTAGTATCTGTACATCATCCAGTTGAAATACTAGTGCAGATTTGGTTGATGTTTATTTCCTGAAATCTGTTTTGTGAAATGATGATACATTATACCAGTTAGTTCTGATGACCATGTATTACATTAGCCTTCTAAAGAGAACATTTTCTGCCCCAAGTTATTCATGTTAATGACATTGATGTAAACACCCAAAAACCAAGAAGGAATTTATAAACAGCTCTATTGCAACAATGTCCACTATAACACAAAGCAGCTGCATCCAGTTAGTATTGATTTACTGTCATAAATCATTCTCAGCCTGACTCCTCTGACAAACACTGAGCAGTGAGCTGCTAAATATATGAAAACATTTCCAAAGTTAGCTCCTCTGTTCTAGTATTTCTGTCTCTTTCTCCCCCTGGTGAGATGTCAGTATTATTTATGAACCACGCACACCCTCCGAAACTCAAATCATTCATGGATGAAGAATGTAGAATTTCAACAAACATCTGGACATGAAAATCCTCCGCACACACACACACACACACACACACACAGTTAACAGAGTTGAACATTACTTATCAACGTGTCAGTTTAAAGGTGCGATAAGTGATATTTTTGCTTGGTTTGTTCAATCTTCTTGTAGTGATAGTAACCGAGGGCTATAGAGTTTTAAAGCAACTTTTTGTAACTCAAATCTTTGCTTCTGGGGATTCTACAAAAGTCTTCTAAATCCTAACAGTTTTCTGGAACACTTATGCTGCTATAATATCAGTGGTTCTAAAACTTTGTCATATCAAGGAGCCCCAAAATATTTTGTTCCAGGGACCGCCCAGAAGCAAAGATTAGAGTAAAAAAAATTGCTTTAAAACTTTTTTTTCAAGAATTAAAAAAATAAATAGCAGATCTACAAGCTCAGTGCCATGCTATGAGCTTGTAGATCTGCTATTTATGAATAGCCAAAGTATAAAATAATGGTTTTAAAAAATGACACAGGTGCACACAGGTGCGTTCCCCGGTCTTAATGGGTTAACTCACCTGCTATTCAAATCAATTCAACTACCATTCAAATTAATCAGCCACCAAGATGTTCAACCAGCTAGTAGTGGAAGAACAGGTTCCTGACAAACGACACCACACCAGTTCATCCTGTGTTCATTGTTACTTAGATGGTTGCTAGTTGCTTGAATGAATTACAACAGAATGTGGCCTATTTCACCACCAGTCCAGGAGTCAAACAATCATGTCAATTTTTTGTTCTGAATATCTTCTCCTTAAACATGTGTTTAGCATTTAAAATGAGCCGGAACTGTGCCAACAGTGGGCGTGGGGTTGATTTAAGGTGTTTTAGACAGTTTCCGGAACACAGGTCTGTGATCCAAATTGAGTCAAGGACCCGTTCTTGTTTTAAGTTGTGAAATATCAGTCGTCACATTTTTCAAAAAATCACCAAATAATAATAATAAAGAATAGCAACAGTAGTAAGAAAACATAAATAGCATAGTAGGTAGATTATGTATGAGCAAACTAAGCATGTACTATGTGCTTAGTGTAAACACTGAGCGAAGGCCCAGAGGTTGATAACTAGTCACTGTCCACAAAAACACCATGACAACGCACACAAATACACACAAACACAGACTTTTCCTGAGACAAAGTCAGTGTTTTATCAACAAGTTAAACAACGGAATAACCTTCACTTCCTGTTCAGCATCATACAAACAAGAGCAGCTGTGAATGTGGTCTTTGATAAGAGGCTTGCCTCACAAGACAACCGAGGGTACCGACCACACCCTGATTCCACTGTCCGCCATGATGATGACACAGAACACTAACAGAACAGGTCATTATTTGCATTAGCACAGCAGTGGTGGAAAAAGTACACAATTTTTTTCACTTAAGTGAAAGTATCAATACCACAATGTAGAAATACTTCTGTGGCCAGTAAAAGTCCTGTATCCAAAATGTACTTTAGAGTAAAAGTACAAAAGGATTGGCATCAAACTGTATAAAGTACCAAAAGTAAAAGTACTCATTGAATAGAATGTCCCATTTCAAAAAGTTCAAAATGTATTTAAAAAAAGTATTTTAGAAAATAGACGATCTACAAGCTCACAATCGCCACGCATTGTGAGCATGTAGATCTGCTATTTTGAAATGGCCAAAATGTGTGTAGGGCTGAAGTGGTTTGTGTGTTTTGTAATAATAATCAACAATATTTTCTTCTGAGATGTAGTGGAGTAGAAGTAAAAGTATTGAAATCTGTCAGTACTGAAGAAAGTTAAAAAAGTACCTCAACATTTTACTTATATACACAGTACTTGAGTATACGTCCTTAGTTACTTGACACCACTGACAACAGCAGTCTCCAGGGCATATTCCAGTTCATACAAGCAGGTCTACATTAAAGGCCTAATGGTCAAAACCAAAACATGAACCGACAACTACGAGGTGAGTCATCCACTATCAACTTAACATTCCATTCCAAAGTAAACTGGGAGGTTTGATTCTCAACGTCACACTTAACCTCAGCAGGCCAAAAACCTATGTATGTAAGCCAGCTGCATTTGAACACTGATGATTGCAAATGTTCAGTCAATCAGTGTAATGACATGGAACCTGAGCTTCTCTACTCTGGGCATGTAATACAAGGCAAACATTCAGTAAAATAGAACTTATGATGAAAATAGCAGGTCTACAAGCCATATTCATATATATATATCAATTCTCCATTAAAATAAAAAGTTATGCTTTTACAACCTCTCAACTAGTAGTCAGATTATATGTAATTATATACAAATAAGATTAAGTAAGATGAGTGGATGGAGAGATTTGTCCTTAAGTTGACCAAAATGAGGTTATAGTGACCAAACAGTATATGTTTTTCTCCCCCATGACATGATAACATTCACCGGCTTGTCAAACACTCACCCAGAACAGGAAGTTGAAGAGGAACAGAAGATACTTGATGCATTTATTCACAGCCATGGCTCTCAGTGTTCTTTTTTTGTGTTTATGTGTTTGGCTCTCAGTGTTCTGAGCTTCTCTGTAGTCTCTGGTCAGGTGCTGAGGGCGGAATGATGGCGTCAATGAGTGTGTCAGACCAGAAGAATAGGTGTGGAAGAGGGAGTGTCTGAGAGAGAGAGAGAGGGAGGGGGAGGGAGAGAAAACACACACACACGCACGCACGCACGCACACACACACACACACACACACACACACCTAAACCAATTTACTATTCTACCTGTTTTCTCCCCTCTCTGCCCTCACATTATTGTCCTCCTATCTGTCAACACCACTCTAGCTCCCTCCCTATCCAAACAAGAAAGAAAGAGAAAGAGAGAGACAGACAGACAGACAGACAGACAGACAGACAGACACTTGGTGCAACATCATTATTAGTGGTGGAAAAAGTACTCACATTTTTTATACATAAGTAAAAAATATCATACTGCAATGTAGAAATACTCTGTGTTACAGGTAAATGTCTGGAATTCAAAATGTACTTGAGTAAAAGTATTGCATTCAAAATGTACTTAAAGTACCAAAAGTAAAAGTACTCGTTATGGAGAATGTCCCATTTCAAAAGATTTCAAAAAAATCTTTTGAAAATAGCAGATCTACAAGCTCACACAAAGTAACTAGTAACTAAAGTTTTCAAATATTTGTAGTGGAGTAAAAGTACAATATTTTCCTCTGAGATGTAGTGGAGTAGAAGCAAAAGTACTGAAAATTGGAAATACTCCAGTAAAGTAAAAGATACCTAAGAATTGTACTTGTTTTTGTCGCATTCCTAAGCCAATCATTTGATGACCAGCGGACCGGTAGGCAGTGGTTCCGGTAGGAGATACAAAGGAGACTCTTTGTGTCTCCTACCGGAACCACTGCCGGTCTCCATGGGGTGACTAATCGATAGAAAAAAAGTCATTTTGGGGGTGAACTATCCCTTTAAATCTAGACTTAATAAACTGGACCTGAGCTTTTTTACCCTCTACACACCAGTCTCTTTGCCAAAGTTTTTGGCTATGTATCCAGAATGTGGATGCTGGGGTTATCTAGCAGAAAGTAGCCATATGTGCCACAGACATACAAGTCTTGCCACGGACACGTTTGTCCGTGCACGGACATGTTGGTGATGACCCCTGGAAACAACACAGCTTTCACCATTGGAATTGCATTACGGAACACATTTTGTGCGTTTATTTCATCATAGCGCAACAAGAGGGACCCCATACTGTATATTCTTATTTTTTAGAATGCTTTCCATTCTGTCATACAGAAATGTGAATGGCGCGTACATTGTGGCCTTGCATAAAACTTTAAAATTCAGTTCAGCTCACAACCCAGACATCGTCATTGAAATTGTCAGCCAGCTCTGTGCCGACACATTATCTTCAACATCAAACAACACTGTTCCGTGTGAACCTCAGAATGGTGAAGTAGAGCAGGGCGTTCTTCACAGCTTCTTCACAGCTTTCATGACATCTGACAATTCAGCACTAATCTATTTGGCACGAGTGACTCCCTGTGACCTGTGTAGCATGCAGTTTAACCTGTAACCTGTGTAGCATGCAGGGCCTCCATCAGGTGCACACATAGGAGCCAACCAGTGCTCGAGCACCTGCCTGTTTGCTTTCATAGGAGACATTACTTTCTTATTTAAATATCGGTCTTGCTGAACCACAGTTGCTCTCCACCCTGCTCTCATTTAATACAATGTAGGTTAGGCTTGTTTCCTCATTCTGATATGTCTGAAAACATTTTAGTTGAGCATGGCAGTCTCCATGTTTATTGTTAAAACCAGAGTATAAAAGCAGAAAAATAGCAAATTAAGTTGCATTGTTGATTTCGCCGACTAAAACTATGACGAAAAAAAATCTTCGACTAACTTTTTTTCAATGACAAAAACTAAGCTACGATGACTAAAACTAAGACTAAATATATTGACAATTACGTCAACAAATAAAAAATAGACTAAAATGTTAGGGAGGGACTAGTGGAGAAGAGATCCAGTAGAACTAAAAGACACGTCATTTTATGCTTGGTTGCACTCGGGTGATGCGCTCTGAAAATAGCCGATCTACAAGCTTCGCAGAAAATGGCAAAATACATTTTAATTGACTGAATCAACTGTAGATTTAGTCGACTACAATAATACTTTATTTTCTAGGGGAGGCTGGATTTTAGTTGGGCAGGCGGCCGCCTGCCCTGCCTCTATGGTGGGTACGCCACTGACGGTGACTACACTGTTGCCTACATCATGGGTTTTCAACTGGTGGTCCGTGGAGGTATTGCATGTGGTCCCTGACCATGCTTAGTATGTAGGAAAGTGAAGATTTGTATTATATTTTATTTTATCGATGGTGGATACTGTTAATGTGTGTGACAACAGAAAGGAAATTCAACTCAAGGATGACAGTTTTACACGCACACAGCGCAAAGTATTTAAGGGAGGTTTTAGTACATCAAGGTAAATACAGGCTTTTATTTGGACATCCGACTCCGAGTCAGACATCCGACTTCCAAGTAACTGACAACATTGATGCGTCACATCATACATCAAATAAAATCCTGTATTTACCTTGATGTACTAAAACCTCCCTTAAATACTTCCACAGAAATGGGAGTTAGAATTTCAAGGGAATGTGAATGGGGCGTGCATTGTGGCCTTGCATAAAACTTTAAAATTCTGTTCAGCTCATTACTTGTGGAGCTAGGCTGGCATCTATGCACAACTGTCCATATACAGTAGATCCAAATTAATCACAAGCACAGAATTACTTCAAATGATTATGAATATCCAGTTATAAATTGGTCATTGTAACCTACCTGGTGTATGTAATTCTATGATCAACAAAAACACACTTAAAAGAGGATATCTCTGTGTTGGAAATTGGGATAATGCATCTCTCTAATATGCCTAACACCTGTTGAAGTGTTGCTTAAAATGCTTTCCATTCTGTCATACAGAAATGTGAATGGCGCGTGCATTGTGGCCTTGCATAAAACTTTAAAATTCTGTTCAGCTCACAACCCAGACATCCTCATTGAAATTGTCAGCCAACTCTGTGCAGTTAGAAGTAAAAAATCCTGACTAGACACATTATCTTCAACATGAATCCTTTGTATCATTTGAAATTTGAAATGAGATGGGTCATTGACAACTGTTCTGCTGTACTAAAAATGTATATAAAAACGGACTATTTTATTAATTCAAAATTGCATGACCCTCCCTTGGATTCAAAGTAAAATTAGCTGACCCTCCCTTGTACTAAAATTAAAAAGGCATGACCCTCCCCTATTTTCCTCCAGGGACCCCCTTCTGTAAATTTCGACTGGTCCCTATGATATTTAGTCGACTAAAACTAGACAAAAACTAAAACATTTCAGATGACTGAATATGACTAAAACTAAATGGAATTTTATTCAAAAGACTATGACTAAAACTAAATTGCAGTCAAAATCAACACTGTTAAGTTGTCAGCACTCGCTACGCAACACATTTAAAAACATGCAGCAGAAGAAGGACATTTCTCAGACATAATGTGGGTGTGGTTTACATCATAGGACATTGTGCAAGTACACTCAAAAGTGTGAACTTACAGTAGGTTCTGTTGACAGGCTTTTGTATTTGGGCTTATCTGTGAATCATTATCATTCATATTTGTAATTATATGAAGTATGTACACTTTTACTAGACTGGGTCTATATTGTTTAACTTATCTGTTGCTTAAATTGCTACTGTCCTCCACACAGTGGGGGTTGGGGGTATAGTTGGGTAGTCATTCTTACAACGTATTTGCTAATATGTATATCGGGTTCATGCATATTTTCAGACATTTAAAACAAAACAAAAAGAGTATCAGAAAATAAAAATGTGTGGCCCCCCTGCAGTGACTCCGAGGGGGTCTAGGGGTCACAGGCCTAGGGGTCACGGACCCCTGTTGAATACCCATGATGTAGATCCCACAGTGGAGAGTGTGTACTGTGATAGGTTTCCTTCTTTGAAGAACACAGCGTGTGGCCAATTGCATTTTAGGGAAGAAGGAATAAATGAAAAAGAAAAAGAACAGCCTAAAAGTAACTAGTTATTCCTAGAAATGTACTTGAGTAAAAGTTAAAAATTTGTCTTGGAAATTTGAAAAAGAAAGTAAAAAGTATCAAAAAAATGGAATACTCAAGTAAAGTACAAATACTCAAAATATGTACTCAAGTACAGTACCCAAGTAAATTTACTCCGTTACAGTCCACCACTGCATGTTAGTCAATAAAAAAAAGAGAATGGCAAAACACATAGCTAGACAAGATGAGTAAAAACAAAACAAGTATGTCTGTATTGTGCAATACTATTACTCTGTCCACAATCACTTGTGTATTAAATACAAAAAATGACTGGTTGTGGGTTGTGGCATTACATTAGAATGATAAACAGTAACCAGTTAAACAAAAAAGAAAGGGGGAGTAGCTTATAATACAGCAAATACAGTAGTCAACATGCAGTACAAAGGCTTGGCCACTAGGTGTCATTGTCTGGCCGAATATTGAACTGGGGTTCAGTAGTACTCCACACTGACCTCCACACCACACCCACTCAACCCTTCCACCTCTACCCTACAATAGTGCTCCATGTTGGGCTACTTGGCTCTGGTGCTGCAGGGGAGAACAACAACAACATACTGCTACCAATAATAATAATCATTTTTACTGCACTTTTCAAACAGAGGACATGGGTCATTATCATGGCTGAACCGATATATCGGTCAACATCGGTATCGGCTGGTTAAAGTTGAGAGTTCTTACTCGATGGCGTTTGTGATATGATAATGAAATGTAAGCTTACCATAATCACAGTAAACATTATCATGTCATATTCAAGGGCTTTTTTTTTTACTAACTCCAGTCACTTACAGTTCAGCACAGCTGAGGTGTGGAGTCACTGTCCAGCTGATGCTCGTTGACGTTGACACTCGTTAATGTTCCTTGCATCAAGGCAATAGTCCATATTCACACGGCGGCCATTTTGGAATTTAACATTGCGTTGCTGTGGCAAATGGGGTGGCAACTGGGGTGGCATTTCATTGACTTAATGGCAATATGGCCGCCGTGTGAATATGGTCTATTATGTTGTGTTTCTGCAGATTCTGAACAGTTATTTCTTATAATGAAGATGTATTTGTTTCCCTGGCACAAAAGGGGGAAATAACAACAACAAAAACTAAATAATAAATATTGTTATCATCGGCTATCGGCTAAATTGTTATTTTAAACATCGGTATCGGCCAAGAATTTCCATATCGGTGCATCCCTAGTCTCGCTTATCAACATTAGCACATACACATAATGTATTTAAGTTGTTGACCTGAGACTCACTGGCCAGCTGCAAACAACACTACTATTTATAAATGAACATAAATGTCACACACGCACACACACACACACGCACACAACCACACCCACACACACACACACACACACACACACACACACACACACACACACACACACACACACACACACACACACACACACTCTAAGCCACATAGGCACAGCATGGCAGTGACACAGTGACAATAAAGACAGATCGAGACAGTGGAAAACCTGGATGGGGGGGGGGGGGGGGGGGGGGGGACAAGAGAGACAGATAGAGAGAGCAAGAGGTAGAGAGGGTAGGACAGAAAGAAGAGTAGAAAAAGAGAGGTTGAGAGGGGGAGAGGTGGGTGACACACAGGAGAGAGAAAGAGAGGAACACAGAGAGAGAGAGAGAGAGAGAGAGAGAGAGAGAGAGAGAGAGAGAGAGAGAGAGAGAGAGAGAGAGAGAGAACACAGTGGTAGGTATTTCTCCAACAGTTCCAGGCTAAATAACAGGAGAGACGCCAGACCACATGAAGACCAGGTCATATCTGTAAGTAGAAACTCATGTTATACTCTCATTGCATGTGTGTGTGTGTGTGTGTGTGTGTGTGTGTGTGTGTGTGTGTGTGTGTGTGTGTGTGTGTGTGTGTGTGTGTGTGTGTGTGTGTGTGTGTGTGTGTGTGTGTCACACCATTTATCTTTCTTTCATTCTGTCTGTCTGTCTGTCTGTCTGTCTGTCTGTCTGTCTGTCTGTCTGTCTGTCTGTCTGTCTGCCTGCCTGTCTGTCTGTCAGTGATAATGACAGTGACGTACTCCAGTCAGGTTGCCAATGCGACGTTCTTTGGGTTCCATCGTCTGTTGCTGCGTTGGAAAGGAAGCATCTACCGACTTCTCTACAGGGAGTTCACCGTGTTCACCCTTCTCTACGCTGTGCTCAGTGTGGTCTACAGGTACACACACACACACACACACACACACACACACACACACACACACACACACACACACACACACACACACACACACACACACACACACACACACACACACACACACACAGGAGAGACAGACAGGAGAGACAGACAGGAGAGACAGACAGTAGGACGGCTGAGACGGAGACAATGTAGGAGAGACAGACAGTAGGACAGCTGAGAGGGAGACAGTATAGGAGAGACAGACAGTAGGACAGGTGAGAGGGAGACAGTGTAGGAGAGACAGACAGTAGGACAGGTGAGAGGGAGACAGTGTAGGAGAGACAGACAGTAGGACAGGTGAGATGGAGACAGTTCAGGAGAGACAGACAGTAGGACAGGTGAGAGGGAGACAGTGTATGAGAGACAGACAGCTGAGAGGGAGACAGTGTAATATAGACAGACAGTAGGACAGCTGAGAGACAGACAGTGTATGAGAGACAGACAGACAGACAGCTGAGAGAGAGAGACAGTGTATGAGAGACAGACAGCTGAGAGGGAGACAGTGTAATATAGACAGACAGTAGGACAGCTGAGAGACAGACAGTGTATGAGAGACAGACAGACAGCTGAGAGAGAGAGAGAGAGACACAGTGTATGAGAGACAGACAGACAGCTGAGAGAGAGAGAGACAGTGTATGAGAGACAGACAGTAGGACAGCTAAGAGGGAGACAGTATAGGAGAGACAGACAGTAGGACAGTTGGGAGAGAGACAGACAGTAGGAGTGAAAGTTTATAACAGACATTTAGCTCTTATTATATAATATTATTAAGCTTTAGTATGTATGTGAAATATTGTTATGTAGCGCTACATGTATATTGGATCACTCCAATATGATATGATATGATGATATGCAGTGGTGGAAAAAGTACTCACATGCTTTTCTTATGTAAAAGTATCGATACTGCAATGTTGAAGTACCCCGTACTCCGCAAGCAAAAGTTCGGAATTCAAAATTTACTTGAGTAAAAGCGCAAGTATTGGTATCAAAATGTACTTAAAGTACCAAAAGAAGTCAATATGCAGGAAGTCCCATTTCACAAGTTTTCAAATAAATAAAATGTATAAAAATCTTTTGAAAATAGCAGATCTACAAGCTCACAATGCGTCGCGATGCGACGCATTGTGAGCTTGTAGATCGGCTATTTTAAAAACGGCCGAAATGTATATAGGGCTGAAGTGGTTAATGTATGTTTTGTAATAATGATTAAAATCTACAAAGTATAACTAGTAACTAAAGTTTTCTGTTGTAGTGTAGTAGTGGGAAAAGTAGTGGGAAAAGTTCAATTGTAGTGGATTCAATTGTAGTACATTATTTGCCTCCGAGATGTAGTGAAGTAAAAGTATATACAATTGGAAATATTCAGGTAAAGTAAAAGTGCTAAAAATTGTACTTAAGTACAGTACTTGAGTAAATGTACTTAGCTACTTTCCACCACTGCATATTTGTGGCCACAAGATCAGGATGTGGTTGTCGTGACTTGTATCTTGTGGTCATGACATAACTTATTGAACCATGCCACACCTCTCGTCCTCTTTATTAAGCAGAGTAATTGATTGATTAATTAATTAATTGATTGATTAATTAATTGATTAATTAATTGATTGATCAATTGGTGTGTCATAGGAAGGTGTTATCAGAGGACCAGAGGAGATTCTTTGAGAAGCTGTCTCTGTACTGTGACAGACATGCTGAACAGATTCCAGTCACCTTCATACTGGGTAGGTCTGACTGAATGACCACTTTTACTGAGTATGATATATATGACTGACTGACTGGTTTATGGTTTACTCTTTGAGTTTACCCACTGAAAGGTTTAATGAGTGACTGTTAGACTTTTTAGATTTAGATTTGTATTACTATACATACATTACATACATACATACAACCACTTAAGCTCTATAGAGATTTCGGCTATTTGAAAATAGCAGATCTACAAGCTCACAATGCGTCGCGATGTGACGCATTGTGAGCTTGTAGATCTGCTATTTTTTAAAGAGTTTTATACATTTCTAAACTTGAAATGGACATTCTGCATAATGAGTACTTTTACTTTTGGTACCTCAAGTACATTTTGATGCCAATACCTTTGGTACTTTTACTCAAGTAAATTTAGAATTCCGGACTTTTACTTGTACAGTATATGTGTGTGTGTGTGTGTGTGTGTGTGTGTGTGTGTGTGTGTGTGTGTGTGTGTGTGTGTGTGTGTGTGTGTGTGTGTGTGCGTGCGTGCGTGCGTGCGTGCGTGCGTGCGTGCGTGCGTGCGTGCGTGCGTGCGTGCGTGCGTGCGTTTTAATGTGCATCTGTGCGTAGATTAGATTGGAGTGTCAGACAATGATGTTAGCTCCATCTAGCTTCCATTCCAGCTGAAACTCATTAGGAGAAAGGCTTTAGCTCAGATTACACAATACAATGACAGTCATGTTTTTTCCCCCGTAAATGGGTATTAGGGCTCCTAGTTTACAAGATAACCACTTAATCAATTTGTAAATGTAAGTTGAACGTGGACATACAGTATTTGGGAAAATAAAAATACTAATTGTGTTTTTTAGCTCAGTCTGACTTTTTTTTAGCTCAGTCTGACTGATGATAACTAAGTACATTTACTCAAGTACTGTACTTAACTACAATTTTGAGGTATCTTTACTTTACTGGAGTATTTACAATTTTCAGTACTTTTACTTCTACTCCACTACATCTCAGAGGCAAAAATAGTACTTTTACTCCACTACAATTATTTGAAAACTCTAGTTACTAGTTACTTTGCAGATATAAATGATTATATTATAAAACATTAACATTAACCACTTTAGCCCTATTATATACATAGGCTATTTTCAAACATTTTAGTACTTTTACTTTTGGTACTTTAAGTATATTTTGATGCCAATACTTTTGTACATTTATTCAAGTAACATTTTGAACACAGGCCTTTTACTTGTAACTTGTTTTCATACTGTGGTATTGCTACTTTTACTTCTGAGTACTTCTTCCACCACTGATCTCATCTCTTTCTTTGATTTATGGAAGGTTTCTATGTCACTCTGGTGGTGAATCGATGGTGGAACCAGTTTGTCAACCTGCCCTGGCCGGACAGACTCATGTTCCTCATCTCCAGGTATACTACCCATCTGTTTCATTTAGCAGTGATGGGAAAAATACTAAAAATGTTTTACTTAAGTAAAAGTATCAATACTGCAATGCAGAAATACTCTGTTACAAGTAAAAGTCTGGAATTAAAAATGTACTTGAGTAAAAGTACAAAAGTATGGGTATCAAAATGTAGTTAAAGTATCAAAAGTAGAAAGTACTCATTATGTAGAATGTCCCATTTCACAAGTTTTCAAATGTATACAAAATGTATTTGAAAATAGCAGATCTAGTGAGCTTGTAGATGAAATGTATATAAGGCTGAAGTGGTTTTGTAATAATAATAAAAGAAATACAGAGTAACCAGTAATTCAAGTTTTCAAATAATTGTAGTGGAGTAAAAGTATAATACCCCCCCCCCCCCCCCCCCCCCAGTTGTGTCCAGGGCTCTGATGAATACGGCCGCCTGTTACGGCGTACATTGATGCGTTACGTTAACCTGACATCTCTGCTCATCCTGCGCTCGGTCAGTACTGCCGTCTGTAAACGATTTCCCACCATTGACCATGTGGTAGAGGCAGGTAAGTGTCTGTCTGTCTGTCTGTCTGTCTGTCTGTCTGTCTGTCTGTCTGTCTGTCTGTCTGTCTGTCTGTCTGTCTGTCTGTCTATTTGCCTGTCTGTCTGTCTGTCTGTCTGTCTGTCTGTCTGTCTGTCTGTCTGTCTGTCTGTCTGTCTGTCTGTCTGTCTGTCTGAACTGAACTGAACTGAACTGAACTGAACTGAACTGAACTCCCAGGTCAAATAAAATCAATCAAAACAACAGACACTCTTCTCCTCTGTCGCTAATATTTCCTGCAACCCATGGGATTTGCTCATTATCAGCCAGTTAAGATGGCCTTCATTCTTCAGAAATTATATTTATAGTAATATATAGTTATCATATGACTCTAAAGCATCAGATTACTGCTGGCTTCCTATTCTACTAGTTAGTCAACTGGTTCTAACTTCTATTCAGACCAGTTAGTTAACTGGTTGTTAACTCCAGCCCTTTTTTTTTACTGTATGAAAACAACCTGTAGGTTTTATTACAAGTTCCAAGTCTCCGAATTCACACTCCGAAAACTCTCTCTGTCTGTCTGTCTGTAGGTTTTATGACTCCAGAAGAGCGGAAAGTGTTTGATAATATCTGTTCTCCTCATCTGAAGTACTGGGTTCCAGTGGTGTGGTTCACCAACCTGTGCTCCAAAGCACGGAGAGAAGGACGAATACGAGACAGCGTGGATCTACAGACAATACTCACTGTAACATGCTATACTGTAGTGTGTAGCCTATAGAACTCATTTGAAGCACATTGAAATAATACACAATCCTTTAGTTGTTAAGGTAGAATTAGCCCATTAAGACCGGCAACGCATCTGTGTCATTTTCAGATAAAAAAAAAAATAGCAGATCTACAAGCTCGTAGCACAGCATGTATACGCTTGTAGATCTGCAATTGTTTTTGACAAATCATGGAAATCTGACATTTTTTAACTCCAATATTTGCTTCTGAGGGGTCCCTGCATGGAACAAAATGTTTTAGCGGGAAAATACATATAATTCTGGGGGTCCTTGACATGAAAAGAGTTTGAGAACCACTGATATTATAGCAATATACGTTTTTTTCAAAAAGGATTTAGAAGACATTTGTAGAATCCCCCAGAAGCAAAGATTTGAGTTAAAAATGTTCGCTTTTAAAAATATATATATTCAAATATTTGCACCAATTTTCTCGATTTAAAAAAAATGGCAAATATACGAGCTCATAGCTTGTATATCTGCTATTTTTTAATAGCCTAAAAAAATCTTAAAATGACACGTTCCCGGTCTTAATGGATTAAACTGTAGGCTATATTATATTAAATACTATATTATAGTTTATATTGTACTAAATACTTTGCTATGGTAAACTATATACTATTTCTCATTCCATCTTTTATTCTGCATGTCTGTGTCTATAGGAAATGAATACATTCAGAACATGGTGCTCCACTCTGTTTGGATATAACTGGGTGGGCATTCCTCTGGTCTACACGCAGGTACATGTCTCTCTGTCTAGACCAGGGGTCTTCAACAGGGGGTCCGGGACCCCTAGGGGGTCCTCAGAGTTACTACAGGGGGTCCACCAAATATTTGTGTGATAGGATTTGTATATTTTACCTTAACCACTTGAACCCTAGCATCCCTTTTCTGAGGAGAACTTTAGCCAAAAATAGCCGATCTACAAGCTCACAACGCCTCGCAGCGCGAGGCGTTGTGAGCTTGTAGATCTGCTATTTTTGGCAAAGAGGCTATAGGTGTAGAGGGAAAAAAGAGCAGACCACGTAAACAAAAAATGTCAAATCTGAAACACAATTTCATACGATATAGAGGGGGTCCCTGCTTCATCTCTCTCTCAGCTAGGGGGTCCTTGGCCTGAAAACGTTGAAGACCCCTGCTCTAGACATCCATGCATCCCGGCCTCCCGCATGCATCCGGCATCCATGCATCCATCCTTGCATGCATTCATCCATCCAGCCATGTATCCGTCTGTCCGTCCGTCCGTCCATCCATCCATCAGAATGTTTTGTATTTCCCTGCTTCCCAACTGGTTGTGTATGTGCGCTTTAGTTTAGTTTAGTTTATTTCGATGCACATCAACAGTATCACAAAACATAACACACTGTAATTCAATATTTCATACTGTTTGATCGAAAAGGCATAGGCTGCTCATAGCTTATTAATGCCTATCCTTTATACATGTTGGTTTAAGTTATTTTTTGTGACAAAGTTTATATTGAATGAACACTCCAAAATGATCCTCAATTACAGTCAAAACTACTTAGGTTGTTCATATTAATCGAACACTCAAAATGTTTCCATATTTACATTCATGACTTCACACCTACATGCGTGAAAGTGTAAGATATACACCCGAATGTGTGCATATACCCATATACGCACATTCAAATATACATACCGTATATATACAGACGCCAAAAAAATAGACTCACACACACACACACACACACACACACACACACACACACACACACACACACACACACGTAACCTGATCTGTCCTAATCACCTCTCATCCGGTCTGCCCACGGCTGGAAACTCTCCTTAGTAACAAAGCACCAAGACAACAACATCAGATATTTTGTCCTTTATCGAATTTTAAATTTCACTGTCTCTCTTTCTGTGTGTGTTCGTGTGTTCGTGTGTGTGTGTGTGTGTGTGTGTGTGTGTGTGTGTGTGTGTGTGTGTGTGTGTGTGTGTGTGTGTGTGTGTGTGTGTGTGTGTGTGTGTGTGTGTGTTTGCGTGTGTGTGTGTGTCTTTCTCTTCAGGTTGTAACTTTAGCTGTCTACACTTTCTTCTTTGCGTGTTTGATTGGTCGACAGTTCCTCGACCCTGCCCGGGGGTACCATGGACATGACCTTGACCTCTACATTCCTATTTTCACCCTGCTGCAATTTGTCTTCTATGCTGGCTGGCTCAAGGTCACACGCACTCACACACACACACACACACACACACACACACACACACACACACACACACACACACACACACACACACACACACACACACACACACACACACACACACACACACACACACACACACACACACACACACACACACACTCATGCACGCACACACACAACACACACAACACATGCACACACACGCACGCACGCACGCACGCACGCACGCAATTACACATGCACACAGGTAGGTAGTTTATGTGTGTCTGGTTGCTACATAGTTAACTTGTGTGGTTGCTAGGTACATAGTTCATGTGGTTACTAGGTAGTTCATGTGTTTGTGTGGTTGCTCGGTAGTTCATATGTTTGTGTGGTTACTAGGTAGCAGAACAGCTGATCAACCCGTTTGGAGAAGACGATGATGACTTTGAGGCTAACTGGATCATCGACCGAAATCTACAGGTCAATAACCAATCACAACACACAGAAACAGGTCAATAACCAATCACATCACACAGAAACAGGTCAATAACCAATCATTCATAACTCTTATATACAGGTCATAAACCGATCATAACCCTAAATTACAGGTCAATAACCAATCACAAAACATATATTTCTTTTGAGATATATCATTCAGATATATAGCTGTCTTTCCTGTAGGTGTCTCTCATGTCTGTATGTATCTCTGCAGGTGTCTCTCATGTCTGTATGTCTCTCTGTAGGTGTCTCTCATGTCTGTATGTCTCTGTAGGTGTCTCTCATGTCTGTCTGTCTGTCTGTCTGTCTGTCTGTCTGTATGTCTCTCTGTAGGTGTCTTTGATGTCTGTATGTCTCTCTGTAGGTGTCTCTGATGTCTGTATGTCTCTGTAGGTCTATCTCGAGCCTGTATGTCTCTCTGTAGGTGTCTCTCATGTCTGTGTGTCTCTCTGTAGGTGTCTCATGTCTGTGTGTCTCTGTAGGTGTCTCTCATGTCTGTAGGTCTCTCTGTAGGTGTCTCTCGTGTCTGTGTGTCTCTCTGTAGGTGTCTCTGATGTCTGTATGTCTCTCTGTAGGTGTCTCTGATGTCTGTATGTCTCTCTGTAGGTGTCTCTCATGTCTGTGTGTCTCTCTGTAGGTGTCTCTCATGTCTGTATGTCTCTCTGTAGGTGTCTCTCCTGGCTGTAGATGAGTTGCACATGAGTCTTCCTCAGATGAGTAGAGATGTTTACTGGGACGACAACCAGGCCAGACCTCCGTACACAGTGGCTGCTAAAGAAACCTGCATCGCCTCCTTTCTGGGCTCTACCACTGACATGGGGTAAACACAAATCTTCAGTGTAGATTTGGGTCCCAGAGATTTAAAAAAAATTATAATAATAATTAAACAATTAGGGGCCCATGGCCTAGTGCATATTAAACTCTAACCCTAACCTTGAAATGAAAAGGGTTGAGAATCACTGAACTAGTCAATCAATCTCTGTGTCTATATCCTCCAGTCTGTCTGACATCCTTCAGTTTGAGGAAGATGACATTACAGAAAGTCACCCACGACGACAGGAGTCGTTTCTGGCTCGACGACAGGAGTCATTTCTGGCTCGACGACAGACATCGGTAATGTGTAATTAACCACGTAACTCATTCAGTGCCAAAAACAACATTGTCTATTGCTGCCAGTGCCAGCGATTTTCGAGTGTTTTCACTCACCTTTGAAAAATCACAGAATATTATTCTTCACAACGATCGACCCGCCGATCGTTTTAAAAGACGTAGGGGGGGTCTCGTAGACTCTGAGAAAAGAAATTGTGTGGCCGCGATCGTCCATTCCATAGATATGGGCAGTTGAATGAGGGGTGGATTTTGTAACCCATTTTTCACCCAGTGCCAATGCCTAAGCTTGTAATCCTGGGCACTACTCTACCTCTGCCAACTGAGCTCCTGCTTCCTTCAATGCATGAGGAGTGAGCAGACCGCTTCTTATCACCTGACGGGGGGGGGGGGGGGGGGGGGGGGGGTTTTCGCCGGTTGGACGTAGCGTGTGGAAGGAACACGTTATTCCAACCAGTTCCTTTCCCCTCCATGGCTTAAACGGCTTAAAAACGAAAATCATCTGACCATTGTCTTCTGTTTTTGCCACGTTTACCAGGTTATGGGGCGTGTCCGCCGGTTGATGAGCGTTCAGGAGCCTCCAGAGTTGGTTCCGCCCCACCCCGCGTTCAAACGCCACAGCAGTGATGCCGTCGGCGGCTTCATTCCCTTCATGACTGACTACAGGTATGCAGACGGCCAATCATCCGAAAACGTTTAGGAACCAGTGCTCTAGACTGTATGATGATGTATCATCCATCCATCCAGGGCCCCTACTCCTTCCCCTCCCTCAGCCGTCGACACCCTGGGGACCCTGAAAGAGGTCAGAGAGGTCAACAGCACCCCGCCCTCCCCCTCCGCCTCCCCGCACCTCCCCCCACGGCTCGTCGTCAGCCCCCCGTTCTCCGGCTTCCGTGGCAACATGGAGTTTGGTGCTGAGGCTGTTGCCGGTAGCGACGGGGGCCCCGCCCCTCAGGAGGCGTGGCTGAAGCCTGGGACGGCCCAGTTAGAGCCGTCCCTCACAGAGGACAACCTGAGGTACCAACTCACAGATAACACAACTTACACTACAAAGGGTAGACCTCCGCCAGGCCAGGTTTGCTACCCAGGGACCAGGGTTGCTCATTGTACGTGGTACCACGGCGTACGCCCAAAGATCTTTTCAGGAAGTCAATCATAGCCAAACAGAATGGAATATGAACAAGCTGACTGATACATCTTGATCACAGGACTCAGGAGATAATGTGTATCGATTTATGTGAGCTTTTGACAAAATCTGTAGGAGTAGCAGCAAAAAAGTGTTTTGAAGAAAAGGCAAAGTGGCGGAAAATCTAGTCCGGCACAAATGGGTGGGGCCAATATGGGTAGTTGCGTCATGATCGAAGGAATCCGGGGAAATAAATATTTGATTGTACAACCTCTTTGTATTGCACATGGAGCATAACATAGCAGATGATGCTGAAACAAATAAACTGGTTTTGATGTGTTATTGAAATGTATGACTGACGCCGGACAGATAGCTGAAGTGTATTTTTAGGTCTGCAGGTAAATAATTATTATCTTTCTGTGTTTGTATTGAAGTCGAGATCAGTGGTGTATTCTAGTTTTTTTTTGGAGGGTATACAATAATTATTCCCTGCACGACATGCATGCGTATCATCAATGGATGAAATGGTTAGTAGGCGGTCTACGCTTTTTTCCCAAAAAATCTGCACGGTATACTGTCTACGTATATCGCGTAACACGGTAGAACACACCACTGGTCGGGATACTCTCAAAGGATGTGTTTTACTTAAATAAGACCAACCCTTCCTCTCCTTGTTGTCATCCTAGGGACAACTCTGCAATGTGCTACTCTCCCACAGAGCTGGGCCCCAAGAAGTTCCGTTGGAGTGTGCAAACAAAAGACAAGGACCAACCCTCCAGAGACAAGGACCACCCCTCCAGAGACAAGGACCAACCCTCCAGAGACAAGGACCACCCCTCCAGAGACAAGGACCGCCCCTCCAGACACCCATTGTCCAGGCTGCAGGGCAGACACCTCTCCTTCCAGTTCTCCCGTCAGTCGTCTAAATCCTCTGTCCGCAGCCTGCACAGCCCCATGGGCGCCGTGGGCCGAGTCCCATCGGCCCCCCAGACCCCCATGTCCCCCAACACGGACCATGACTTCCAGGGCATCCCGGCAGAGGAGGAGGAGGGACACGGAGAGAGGAAGGGAGCCAATGACAACCATGAACAAAACAACAACAACAACCACCAATCACAGAGGTTATAAAGAAGCTACGTCCAATCACAGGGCCCTACATTTAAGCGTGGATCAGACTACACTATTTCAGCCAGAGTTTGCCACCACCGACACATTTTCCTATGTCGCGGAGACGCACACGACTAGTATGAACAAACATGCATCTTTCCCTCTTGTAGTGTGACATGTCAGAAGACCAGCGATTTGGCGTCTGCGACACCACCACTACATAAAGAATAGCATACAATACTACGTAATGTAGTCACTAGCCAGTCTCCCAACAAAGACGCGGCAATAATTCAATTGCAATTTAATTTAATTTAATTGCATAGTCTGACAGACCATTGTGAAAGACAAAATTATTTTGTTGTCTGAACCTGGCATTACTAACTGGTGATTACCTTCTAAATAGTTCTCCACTAGCGCGGAGCGATACATTTACAAACTGGTTACCTTGTAAACGGTTCTCCACTAGCATGGAGAATGTGAATTATAATATTTGCAGTTTCACTGTACAAGCCGTTTGTACTTAGACATGCATTGCTTAATCTTTGAGACAAGTATATGCTACTGGCAGGATCAACCAGGTAGGCCTCCTGTTTACAAATGTACAAGATGAAATAGTACTAGCTTACTGCTACTTTAACTAATACTACTACCACTGTATATATAGCAGCAGGGTGAACAGTGTGTTTTGATTACTTTTATTCATGAGTTTTTTTTTTTAAATGTCTGTTGTCTATTTGTTGCTGTTGATGTATGAAGGTAGTAAATCATTTTCAACCACAACCCAACTTTTACTTTTACTTCACCAGGCACTTCTGGCCGGAAGTGCTTCCGTTTGGTGATGTCATGCACGTAGCGCCGAGCTGTGGTCTACTTTTGAGACTACTTTTGACATTTTTTCATGTCAAGGATAGTCTCGCGTGGCCAGACTGTTGCCTCCCACAATTTTCAAATGTTTCCGGTCATACAGTCTGGGACTCGGAAGCTCTGATCATGATTAGAATATAAACCGGATATGAAGCCTCCTCCCCACTTCCGTTTCGTCTTTACAGTCGCGCAAATTTATCCTAATATAAATACAAATCATCTAAGTATATTTAGCTTGCTGCTTAGCAGAAATGGAAATAAAATAATGAAATGTAAAGATATTTTAAAATATATTTTTGTGAATGGAAGTGCTTCCTCTCTCGGATTTCGGGAGTTGTAGTTCCAGACTCTATATAGCATTCAGAGATTGTGGAATAGTTGTCTGGCTACACGAGACTATGTCAAGGACCACCCAAAATGATATGTATTTGTTGTTCCCGCCCAAATGTTCGCTTTAAAAATATATTCAAAGATTTTCACAAATTTTCACGATTTTTCAAAAATAGCAGATATACAAGGCGCTCATAGCGTGGCGCTTGGTGCCGCGCTATGAGCGCCTCGTATATCTGCTATTATAGCCAAAGTATAAAATAATAGTTTAAGTGGTTACACAGATGCGTTCCCAGTCTTAATGGGTTTAAGTCTTGTTCTGTTCTCACGACAGTGAGAGTTGAGATGATTTTAGATTCGTCACTGTTGCGACAAAGCATGGGTGATGAATGAATGAGAGCAGAGACATTAAGAGATGCTGCTGTGCACAAACTTTAATTTCCTCTGTTTATCAATTATACTGATCAGTGTGGGGGTCTATCGGTTATGGATAGATTGAATGATTGATGAGCTATACTGGTGTCTAGTGTTCTTCTGTCTGGTGTCTGGCCCGTGCCAGCCCGACGCGGTCCTGTCCTCTGTCGAAGACGCTGTAGTACTGCGTCAGAAACACGTCTCCCAGGATCCACAGAGGTCCCTGGGGAGACATCATGTCCGCTGCCTGGAAGGCGCTGAAACACAACTCCCTGCCCCCGAAAACTTCCTGTACAGACAGCAGAGGAGAGAGAGAGATGGACAGAGAGAAAGGTTTTAATGGGGAACTGGAGACAGATAGGCAGTGGGGTAAAGTAACTAAGTACATTTACTCAAGTACTGTACTTAAGTAAAATCTCAGAGGCAAATATTGTACTTTTTACTCCACTACAATGATTTGACAACTTTAGTTACTAGTTAATAGTACATTAATCACTTCAGCCCTCTGTATATTTCGGCCATTTGAAAATAGCCGATCTACAAGCTCACAATGCTTCGCGATGCGACGCATTGTGAGCTTGTAGATCTGCTATTTTCAAAAGACTCTTATACATTTTGAACTTGTGAAAGCGGACATTCTGCACAATGACAACTTTTACTTTTGGTACTTTAAGCAAATTTTGATGCCAATACTTTTATACTACTCAAGTATATTTTGAATTCCGGACTTTTTCTTGTAACAGAGTATTTTTGTATTGCAGTATTGATACATTTACTTAAGTAAAAACAATTTTCCACCACTGCAGATAGGCAGACGAACCGACAGACAGACAGACCAATCAATCGATCATACCTTCCGTACGTAGTTCTTTGATTCCAGAGTGTACTCGACCCCTCCCAGAACAAACGTCACATGTGGAAGGCTGGCTAACCTGGCACAGTCTATCAGATACTGACACACACACACACACACACACACACACACACACACACACACACACACAGTTTGTTTTACATGGAATGTGATTATTTTTTTTAAACAATAATAAAAAGTATTATGTTTCGTTTTTGAACCTCTCCGATGTTAGTGGGCGTGGCTCCAATCAGCTCCTGCAGTTTGATAATGTCATTGGTCGGCCCGGCAATGAGGGAGGTTCCTGTGTCAACGATCGCCTCGCAACCACGAGGACAGAACGAAGCGATACCCTGGACGGCGATGCTGACACACGCACGCACGCACACACGCACGCAAACACACACATTAATTTCCCAAATCGTTTTCAACCCAAAATATAATACTATGCTGTAACTGTGTAACATGTTATGTAGGCCTGCCTGTTGTTCTGTGTGTGTGTGTGTGTGTGTGTGTGTGTGTGTGTGTGTGTGTGTGTGTGTGTGTGTGTGTGTGTGTGTGTGTGTGTGTGTGTGTGTGTGTGTGTGTGTGTGTCACCTTTCCATCTTAATTTGCCAGTATCCCTTATGAGAGACAGGGATCCAGTTGATTGGTCCGCTGAAGAGCGCCTCGTCCGTTCCTCCAATCAGAAGCTCTCCATCTGGGTCCCTGGTCTGCTTTCTTTTAGACAATTTCCCCCCAAATTAAAAGTTTATTTTATTACATACTTTTTGGTTCAAATGAAGTGAAAATGTCAGTGTTATTTCAGTGATGAAAAAAAGTTACTTCAGAGATGTTTGAATATTCAAATGATTTATTAATGAATGATTTATTATTAAACACTATAACTATTCAATTGATTAGTTAAGTAAACAATGTGACTACTTTTTCCACCACTGGGTCCGACACAGATCCTGATTTTGGAGAGTCCTAGCACACCCATGTTTTGTCAAAAAGTGCTCAATTTCATGAACATTTTTCAGAAATAGAAGATATTTCATAAATAGCGGATCAACAACCTCACAAGACTTTTGAACAGTGGTGTAAAGCAACTAAGTACATTTATTCAAGGTATTATTTGAGGTATTTCAAATAATACCTTTATTTTTATGGAAATTGGTTACAAATTGGGACACATCGGCGGTATATATAATTCCTGATCGCAATGTTGACAAAAAAAAGTCAAAGTAATAGCAGATAATGTCGGCCATTATTACAATACCTGCTGAGGTAGAATGAGAATACAGGTTTTTCTACGAGTTTCTGAGTCATCATGTTGTCAAACACAGGCTTCCCAACGATCTCGGCCAGAGAGGGGTAGGCGAGACCCAGGACTCCGTCAAACTGACCCATGACAAACGCTTGGCCCGGTTCATATACAGACTCCCCAAACTCCTGTTGCACCACCGTCAGACCTCCTATCTGGAGAGGAACACTATATATCATTTAACCCATTATTAGCCTAAGATCTGAGACCGATTCTACAAATGTCTTCTAAATCCTAACAGTTTTCTGAAAAACGTATGTTCCTATGTCAGTGGTTCTCAAACTTTTTCTTGTCAAGGGCCTCCAAAATGATATGTATTTGGCCACGGACCCCCATCTCGAAATTTTTTGTTCCAGGGACCCCCCAGAAGCAAAGATTTGAGTTAAAAATGTTCACAAGAATATATATATTCAAAGATTTGCACAAATTGTGACGATTTTTCAAAAATAGCAGATAAGTGCCTCGCTACGAGCTTGTAGATCTGCTGTTTGAGCTTGTATATCTGCTATTTTTTAAGCTCAAATCTAAAATGACACAGATGCTTTGCTTGGGTTAAGCTGATGATTAGAGCCTGAGTTATACTCACACACGATTCACAACACCGCACAAATCAAAGTATAACTCAGGCATATACACACACGTTACCTTCAGCGTCTCTCTGCCCATGACTCCCAGCAGGTGTCCTGAACCATAGTTAATTCCAAACGTTCTTCCATCATGGCCGAACGAATGAGAGTCAAATGCCTTAAAGCGCTGGTGGTTGGCTGGAACAAACAGTCACACACAGTCACACACAGTCACACACACACAAACGCACACACGCACGCACGCACGCACACGCAGATACAGACGCACACACACAAGCACAGTGTATAAATATACTAGCATGATGAGCTTTCTTGCCTACCTACAGTGACTGGCTGGGTCACAATGTCCCTCGAGTTTTTTCATGCACAAGAAACTATTCTTCACATCCATAGCAATTTGAATGGAATATATATTTATAAATGACTTTCGATTATCGTCTATTTTCGCTACACAATACCATCATACAACAAAGTATAAATTAACGCTTAAGTGGTAAATTGTCTTCGACACACATAGACTGGTGAGCCGAGGGCTGAACACAGGCGACATTTTGATTTGTTTGCTGTTGAGTCCATTGTGGAGGATAAAATGACATTAATTATCAGGTTTTGTAATGAACTGGCAGCTAATAATAGATTATCTATCAGTAACTGATAGGGCATACACACACTGAGCGACCATGAACTTCTAATCTGAATGTTGAATAAACTGATTTAAGGCCAGGTCATTTTGACACAAAAACGTGCACGTACGCACACACACAGAGCTTACCACAGGCCTGGCTCACACAGTAGGATGAAGGAACCCACAGGTCAGCGGATCCAGTATCAAATATAACAGTGAAGTTCTGTTTTGGAGTCCCAAGACTAATCTGGCCATAGAACTGAGCCTAAGCCACACACACACACACACACACACACACACACACACACACACACACACACACACACACTGAATACAGTATCTCATGTCAGCTTATTATCCCTTATCTTACCTTACCTTAAGTTATCTTACAGTATGTTAACTTATGTTATCTTACACTAACTCATATTATGGTATGCCACAAACATGAACACACGTTTATACACATGTTCAATAGGCTCCTCTTTTTAACTAAACCAAATTCATATCAATTTGGGGTTATCTCAAGAGTTTCTCAAAGATTTTTCATGTCACAGACCCCCAACTTGTGCAAAACATTATTTAGCCACGGACCCCCATTTTTGTGCGAGGGACCGGAATTATTTTTTTCAAAATAATGCAATGTTTTTTTCAAAAGTTCTAAATAAATAAATAAAAATACAAGCTTGAACCTCAGCTATTTTCGAATGTGGTTAAACCTGTAAATTTAAATGTTAATGCTATGTTAATTAATTTGGCTGAAGACTCCCCCTCAAGGACCCCCGGGGGTCCCCTGTGTTCTCTCTTACATCCATGTAGTTGATGAGTTTCTCCCTGGTGCGGTCCAGGAGACGCAGGGAGGGCGTCCCGGCAGGGAAACACTGAGCATAGCGACGGCCGAACGCGTCCGCCTGGTGATCTCTCACAAACTCCTCCAGCTCACCACCGGCACGCAGCAGACTGCGAACCGAACGCACCTTCGTCAGAGGAACTCTGGTGTGGGAGAACATTAAAAGATTCTCTAAGTCAAGGGCAGTGGTGGGAAAAAGGACTCACATGTTTTACAAAGTATCAATACTGCAGTGTAGAATAAAAAGTCTGGTAATCAAAATTTACTTGAGTAAAAGTACAAAAGTATTGGCATCAAAATATACCTAAAAAGTCCTCATTGTGCAGAACGCCCCATTTCAAAATGTATAAAAATCTTTTGAAAATAGAAGATCAACAAGCTCACGATGCGTTGCGATCGGCTATTTTCAAATGGCCAAAATACATCGGGCTGAAGTGGTTAATGGTTTTGTGATGACAATCAAAAAGTTTGAAGTAACTAAAGCTGTAAAATAATTGAAGTGGAGTAAAAAGTACAATATTTAGATGTAGTGGAGTCGTACAGTACTTGAGTAAATGTACTTAGTTACTTTAGACCACTGGTCAGGGGGCGTCATTCGGGCATTTGCTACCCCCTAGCATTCGCATTTAACCTCAAAATTCAGGGCTTTTATTCATATTTCCTCCACCTCTGGATGTGTTTATGCAGATTAGAAACAGAAATCACAATACAACAATTTTATTTAACTAGCAATATCAATAGTCTTTTGTTGGCCTTTTAGCCAAATGTACTAGAAGTCACTCATACAGAAACAATTCAGCATTTCCCCCCCATAAATGCACAGCTATTATTACATATCTTGTTCAAATGGCAGTGTAGACATTAAAAGAAGTGTTTGAAAGTGAAATTTCACAAAATAGCAGATATACAAGCTCATAGCGTGGCACCGAGTGCCACAATATGAGCTTGTAGATCTGCATTTTTTTTTTTTATTATGAACATTTTTGCATATCTTTTTGAATATATACTTTTTAAAGCGAACAAATCTTTGCTTCTGGGGGTCCCTGGAACAAAATGCTTTACAAATGTTCGCTTTGAAAATTCAAATATCTGCACTCATTTTCACGATTTTTCAAAAATAGTAGATCTACAAGTTCATAGCGCTATGAGCCTTGTAGATGTGCCATTTTTGAGAAGCCAAAGGAATCTAAAAATTAACCATATGCGTTCCCAGTCTTAGTGGATTAAAAGAAATAAAATAACAACTTTCAATGCCTTTAAAAACAATATTGTAACGGTTACCTGATGAGGCCCTGTGCTGACCAGGTAAGCCAGCAGACGGTCAGTAACACTGTCCACTTCATGTCTGTGTGTCTGTCCTGCTGAGACTGATGTTCTACTTGATGTTGGACAGTCCAGTCTTTGTTTGTCTACACAGTGTTGACAGACAGACAGGTCACAGTGTCTCTGACCTCAGTCACACCACACCATACGACAGCCAGGTCACACCCGTCCATATATCAAGGGGTTTCCTTTTTACCAGTGTTGCCATGTCTGCCTATTCACCTTGGCCTTTCTCCAGGGCGGCGCCATTGCCCTTTTCAGCTGCGTCATTGGCAACACACAGATACCCAACACATGACTGTTCATTTCCTCCCTAGAAGGCTGCAGGTGCAATGCAGGTTATCCGTGTGTTGCCAGATTTAGTAAGAGAAACAAGCGGCCACGTCTATGAAAACAAGCCCAAAAGAAGCTACTAGAGAAGGAAGTTATCTGAAGCAATTTAAAACTACCTAAGATTTTCCATTCTGTTCCTATAGCAACACATGTTTTTTTTAAATGGTTCAAATTGATATAAAACCTCTCAGTAGGGTTACTTTAATAAAGTGTCATTTTGTAATATTGTCCCACAACGTAAAGATGCTTGCTGGCATTTTTGTCTATAACGATTTTTAAATTGACCATCATCTACCATTGATGCAGACATTCCTCATTCAAATCATTACATTATACAATAAATCTGACAAAGAAATATACACAAATGCAAGTCATCTGGCTTGTTGCTTTTATTTTTTCAGTAAACAAACATCAACACTTTTGTTCCATATTTTGTAGACAACCCAGCTAACACTAGCATGCCCCTTCTGCTGAACAGTAGCATGGTAACAAGGCAATGTGTTATGAGCTCGTAGATCGGATATTTTGGCTATTCGTCATATGACAAAGAATGTAGGTCTTAAGTCGTTAAAACTATGTTTACCGTTACCTAGCATTGACTTCAGCCATATGGCGACCATATTTAGTGGTTATAATGGCTATGTAAGCATAACATGGAAGCCACCATAAGCACAAACCAGAGTGCCTAACAAGGGCTCAACATTAACAAACGTAAAAAAACTAGCGGTCCACAAAGCTGGGGTGAAACCTTAACCTCTTCAGCATAATCATCCATTAAGCTAGGCAAGTGAGCTAGCGTTAGCAGGGCTAGTCTGTACAGTGCTTCCAAAGGGACCTAAACATGAAAACCAAGAGCGCCGTTTAATTCTTCTTCTAAGTGAACTGGAAACAGATAAATACACTGATCGCCCTCTCCATAGTCCTCATCTAACAGGGGTGGTGGTCTGGAACCCGCTTCCTGTTGGGGAACAAACGTATTAGGAACATATTCACGCGAAAGAAAATAATATCTTTCCATCCATCTGCTTCTTTCTTTCTTCCAGTGTCCGAGTAGCTCAGTTGGTAGCAGGGATGGAACGATACAGTAACTGCATCGATTTTAAATTTCAGCAATCGAAGTATATCGAAATGTTAACAGCAACATACCGTATTGTTTGACTTTGTATCGTATCGTTTTGCAATGCAAATAATGGATTGTATCGATACTAAGCACGTGGGCGTTGTATTTAGCAATAAAAAAAAAAAAAAGAAAAACAGGGGTTTCATTTCTTTTCCATTACATATCGCTACACTTGGTCTATCGATATATGTGTGTGTATTCTCTGTGTTCATGTCAAGGTGCGGCTTTGTCCATATGTGCTCAAATACAATGTCCACGTATTTGCCAGATAATCACTGTATTTACTTATTTATATCCGTAATAATGATTTCAATAATCAACAATAATCCTCTACGACCCATTTACTTATCCATCTATAGCAGTGCTTCTCAAAGTGGGGTTCCAAATGCACCCTTACAGGTCTGTAACTCTGAGAGTGTACAAATGGAACCAAACACTCTCAGTACACTCTCAGAGTTATGGGGGTCCTTGCAATTTAAAAAGGTTTGAGAACCGCTTAATGACAGTATCCCATCCATCCATCCCTGCCTCCCTCCATACCTTGGAGCAGCCTTGATGATGTTGTCCACTCTGAGGATCATCTCCGCAGCCTCAGCGGCGCTCAGCAACACTTGCCTCTTCACCTGGAACGACTCTGTGATTCCCAGCTCACACATGTCTCCGATGGTCCCCTGGTACATGTCTGCACACACACACACACACACACACACACACACACACACACACACACACACACACACACACACACACACACACACACACACACTTGTGTTGAAATTAAAAAGTCACATTTACGATACTTAACATGTCTAGTCCTACTGTAATGTGTGGTTGTGTGGGTGAGTGATTATTTTGCAATTGCTTCTGAGAGCAATGCCACACGCACACATATTACTAACTAGATTAACACTACTGGAGATATGACACTGCAGCAGCTTTGGACCTGGCCTGAGTGACTTTTGAAAACTTAAGCCAAACAAAAAGAAAGAAAGAAATATTTTGTGCTGGTGAATTGTAGCAGGGGTACACTAGCACAGAACGTTTGAAAACCACTGGCGTAGAGCACTCGTTCTTTAACCCATTAAGACCTGAGGCGATTCTTAAAAAAATTTTCAAGAATTTTCAAAAATAGCTACAAGCTCATAGTGCGGCACTCGGTGCCGCGCTATGAGCGTGTATATCTGCTATTTTTGAATAGCCAAAGAAATGTAAAGTGACCCAGATGCGTTCCACGTCTTAATGGGTTAAGTGGGGCCATCACCAACTATTTGAAAACAGCCGATCTACAAGCTCACAAAGCGTCGCAATGCGTATCATGAGCTTGTAGGTCTGCTGTTTTTGATTAAAAAGATTTGGAATAATCTATCATATAGTAGTACATGTACTCACCGAGTCCATATGTGTTCTTGTTCTCCTGGTGAGCGGCTCTGAGCTGAGAGATCAGTTCAGCGCTGTCATAACCTGCATTGTCTGCTATGATGGTGGGCAGCTGCACAAAAAAAATTTTTTTTATAGTTAATAAATGTAGTGATAACATGGCTGGTTAGTAATTTAACCGACTGGTTATAAATATGTGACAGAGTCCCAAGACGACTTTGTTTTCCCAAATAAAACATGACAGCACAAACTTCAAGTACATGCACACCTCTCCGAACACATTGCAAATGTTACAAGCGGTTATTGCATTTTCAATCATCTGAAATCATCCAAAGCATGATATTTTCTCTAACAGGTAGAAACCTTGTACGTCCAAAACCATTCATTTTGGCCCCCGAGGGAGTGCTGTGCCAAGTGGGAATTAGGTCGGATAAGCGGTTGTCCAGAATCTCCATCGATAAATCCTCAAATCTCTGTGTCCCCTTTGTAAATGATGGTACCGACTTCATATAGAGAACTTATAGAACATTTAAATGGTTAACCGATTAAGCCAGTGGTCCAGGGACCACCAGCGGTCCTTGGGGGGAGGGGTACCAGTGGCTCCCAGCAAAATTATTTCAATCATTTTAACCACTTAGCTTTGGCTATTTTGGAAAAATCTTGAAAATGTGTGCAAATCTTTGAATATATATATATTCTTTTAAGCGAACATTTTTAACTCAAAGCTTTGCTTCTGGGGGTCCCTGGCACAAAACATTTTAAAACGGGGGCCAAATGTATATCAATTTAGGGTTCCTTGGCATGAAAAAGGTTGAAAACCACTGGTTTAAGCGAAAAGTAATCCACTATCCGTTTAGGACCAATTAACTGAAAATATAAATTGCTTCAATCAATTTGAGGACAGACAGACAGACGGACAAGGCGCTGCAATGTTTTAATAATTACATAAGCCGTTTAAATGTATTTTTACCATCATCAGAGCCTTGGAAAATGACTCCATAGCTACAGCCTCCTTTCCTGGTGTCCGTATGGCCAGATCAGTCACCGCCTTGGCCATTAGCATCTCAGAGCAACCTGGTGGGGCAAAGAGAGTGGGGTGTGACCGTTAGGATCTATTGATGCGTGTGTGTGCGTGTGTGTCAGTGCTGATTTCGTCGACTAAAACTATGACGAAAAACCTTCGTAGAATTCTTTTCACTGCCGAAAACTAAATACAAACTAAGCTACGATGGCTAAAAATAAGACTAAATATATTGACAATTTCATCAACAAATAAAAACTAGACTAAAATGTTAGTGAGGGATCAAGTAGAACTAAAAGACAAGTCATTTTATGTTGCGTTGCGCGTGTGTTGCACTCTGAAAATAGCCGATCTACAAGCTCACAACGCGTCGCGCTGTGGCGCGTTGTGAGCTTGTAGATTGGCTCTTTTTCTTCCCAATTTAGTCGTAATACCAATTGATTCCTCCCCACACAAATTTCTGTGTTGTCACTGCTGTTGTATCCTACTGACTCACCCTGCCAGTGAGGAGCCCCCACCGAGAGGACGTAGAGCCTTCGTCCTACTCCTCCCGCCCAACACTCCCCGCTGACAGGTGCCGCCCCAGCCCGTAGCAGTACGTGCAATGACCATTATCACCCTCCTCCCCGCCCGGCTTCCCTCCCCTGAACACGGGCCAATTGTGTTCGTGCAGACGCTCGACAAAGACAGATGCACCACGGTGGATTCGAACCCACAACCTCCGTGGTGGTGGGCAGGGACTTTACCACTGCACCACCCGAGCGCCTACTAAAACATTTTAGTTGACTAAAATATGACTAAAACTGAATTTTATTCAAAAGACTAAAACTAAATCAATATTTGCTGTCAAAATCACGCGTGTGTGTGTGTGTGTGTGTGTGTGTGTGTGTGTGTGTGTGTGTGTGTGTGTGTGTGTGTGTGTGTTTTGCATACCTCCTCCATACACTGTGCGAGTTTCTTTGACAGTCTGAGCGAGAACACACAGTGCGTCGTGCAGAGACCTCTCAGCCTCATCCAGGATCTGCTGGGTGGCTCCACGCAGCACAATGGTGCACGCCTCCCCTACACAAACACACAGGAACATCAAATGTTATTGATACTGTGGAGAACATTTTAAACTATCATTGCATTATGAATAGGGCTGGGCGATATAGACAAAATAAAAATCACGATATCTTTGACCGAATACCTTGAACGATGCTGTAATGATAGCGTATTGCAACGATAATGTATGTATAAAACACTGTTAAAAAATAGCTGATCTACATGCTCAAAAGCAAGCATTTCAATCATTTTTAAAACTATAGTGGGCTTATCCCATTCAATCCGGGAACGCATCTGTGTCATTTCTAAGATTTCTTTGGGTATTAAAAATAGCAGATATACAAGCTCATAGCGCGGCACCAAAATAATATGCATTTGGCCGTGGATCCCCATCTCAAAATATGTTGTTCCAGGGTCCCCCAGAAGCACAGATCGGACTTTTCACTTTAAAACATATATACACTGTATATTCAAAGATTTGTCCAAATGTTCAAGATTTTTCAAAGCTCATAGCGAGGCACTCGGTGCCGCGTTATGAGCTTGTATATGTGCTATTTTTTGAATCGCCGAAAAAAATAAAAAAAATTACACAGAAGCGTTCCCGGGCTTGAAGGGTTAAAGTGATTAAGACCAGGCAAAGACAACATTTATGTCATGACATATTAAAATATCCCAGACGATATCTAGTCTCATCTGACGATGGGTAATAATATCGGTATAATGCCCAACCCTAATTATGAAAGTATTATTGGCGTGTTGTTGGTATCGTACCCATGGCGACTCCAGAGAAGTGGATGAGTGTGTCTTCTCCAATCATCACCTCCTCGATCAGTTTGCAGTGTCCCAGCTTCACTAGTTCGGGATGGTCAAACGTACTGGTGATCTCTCCTCCTGCACACACACACACACACACACAACAATGTGAAACAGTTTGAAAACATGGCACTAGAATCATGTTGCACTGTCTTCATCAACGTAACATTAAACCTTGATAGTCACAATTATTTTTGCATAATAGTCATTATCGTTTCCATGTTGAAAGATGTTCACATATTTTCAAATATAAAAAAAACTGAAATAGCAGATCTACAAGCATACAATTTGTAGATCAGATATTTTTACATGTATAAACCTTTTTAATGTCAATCATTTCTTTTTATATATTTAAAGGGATAGTTCACCCCCAAATTGACTTTTTTTCCTATCGATTAGTCACCCCATGGAGACTTGAATTCAAGGATATTTTTAGTTTTTTGTCGATTTCCTATGCCCATAATTTCATAACCAGCAGACCGGTAGGAGACACAAATAGTCTCCTTTGTATCTCCTACCGGAACCGCTGCCTACCGGTCCGCTGGTCATCAAAACGATATCCATGAATTCATGTCTCCATGGGGAGACTAATCGATAGAAAAAAAGTTTTTTGGGTGAACTATCCCTTTAAGTTATTTGTCATCTGCCCTGTGCAATTTTCTATTACGAAGAATAAAAAAGGAACAGAAATACACATCTATTCATATGTTCAATGGCCAAACACACAATACAATCCTTAATCGCAATTATTTGAGTGACAATGAATCATCAACTTAAATTTGTAATGGTGACAGCCCTAGTTAATCCTATAGATCCATCCATCTTACCAGTGACCAGAGCCAGCCTCTCCACCCCGGAGAAGTCGGCATGTTCGATGGCCATCACTCCCGCCTGAGCGAACAACTGCTCTGGATAGTTGTAGATCAACTGTCTGAGAGAGACACACACACACAGACAGAGGTGTAACATTACCACACACTACTACTAGAAATCAGTGGTTCTAAAAGTGAGGCACCGTCTGGGGACGCCCGGGGATCCTTGGTGTATTCATGGGGTCCCCAGCAATATTGAGATTGGTGGGGTGTGTGTGTGTGTGTGTGTGTGTGTGTGTGTGTGTGTGTGTACCTGTTGATGAAACAGTTGATTCCGTGTTTCAGGATGCGTTCAACTTTCTCCTTCATCTTTTCTTTCTCAGCCATTTCAATTTCTGCAACCTTCGCTGTCGAGTCAACTCTCACCCTGGAGCCAAAGATCTACACAGACACACACACACACACACACACACACACACACACACACACACACACAGAGTACGTTAGTGAATTATATTGTACTTGGCATGTATGTACTGTGACAAAGACGTGTGTAAGTACTGTATACCTTAATCTTGTCTGTGTCCATGCCAGTGTTGGCAATCAAGATGTTAACATTCTCCATTCTTTTGGGCTGATTCACCCCAACCTTCTTATCCAACAGGAAGCCTACACACACACACACACACACACACACACGTTATGTTCTATGGTGTGCTAGCTGGTTGTTTTTTTGGTACCACCTATGACCAATCAGTGGTCTGCACTCTGCAGTGTTTTCAAACCACCTTTTGGTATCGCTGATTATAGCAAGTTTTTTGTAACTGTTATGATTTAGAAGACATTTGTAGAATCCCCCAGATGCAAAGATTTGAGTTCAAAATGTTCGCTTAAAATATATATATATTCAAAGATTAGCAAAAATTTTCAAGATTTTTCAAAAATAGCAGATCTACAAGCTCACGGCGCGGCACTTGGTGCCACGCCGTGAGCTTGTATATCTTCTATTTTTGAATAGCCAAAGAAATCAAAAAATGACACAGATGCGTTCCCGGTCTTAATGGGTCAAAAGCTGAAAGACGGACAGCATGTCACTGTGTGTATTGTATTTATGTGTGTCGTTTACCCTCGTCCAGGTAGGAGTCGATGAGACTCCCTCCCAGCTTCTTGATGACGTGCACGGCGTCCAGGTTCCCAGAACCCTTCAGCCTGAGCACCGCGTCCACCGCCAGCTGAGAGAAGTGGGCCTTGTGATGAGTCAGCAGCTTGGAGGACAGGGTGGTCCGCGCGATGTTCAGCAGATCCACCTGGAACTGGACCGGGTCATTACTGAGAGAGAAACACACACACACACACACACACACACACACACACACACACACACACACACACACACACACACACACACACACACACACACACACAGTGAGTTTACTGTAGTAGCATTTTATTGTGTTTAATGTGTAAAGAGAAAAGGCAATTACATTTTTAATTTGGCCCTACTTTCGGATCATTTGGTCCACAAAGTGTGGGAATACAAATTATCGGATTTGGTCCATCCGTTCGCCTCAGGATGTTTGGCGTATAGACTCCTTATCAGACAACTTCACACTGATAAGAACCAGTATGCGCGTGCTGGCCGGCACCAACTGAAGCCCACCGCTCATAAGATGCAATGGAAAAGCGGTCACTGCACTCACGTGTAAAAAAATGCATCCCATCAAACTTTCAGATGCTGTTTTTCTCCCAGTGTGGAGGAAGAATACTTAGGATATTTACTAAGATCTCTCACACTTGAAATATATAAAATGTATAATCCTTGGTTTCTGTTGTGTATAAACAATAATAGCAATTCAAAGCAGTTTTTCCCCAAACCACACCTGGCTGTCATCAGACCAGAGGGAGTGCTCTATGATCACGTAGTCTCGCGTCACCAGACAACTATTCCACAATCTCTGAATGCTAAAATAGAGTCTGGGACTCCACTTCCCGAAAGCTGTGTAACGGAAGTTGTTCAGACCGGAAAAACATTCGACCAATCACGACGCGGTGCCCACGGACCTGTAGTCCTAGTGGAAACAGAACCGAGGCGGAAGCATAGTCATAGGAGCGGTAGATTCATGTTATTTGTGCGAGGATTGTTTATCACAGAAAACTGAGAAAGGTATCATGGAATTAACGCAGAAAAAACTGTGAAAGAAGACACTAGTAGACATAAACGATATTTATGAGATTCGTTGATTCCAGTCGGACTCATTTGCGCCACTGCACAATGCTGAAACGGACGTGGGTAGGGGAGGGGCATCCGCTTTCCCCTTACACATGATCAGAGCTTCCGAGTCCCAGACTGTATGTCGGAAACATTTGTAAATTGTGGGAGGCAACAGTCTGGCCACGCGAGACTATGATCACGGCACAAGAGCCTGCTCTTGCAGCTGCAGCCCGTCAAGCCTAATGTTTGCGGTGTCCCGCGAAGGTGTCGTGCGCAGAGAACGGCCGAGAATAGCAGACCTCCAAGCTCACAACGGTCGCATCCGCAACTCGGTTGTGAGCTTCTATGTCAGCTATTCTCGCTTAAGTATAATAACAATTACCCAGTTGCCCCTCCGGATGCCAAACATCCTGGGAGCAACTGAATGGACAAATTCCATTAAACCATTTAGACCTGAAGCAGATTCTAAAAACGCCTTCTAAATCCTGACCCAGGTTTTCTGAATAACTGCTAAAATATATAAGATGTTATGTAATGTGTGTGTACCCATGGTCTACTGCAGCCTCTCTCAGAGCATCTCTTGCTGCCTGGGTTGCTTTCCTCCATCCTGCAATGATCGTCTGAGGATGTATCTTCTTAGCGATCAACAGCTCTGCTTCCTACACAGTACACACACACACACACACACACACACAAAGAGTAAAAACTAAAAGTTATGAATCAAGAGTTTAACGGTCTCATGACAACACCTGTGGGTCAGACTAATGTCTGAGTATTCATACACATATGTAGATGAACACAATAACACACAGCTCTCACCCTGAGCAGTTCAGCAGCCAACACAGTGACTGAAGTGGTTCCATCGCCAACCTCATCATCCTGAACCTTGGACATGTCTGACACACACACACACACACATAACAATTATTATAAATCAAATTATCAATCACGTTGGAAGAAGTGCCAACTCTTTTATTGACACATTTTTCATGCGTGTTAGGTTTAAACCATTTACCATTTAAACACCAGCTGAAATTGCATATTTAAACTGCATGCAGCGATTTGTGGACTTTGAGGAACTTTTGATTTAAAAATATACACAAAAATGTAATATTTTCAATACTCTATCGCATCACTATGTCTCCATTATGACCTCGCTCTAAAAGTGTGAGGGAAGAAATCATTTCAGCTCGTTTTTTAACCCCATTTTATAATTTCATGTGGCAAAAATATCCCATCTACTAACTCAAAATGAGTCACATTATGAGCATGTAGATGGGTTATTTCCATTTATTTTGGTACATCTTCACCTCCTAATGGGGGGAGGCATTGGAACCTTCGGATTGATATCTGTATGTTCCTGATTCTAAACCTCGAGTTCTCCATTCACTCCTGTTGGAACTACGTACCCTATACTATTTTTTTTATGTCTACACAAACCTGTCGGCCACAATATGCCACCAGATTGAAAGTGGTTAATAATTAAGCGCTTACCTGTTGACCGATTTAATTAACCCTTTGAGACCGGGAACGCATCTGTGTCATTTTAAGATTTCTTTGGCTATATAAAAATAGCAGATCTACAAGCTCGTAAGTGCCGCGCTACGGCATAGCCAAAGGTGAAAAATCGTGCAAATGTGTGCAAATCTTTAGTTTGAATATATATATGCTTTTTTAAAGCGAAAGTTTTTAACTAAAATCTTTGCTTCTGGGGATTTTACAAATGTCTTCTAAATCAGGTTTTTTTCCTAAAGTTTTTTTTTTTTTTTAACCTATGTTGCTATATTATCAATGGTTTTCTAACTTTTTTCTTGTCAAGAACCCCCAAAATAATATGTATTTGTCTAATATATAATAATAATATTTTGTTCCAGGGACCACCAGAAGCAAAGATTTGAGTTTAAAATGTTTATAAAAGATTTGCACACATTTTCACGATTTTTCTAAAAAAATAGCAGATCTGCAAGCTACGAGCTTGTATATCTGCTATTTTTGAATAGCCAAAGAAATCTTAAAATGACACACATGCGTTCCCTTCCCGGCCTCAAAGGTTTAAAGAGTCTTGAACACTTCAGGAAGTCACAAGCTGTGATGCCATGACGGCTGTTATTTTCTTCTGAAAACAATGTCTCCGCAGAAAAAAATCATTATATTTTTTCACATTGAGCATCCCTAGTGTATGTATTCATGTGGGTGAGCTGAGTGAGAGTACTGACCAACAAGGACCTTGGCAGCGGGGTTGTCCACACCGATGGCTTTCAGAATGGTGGCTCCATCGTTGGTTACGGTCACATTTCCTTCTTTACCTCCTCCCATCAAGATCTTATCCTGAGAAGAGGAGAGGAAAACCATGAGCCGGCTGTCAACAAGCACAAAATATTAGGTGAATTAAAAACAAACACTTCATTCTGCACATGTAGAAGTGCATTCACAGAACTTCTATCAACTCTCGTTTAAGTCTCAAGGAGGAACACTGGACACCATGCAGTGGTCGTTTTGTCTGCATGAGTGAAACCCTTGCTCAACATCTGCGTCTAGAACAATGGTTCTAAACCTTTTCAGGCCGAGACCCCCCAAAATAATCATATTTGAACTGGGGACCCCTCCATTTTGTTTGACTCCGTTCCACAGATAAATATCTGGCGTTGCGAGGCGTTGTGAGCTTGTAGATCGGCTAGTTTCACCATTTTTGTCTCTTTCTTATATTATTTGACAATTTGGCCGATGTTTCATGTTATAGTTTGTCAATTACTTTTGTTGCAGTAATGTTTTTTTTAAATATATATATATATATATATATATATATATATATATATATATATATATATATATATATATATTTTAGGTATTAAAAATGTCTTAAAAATCCTTAAATTGTCACTTCACTATCATCTGGGGGCCTCCAAAAATCATGTGGGGACCCCCCTGGGGATACCGACCCACAGGTTGAGAACCACTGGTCTAGAACACCATGGTCAATGTCATTGTTGAGTGGTTCAGTTTTTCACAAAACATATGAAAATAAAAGTGTGCCCTACATGTGTTTATTAATTCATTCATGATTGCCTTTTGGGGGGAAATGACATTAGATCAGTTCTGCACAGTGCATATGTAACTGGGTATGTGTGGAACACAACTCTGAGGTAGCTAGATGAGAGCAGGACAGTGTGAATTATAACGTTATATCTCATCGTCGCCAAAAAAAGGTATGCAGACGGGTGGTCCGGGAGGCGACTGTGTGTTTCCTCCCGGGTCTCAGTAGAAGGGGGGCGGGGGCAAGGAGAGAGCCTGGTGACGCCGCTAGTCACTGCCTCACATCCTAGACGGCGGGGGGTTGATAATTTACGATTCTGTCCCTATCGTTACATAACTCCTACGGCACTGAGTCGGCTCTGAACACATAGGACCGACAATGGACGTCCATACAACCGTCAAGTTTGTGTGTCTGTGAGGACCTGTCCAGCTGACCTGCAAATGTGAGGCATCCAGTCCAAATGGCTTGAGGCAGAGCAGCGGAACTCTCAATGGACAACGCAACTCGCTTATTTTAGAGTGTTATAATCACTCATACCTCAGACACCATTTAGCTGCATTCAACTCGCCGCTGCTAGTGTGTATAAAGAATTGGTGTCAAGTGTGCTTTTGGTGAAATGTGTTTGATTGGCATACCATTCCTTTTGGTCCCAGGGTACTTTTCACCAGGTCTCCGATAGCGATAGCTCCGATGAAAGAAGACTAGAAAGAGAAAACATGAACTGAGTTAAGTATTTGAACATGCAATATGTTTTATTGTATTTACATTTTAACACACACACACAGTCTTACCAGTCTGGCGGTCTCAGCCTTCTCCTCATCTGCTCCATGTTTGAAGATGTTGACCGGGGCCATGGATAGGGACGCCTGCAGTAACCATAGCAACAAATCAAGGTTCAAGGTGTTGTCTTGTGTACAGTTATATAAGACAGGTATGTAAGAGCAAAACTGATTTTGTTCTGGTTCCTCATGACATTGTAGCAGCATCAATAATAATAATAAACATACATAAAAGGTAAATAAACAAAAAAGGAATAATCAACCACCTATCTATGCACCCATCAATACCACTGTTTCAAACTGATCAAACATTACATTAACACTAAAGTCAACCAGTCAACCTGAATCAGTCCATTCGTCATTACCACAAAATACTAACACAGATGAATAATTTTATTATAACAACTACAACAAAAAGTAGAGTCGTATCTGGCCTGTTATTCTCTATTCAAGGGAGATTACTTAACATGAAAACATAATTGACAGAAAATAAACGAAAAATGAAGCAATGGGGATACATTTTTTAATCAAAAGTAGCAGATCTACAAGCTCAAAATGAGCCTACAGATCTGCTACTTTTTCATAAATAATATTTGTATTGACTTTTTTGTTTTATACATTACATACACTACCACACACATTCATACACATATACCCTTGGACCTTAATGATAATTGTGTTCAGCCTAGAGAGAGGGACTGGCAGCTAATTGCAGTACAGGGCCATGTGTGTTCAATTTAGTTTAGTTTATTTGCAATTTGGGACCGTGTTTTTGGACATTCTTCTGTAATCCAGTTTATAATAAACACCCTCAAAGAGAAGAGGTCTCTCGGCATTTTTGCCAATGCACCAGTGGTCACAAGTTCCAACCAGCTAAACAATCTATCCTACATTACAATCATAATAATAATGATAAATACATTAAATAACAGTGTAATGATATAACCTAATTGATCCAATTAATTAAACATTAAAACACGTATTGAACTCGAACCCCTCCCTCATCCCCAGAAACACCTAGAAGGTTCCAGGAGTAACATAATTGTACAGGTCAACAATGTTGGTGTAACGCACTGTCACAGTTGAGCATCTTCTCTGGTTGCACTTTAGACATGAAAAGCATTAATGAACAACACGCACATCGTGGTCTTATTTACGCTTTGCTGTAGCTATGGATGGAGTCACATCATTATAGCCTTGATCAGTGGTGTATAGTAAGTTAATAAGTCCTAGGTAAAGCTCTATGGGTGGAGCAGAACAAAGCATCCTCATGTACAGAACAACCTTAAGGCTTAACGTGTTACCTATAAACCTAATGAAACTACAATATTGAACGTGTGTCTGTCATTAACAGAAATATAGCCTTTACAGTGAAAACATTCAGAACAAAAGTAGTTTTGGCCAGTACTTATAGTTAGCTTAGCCTCCCCTAGCTTAGCAGGCTAATACGCCCCATGTGCTTCATTGGAACTGCACTGTCAGCCGGCTAGCATCATGCTAGCTCTGGTTCCATAGCGTTATTATGGACCAGAGCTAGCATCACCGGCTAACGGAACGCAACAAACGTCGCCGTTTGTTTACGTTAATGTGAGTTTAAATGAGTTTATGTTTTGTCCCACTCTGCCACCGTGGCGTCACCGTCAGGGTGTCCATGTAGAAGTATTGTGTCATAATAATAATAATGAAGTAAAGTGTTTTCTCACCATTTTGTCTCTCGGATGATGGCTGAAGCTGTGCACGAGCGGAGAAAAGAGGGACGGATGCAGAGCGATGACGTAATGACGTCAAAACGACGTGACTGCGCACTTTAGTTTATCAGAGTCGTTTTTTTATTCACCTTTTCTCCACTCCAGGACTCAAATGTTTTACTGAAGTAAAAGTGTCAAATACTGCAATGTAGAAACACAAGATTACAAGTTAAAGTCCGGAATTCTACATTTACTTGAGTAAAAGTAGTGGTATCAAAATGTACTTAAAATACCAAAAGGAGAAAGTATACTCATTAAGTTTTCTAATGTATACAAGGTATAAAAAATATTTTCAAATATATTTTCAAATGGCTGAAGTGGTTACTGTATGTTTTGTAATAGTAATCAAAATCTAAAAAGTAACTATTAACTAAAGTTTTCATATAATAGTGGAGTAAAAGTACAATATTTGACTTCTATTTATAGTGGCTAATAGGAATTTACGGAGCCCCTGAAGGGACATTACTAGGTAGATTGTTTGAAGGGTAGGTACATTTTTTGGAAGGGTCACTTTATTTTTAAAACGTGGCGGTTTATGTTTTGTGGTATGGGGAAAAGAATAATATGTTGGCAGAAAAGAAAACGAGACTATAAAACATATTTTTAGGGGATGACATTTATTTAAAAAGGGGAAAGATTTTTTTTTTGGGGGGGTGACTTTATTTTTAAAAGCTGGCGGTTTATGTTTTGTGGTATGGGGAAAAAAATAATATGTTGGCAGAAAAAAACGGGGGGGGTGACTTTTTTTTTAATAGTTGCTTAATTATTTAAGGGTGTATAAAATTTATCTTTTTAGTGTATGACATTTTTTGAAAGGGGGATGATTTTTTTTTATTTATGGAATATAATTTTTTGTCTGATAAAAAAAACTTTTTGTCAATTTTTTTTTTTTTTTTTTAATGTTTTTTTTTTTTAGGTTAGTTTTTTTTTCCTGCATGACTTTGAAAAAAAAAAACTTAAAAAAAAAAAAAAAATCTTTGTAAAAAAAAAAAAAAAAACTTGGACCAAAAAAAAATATAGCCTATCTCAAAAATAAAACCTCTCCTTTTCAAACTCGTGCGCACGAGTTTGAAACTCGTGCGCACGAGTTTGAAAAAGCACTTTATTTTGAAGGACAGGGCTTCCGTCAAAGGAGTTCCGGCAAGTACGTCCCTTCCTCTTTGACCAAATTTGGTCACCAGACTTTCCACTTTCCACCACGGAGGAAATAGCTGGTCAGCTAACGGTAATCTGTTTACAAGGAAATGATTGTAAGTGATTATGTGCTCTCATTAATCTACCGCTATCTGGGAGAATTAATGAATGAATTAATGCGTGTGTACAGCTTGCTTACTAACGTTAGCCATTATGCTAGCTAACGCTAACGTTAGCACCGTTAGCTCCATGGGTAGCACCCAGCTAGCACTGGCACTGACCCACTACGTTAATGTACGTTGCCGATCATATTTATGTTGTATATGGCATTGGTTCTCAAAGTGGGGTCCGGGGACCCCCAGGGGTACTTGAGGGGGTTCCAGGGGGTCCCCAGCTAAATGATGGACAGGAACCAAATGGACCCGTATGGGTCTGTAACTCTGAGAGTGTACAAATGGAACCATAACGGGTCCATTTGGTTCCATTTGTACACTCTCAAGAGTTAAATTAACATTGATTTTACAATATGAATTGGGGTCCCAGAGGTATAAATGCCATTAAATGGGGGTCCGTAGCCTAATGCATGTTAAACTGGGGGTCCTTGAAATTAAAATGGTTGAGAATCACAGCTAGAGAGCCGTAAAAACCTTCTCTTATTGGGGTCCCTGGCTTATCTTTTCAAATGGGGGTCCGTGGGGTATTAAGTGTCATTTTGGGGGTCCTTGACATGAAAAAGTTTGAGAACCACTGGTATATGGAGTGCAGCGTTTCAAAGTGATTTAATTCTAGGGAGAGAATGTCATCATATTGGCTGGCATGTTCTATCATGTTCTATGACATGAATAACGTTGACACCAAAAATAGCAGATCTACAAGCACAACATGTTGCGTCCGCGACGCGCTGTGAGCTTGTAGATCTGCTATTTTTGGGGCCGACAACGTTGTGCGATGTAGCATATATATACTGATGCAATATCAGTTGTATGTACAATACAGGCTATTTAGAATAATGGAGAGGGCTGTCAAGCTAAGGTAAAGCAATAAAATATGTTTGGCCCCTGTAACCCCATATCAACAAATACTTCAAACTATCCAAATGGAAATGTCAATAAAATGTCTATTGTTTTAAATTCCAACTTCAGCTACAAAGGCAAAGCTGGTGTCATCGATAGTGGATACATTTCCATGCCTGAGGGACTGTCATGGGTCAGTAAGTAAAGTTAATACATTGTTACAAAACATTCCAATGTGAATCCTACTGTAATGTGAACCATTATTGGCAACTCTGAATTTCAGTGTTGCTGCTGGTTATTTCCTAATGTGTGCATGTGTGTTTGTGTGTGTTCTTTTCTGATAACTTTCTCTACTTTATGATGCATGTTTCAACCCAGGCCAGGGAGGAGTCACATGAAAAAGGTAAAGCAAGGTGTCTTGGATTGAAATAAGGTACAAGTTGCCCTTCTATCTCAATCCAACTCAAATGTACAGTGACTACTGTACATTTAGGAGTGGATGTGACTATGCTTTTTGCAACAAACCGTTCTTGTAAACTTGGATGTTCATCTATCACCATTAGCTTGGGTTAATCTTTTTCTGCTCTTCACAGAATCAAATAACTGCAGACAAGCCTTGCCAAAACATGTGGCCACCACTGCAGACTGCAGATGGGACAAATTCAATCCAAGCCATAATCGAAGAGTTGCCGCATCTAGTGGACACTCAAGGCATGGTGACGTTACATCTCACAGAATAAGTTTAGTACAGACTAAATCGATTATTGTTTGTGCCTTACACATTTTTTTTGTCTTTTCCTGTCTGTACATTTCTCAGGATTTCTCGATGTTAAATCCTGAGTGTACTGGGAGATGAACTCTGAATTCTCTGCGAAGATCACTCACATGGCCGGCCAGGAAGGAGAAGACGGGTGACCTTTGCGTCAACATACAGTAGATTTGCTCTCAGCTGGTATTCACATAGAGCTCACATATTCCGGGAGCAGTATGGGTTAGCTCCCCAGCCTTGGTCTCCAGCCTTGGTCTTCCGTGAGGAAGAAGCCCAACAAACAGATGGATCATGCAGACACATTTTTTGTAATGTAGCCTAATATATAAGTTGGCATAAGATATTGATAGCTAATTACAGTGACATTATTTTAATGCTGTGTAAGGGCAGGCATGTGTGTTCCACCTACATGTGCATTCACACTCATGTTCAGTAACTTTGGACTCTATTTGGACTTGAGCACTACTGGGGAATTGACTCAACCTAGACTCCAGATATAGTGACTTGACTACAGCACTGGAGCTTTGGAGTTCAATTTAACCTGTTGTATCAACTTGTAATAATCTTGTTCTTTCCTCTCTTTTCTTTTCTTCTTCAGCCTGTGGCAAACCTGGTGCAGTAGCTGACCGCAGCAACCACAGAGTATCCATATGTTTTTATGCTAGGGGAGGGGCATAAGTGTTCCCAAGCTTATGTGATAATAAATGGGGCGGCCTTGGCGCACCCATCTCTTTTGGGTGATGGGTGTTTTAAAGCATTTTATGTCTTCGATCTCAATTTCCCTGAAACCATGTTCCCAGGTTTGGGAGTTCATTCAGACTTTCATCTTTGACATCCCAGGCTTCCAAGATTTCAAAAATGGGTTACCCCCCACACCCCTGTTCAATGGTTCAAGTCATCCTGATGATAGTAAAGTACACTAGCTTCCAAGAGTTACCCCCCTCCAATGGTTTGAGTCTTTGTCATGTAAGCTAAGTATACTTCAAGTGCAAAAGAAAAAGGTTTTTTAATTGGTCTATTTTTTGGCCAAAGGCTTTCTGTTAGCAACATGAATGTGGGAATGTATGTCGGCATAGCATGAGATAAATGCAACATTTAGCATGTAATGACTTATGTAATGAACTAAGATCTATATGTTTTGTGGGGTAATACTATTCAACAGAGTTCAACGTGACATAAGCAATTGATAATGTAGGAAACAGCAGTCATGAACATGGCAAATGTCAAAGCACAAATGTCTATTTGTAATTCTTGTATGCACTTTTAATTTAAGCTGTCATTTATTCAGTGTGTATGTATATAAATATATATGTGTGTGTGTGTGTGTGTGTGTGTGTGCACACACACACACACACACACACACACACACACACACACACACACACACACACACACACACACACAGAGCTTTGGTGGAAAACATCGGATTGCTGCTGGACGCCCTGCCAAGGTTACAACCTGACCTGACCATGTCTACAGCCAGCCATCTAAGAGGGCTTGAACAACACACCCAACATGATGACACAGTGATGATGTGATGACACAGTTATTGCTGATGTATACATTTCTGCAAAGAGTGGCAAATAAAGACCCTGATTTTGTAGGCTACGTGGTTCTGATGAGGAGTTAAAGTGACCTATCTATTTGATTTATTATTTCAATAACTTCAATGACAATAGCTGTACCTTAGCATGTCAATGATGACCCAAGACGACTCACCTCTGCATTCACATGCCATTTGAGGTACTTAATAGCTGCAATAGCAGAACATGACCCAAGATGATGAAACGATGATTAGCATGTTAATTAGAAAGATGACCCAAGACGATTGTTAGAGTGAATCACCTCTCTTTCACTTGTAGAAGTTGGAAGTAAGTATAGAAGTAACTTTTTTTTGATCAAAGTAGTTTTTCAATCCTGTAATCTCATTCACATAATATGGGCTCCAGCAGTAGTTAAATAGGTCTATATGGTTATACTGTATACATGCATGCATGTATGTTTTTATTCTTTTTTAATTTGTAGAAGTGATTCTATAAATAGGCGAAGCTCTCTCTCTAAGCCTATCTAGTTTTAGTTCTCCAATAGCTGCAATAGCAAAAGCATGAGGCATGTTAATGAATTAGAAAGATGGGGGCATTATATAGGCCCATGGTTCTCAAAGTGGGGTCCGGGGACCCCCAGGGGTACTTGAGGGGGTTCCAGGGGGTACCCAGCTAAATGATGGACAGGAACCAAATGGACCCTTATGGGTCTGTAACTCTGAGAGTGTCCAAATGGAACCAAATGGACCCTAACGGGTCCATTTGGTTCCATTTGGACACTCTCAAAGTTAAATTAACATTGATTTTACAATATGAATTGGGGTCCCAGAGGTATAAATGCCATTACATAGGGGTCCATAGCCTGATGCATGTCAAACTGGGGGTCCTTGAAATAAAAATGGTTGAGAATCACTGCGAGAGCTGTAAAATCTTTTCAAATGGGGGTCCGTGGGGTAATAAGTGTCAATTTAGGGCTCCTTGACATGAAAAAGTTTGAGAACCACTGATATAGGCTACTCCATTCTACATTGTGTTATTACGTTGGTGGCATATTATAGACCTACTTAATATTCTACAATTTATTGAAACTAAAAAGCGGCGCAATTACTTCAGACTAAACTTGCATTAGAAAATCGTCCAGAAGAGAAAAGGGGGAAATAATAATGACCCGTCCGAAGGGCCACTCTTCCTGGGTACCAGATGGGACGAGTGCCCCCCTCCCAGCTCTGGAGGTGTGCCTCCGAGCTCCAGGTGGGTCCCCCGTTGTCCCTGCCCGAGCCCCGGAGCAACTCAGCAGAGGGGGAAGAGGGGACCCCACGCTTGCCGGGTAGAGACGGTCCACGGGCCGCCCTGAGCTCCGAGGCGCACCTCCAGGGCACTCGTCCCATCTGGTACCCAGGAAGGGTGTCCCTTCGGACGGGTCGGGCAGCTGAGCACCGGCCGACACGGGGAGCCCCGTGGACCCCTGGCCAGTCCACTGGGACCTCGGTGGAACCCCGGCTGCCACCCCCGCCACGGGGACCCCTGTGGACCCCCGGCCGTTGAAAAAAAAACTTTGAAGATGAAACAATACTTGAAAAAAAAACACTCACTTTGAAAAAAAAAAACTTGGAAAAAAATAATAATAATCTTTGAGAAAAAAAAAAATCTTTGAAAAAAAAAAAAAATCTTTGAAAAAAAAAATATTTTTCTTTGAAAAAAAAAATATTTTTCTTTGATTTTTTTTAATTTTTCCTCCTTTTCAAAGTCGTGCGCACGACTTTGAAAAAAAAACACTCACTTTGAAAAAAAAACTTTCTTCACTTTGAAAAAAAAAACTCACTTTAAAAAAAAAAAACTTTTTCTCCTAAAAAAAAAATCATCCCTCTTTACAAAAATGTAATTCTCTAAAAAGATTATTCTATACACCCTTTAATAATTAAGCAACTATAAAAAAAAATGTTAACCCCCCCCCAAAACAATCCTTCCCCCTTAAAAAACAAATTCAACCCCTAAATATTTTGTTTTTATAGCCTCCTCCTTTTTTTCTGCCAACATATGATTTTTTTTCCCATACCACAAAACATAAACCGCCAGCTTTTAAAAATAAAGTGACCCTTTTAAAAAATGTATCTACACTTAAAACAATCTACCTAGTAATGTCCCTTCAGGGGCTCCGTAGGAATTAGACTATGTGACAACCAGGAATAGTTTGGGAAACAAAGAGAAACTTAACTCATCAAAATGTGTTAATTGACCCCCTATGACAAACATGAACATATATATAGTGATCCATAACTGATTCTAATTCAAGATTCAAGAATATACATGCTTCATGGCTTGTATGAAGCCTTGTATGGCTGCGCAAACTATTTACTGTACATGTCTTTATTTTTTATTACTCTTATGTTTTTGCATAGTATTGTAATCTGTCTGTCATTAAATGTTTTGAGGAATTGAGTACACATGACCCCAATGGAAACAAGCCATAGCGCTTGGGTTTTAAATCCTCTTAGCAGACCTTGTATTGAACTGTACTTTCCTGTTTTTTTGGCAAACTGCTAATAAAGTATTCAATCAATCAAGCTGCCTTTCTAAATCATTATAGGCTTTGCTGCCACCTGCAGGACATACAAACGCCACTTAATTCCATGCAGTGCAGCAGAGCACACTATACAGATTAGTGGTGGAACAAGTACTCAAATGTTTAAAGTATCAGTACTGCAATATAGAAATACAATGATACAATTAAAAGTCAGGAATTCAAAATGTACAAAAGTATTGGTATCAAAATGTACTTAAAGTACCAAAAGTAAAAGTAATAAAATGTTTGAAAACTGCAGCTCTATAACCACACAACGCGTTGCGACACGTTGTGAGCTTGTAGATGGGCTATTTTCAAATAGCCTAGGTATAAAATAGGGCTAAAGTGGTTAATGTATGTTTTATAATGTACTGTAATAATTTATATCTGCAAAGTAACTACTAACTAAAGTTCTCAAATAATAGTGGCGTAGACTGAGATGTAGTGGAGTAGAAGTAAAGGTTAAAGTATAGAGAATTGGAAATACTCCAGTAATGTAAAAGTACCTCAACCTTGCACTCAAGTACAGTACTTAGTTACTTTACACTACTGCAATTAGACAACTCTCAGAGTACAGATGACCCTTGGGACCCGTCACCCTCAACCTTCATGAGGTTTAGTCATTGACAAATGGAACATTATACATTAAATAATAACAGATTATGACTAAAGAAAAGAAAAGCCACAAACACAGGGAATTGTCACTTTTTATTTGGCCTTGCCCATCTTAGGACAAATAAACTTGAACTATATACATACAAACAGTTAAACTGCAATTCATTAGATTGAAAGACACATTCAAGACACACCACATTTATAGGAACATATATAACCACAACAAAAACATGCAATGACGTTGTGTTCCATTACAAAGAACGTTAAATGGTCTTTCTCCAAACTCTGATCTTTAAAGGAGAATTCCGCCTGACGTTTTTCTTACCTTATAGATGATATTATATCCTAGGAGGGGTACAGTAGTTAATAACTCCATCCCGAGTCAACCACTAAAAACCAGAGCCTATGGGGCTAGATCGCGTATTTAAAATAGCTTTTTTGTTTTGTTTTTTTGTGAGACCTAACGCTGTTATGGACAGAAAACCCTCCACAATGTTTTTGTCCCAAATGGGCTGCCTTAGTGTTGACAAAGTGACGTAGATGACGTCACGGGTGAAATCTCGTCTTGCGAGACTTCCGGAGAGGCACAGTCATCCAACATAAACACTGTGGAGGGTTTTCTGTCCGTAAGAACGTTAGAGCTCACCCAAAAAAAATAAAAAGCTATTAAAATACGCAATCTAGTCCCATAGGCTCGGGTTTTTAGCTGCGGTGGACTCGGGATGGAGTATTATTTTTTTCTACTGTTACCACTCGTCCTAGGATATAATAATATCATATATAAAAAAGTAATAAAACGTTGGGAGGAATTCTCCTTTAAAATGGTCCTTCTCCAAAGCGCTTTACAACATTCGCTCACTGATGGCAGTGGAAACCGTGCAAACGCACAACCTGCTCATCAAGAGCAATGAGGAGGAAAAGTGTCTTGCTCAAGGACACTTTGAACACACAAGACGAGTTGATCGCAACCCCTCTCCTCCTGAGCCGCCGCTGCCCCCCAGAATCAAACGGCATGATGAGCTGCTTTGAGGTTTTTAAAGCGGTCTGTAGCCCTGTCCGTGCAGAGGAGGGTCAGAGCCATGGTGTCCAGGCTTTCCTCCAGGCCCTCGGCCTGGTCGATCTCCACCGTGCCATCGTTGGCCTGGTAACGTACAAGAGAAAGACACATTCATTCGTCAGTGTGTGTGTGACCAGTGGTGGAAAAAAGTACTCAAATCAAAATGTACTTAGTACCAAAAAAATAGTACCAAAAGTAGAAAGTACTCATTGTGCAGAATGCCCCATTTCACAAGTTTTCAAATGTATAAAATGTATACAAATCTTTTGAAAATAAGAGGAGGTAGTACCAGTTTACCTGTAGACAGACAACCCCCTTCCCTTTTTTTGTATATATTTTTAATTTTTCATGCTTTTTTTTGGTACATACTGTAGTGGTATTTTTTCTCTGTATTTTCATGTTGATATTTGAACTGTTTGGTTGCTACTATATATGTCTATGAAATTAATTCAAGGACCCCAACGGAAACAAGTCCGCAAGGACTTTTTTGGTCGGACCTTTTAGACAAAAGTATTATAAATGTAACTGTGTTGTTTTACATTCTTTTGCCTAAAAAAATTTCAATCAATCAATCAATGCTCACCAGCTGGAGGGATGCCAGCATGTACTTGCACGCTTCAAAGTTGTCCAGCCCACACACGATGGAGGCGAAGGACTTCCTGTGGTTCACGCTGTCTAGACTCTCCACGATCCTGTCGCCATAGTCGTGGATGTCGAATACTGCGCGCGTCTCCTAAAGGTAGAGAGAGATATACAGGCAGAGAGAAAGAAAGTATATGTGGTTATGTGAAAGACAGAGAGAGTGAACCAACAGCCAAGAGACGGTTGGTCAGAAAGAGTAGAGAGGTGAACATACCCCAGAAGCAAAAGATTTTAGTTACAAATGTTTGCTTTAAACACACACACACACACACACACACACACACACACACACACACACACACACACACACACACACACACACACACACACACACACACACACACACACACACACACACACACACACACACACACACACACACACACACACACACACACACCTAAAAGCTCATAGCGAGGCACTCGGTGCCACGAATAACAGAGATGCGTTCCCTGTTTGAATGGGTTAACCCATTGACTACGACTCGCAGTATACTATTACTGTCCAACTGTTTTCCAAAGCATACCATGGCATGGTTTGTTTAAAATGACAAGTAAGCTATTGAATTCTACTAATTTCAGTACGGTATTTAAGTCACTGCAAGATGGCATTTTAAAGCATGGATTTTAAAAGTAGGGCCAAAAATAGCAACTGGAGAAAAGACTGATTTACAAACCAAAATTTAAACGTGCATGACACACATAGCTTAGTGACTGTTATATTTTGGCAGCAAAATTATTCTCAATTATTCAGGTTCTCAAGTTCGGTAAGATTTTAATAACATATAACCATTATCCCGTTAGACAGCCGAGCCCCCCCCTGTTCTTGTACATATTTTCCCACCCTTTTTTTCCCTTTTTTCTTGTACATAGTGTTATTTAATCCACAAGGACTTTCATGAACGGACCTGTTAGACGAAGTATTTTAAATGTAACTGTGCTGTTTTACATTTTATTTTTTGCCTAATAAAATATTCAATCAATCAATCAATAGTATTTGTCTATTGAGGCATGCTATGTATTATGGCAAAAAGAGAATTCATGCACATCCTAATAACATTAGTGTCCTGGTGTTGGACAAAATCAAAAGTTAAGTCCCCACACTGGTTCTCAGCTCCACTTGTTTATTGCCGTTCTCTCTTTCAATCAAAAGATCTCCATTAGGACATTGATGAAAATTTTAATTCCTGATGAAGATCTTTTGATAAAGATAAAACTAAATAAGTGGCGCTGAGAACCAGTGTGTATTTTTTTTTTAATGTTTTCTTATTTTTTAAATATATTTTTAGGGCCTTTCCTTTTCTGCCTTTAGTTATAGTGGAATGTGGAGGTGGACAGGAACCAGGGAGAGAGACATAGGGAGCAGTAAAGATCGTCGGGAACGGGACTCGAACACGCGATGCACTGTCAGGCTACTTTAGAGCCTTGGTGCCCGGACCGCCAGGCCACGTTCTGGGCCAATTCCTTTTTTAAATGTTATGGATTATGTCTGGTGAAGCCTCACGTAGGGCCGTACCTGCAATTCCAGCACGGGACGAATTTTCTCCTCCCATTCTTCCACTCTGCGCGACAGTGCCGTCTCCTGTGCGTAACCTTGAGAATTTTTGAGGAACTTTTCCTGGAGAAGATTACAGAAGATAGGGTTTAACCATCAAATTCCATGCTGTGTGACTCTTGAAGGATATTGATCAGTCAACGACAACGAGTGGGCTTTGTGCCAGAGACACTGAATGCAATGCATACCACATGTTTCTTCACAAGGTCCTCGTAGCTCAGTCCCTCTGTCTGGCTTGCTGGAAATCAACGGGACAAAACTAAGTTAATCACCGCCAATTGAAAACAGTTAGCTCATTCAATCCGGGAACACGTCAAAGAGGGATATACATACACACATACAATTGACACATCTGTCATTTTAGATTTCTTTGGCTATTCAAAAATAGCAGATATACAAGCTCATAGCGCCTGCTATTTTCAAAAATCATGTATATTTGTGCAAATATTTGATTATTTTTTTTAAGCGGACATTTGTAACTCAAATGTTTGCTTCTGGGGGGTCCCTGGAACTAAAAATAAAAACGTATTCCAAGATTTGCAAACATTTCCACAATCTTTGAAAAATAGCAAATGTACAAGCTCATGAGCCATGCTCATCCTACTATAATTCTAGTAAGCTGACGGTGGGTGGGTGGGTGGATGGGGTCTTGGGTCTCCGATCAAACTGCGCATGCGTCGTTGTGTGCCAGGTTTCGCGAGAGAAACAAGCAGCGAGGTCTATGAAAACGAGGCCAAACCAAACGAACCCTATAACACCAACATTGGCCCTAAAGCGCTTACAATCGGCGGACATGGCAACACCGACTCTACACCATAGACCCCGCCCACTCTCTGCTGTGGAAAGTAAACACTCCAGATTTGTTTCCCCACACACGATGCACATTAGCTCCATAAAGAACGGTTCTATGTCGTTCTCTTCCAGGATCGGGCGAACGTCCGCCAAGGCTCCGCTGTTTACCCTTTTGTATACATCGTATCCCAAAACTAATGGTAGATTCTAAACCGCACGGATGTTTAAGGTTTGGTCGCCTGCATAATATTTTAGGTCGCCAGCGAAACTACCCGTTTAAATCGCTTATTTAGTCAGCCTGTGGCCATGTTTCCCATTGTAGCCAAACCGGGAGCAGTAGTGGCAGCGGACGTAGGGTTTTTTTCCGGGTTCAATGGGAAACATGGCCACAGGTTTCGCGAGAGAAACAAGCAACGAGGTCTATGAAAACGAGGCCAAACCAAACGAACCCCATGCGACCTGATAATAATGTCCAAAGCATGTCTGTGTATGTTTACATCCATTACTGTGTTGGCGTTAGTTGGGATTAATGTTTATTAGCCAAACCAAGTTACTATGAGCCGTTAGCGTGATGCTAAGCTAACGGACGTTTGGCGCAAGCATGCGGCTAACGCTAATGCTAACGTCGTCATCGTGACTTAATCAACAATGTAAACGTTTCATCAACACACTTTATGAACCTTACTGTGGTTAATATTATCAGTGCTACCCAAGTAGTCCATTGAAAAGTATTATTTTGGTGTATTTTGTGTATTGTAACTTGGACACTGTAACTTAATGGTAGCTGGGGCGACGCGTTGTTGGCTCATGGTTCAGAATGCCTCATGGGTATTGTAGTCATTTTCTGCTATTTCGGTTCTACTGTGATAGACTGTGCTACATTACCTGCTGTTTAATTGTGAATCATATATGCTATGAATATATGGTAATACAGTGTTTATTTTCCTGTATTTCCAGGTTTATGACCTGAGTCATCTATGACCTGTGTGTCATCTGTGTGTCCAGTACTTTGTACTGTGTTGGTTAAAAAAGACAAAACACGAGTTGTGACAAAGACGTGTGATTCTCTGATTAATGTTGTTAGTGGTGTAAAATGCCATCAAAAATATACTCAAGCCTGCTGCAGGGCAACAGAAAATAGCAAGCCTATTTTGCTCTTTTATATAGCAAATTTTTATATATATACGAGGGGACGCGCGCCCTTCACCGGGTATGGTCTAGTGAGCTATAAATCTTAAAATGACACAAATTATGCTTTCCCGCCGGTCTTAAAGGTGTAATCACAGCAAATCACAGTTCAATGAAAGAAGCGAGACTTAAGGTTGTTACACACCGGGGCGATTTTTTCGTGCGAATAATGCGTTTTTTTTTAAAACCTTATAAAGTCAATGGCTCCGTACATGGAGCGAAAAAGCGAAAAAGCGAAGCGAAAAAGCGTCTTTTAATTATTCGGAACGAGTCCGAATTTTGCGTATATTCGCTATTTTCGCCGGTGTGTAAGGACCTTTTGGCTGCGTGGGAAAATTATTCACCATAGGGCCCGTGTGCACACACACACACACAAACTTTACCTAGCAGTCAAAATAGTACATCGTCATGTAATACAGTGGTTTTCAACCCTTTTCATATGAAGGTCCATTATTTATTCGGCAATTGAGCCACGGACCACCGTTTGATAGAATATTTTGTTGTCGTCGGGTACGATTTTGTCCACAATTCCATGTTGTATTGATGTTGGTACCATAGGAGAGATAGCAGGCAAACACTGATCAAAAATAACGATGCTTATACATTCTCTAATTATGTAGACTTCTTCTAAATTAAGTAATGCAGATGTTTAACAATAATTGAACTATTGAGAGCGTAAAATGAAACCAAATGGATCCGAAATCATTTTACGCTCTCAAGAGTTAAAAATCTACCTAAATAAGGGTCCATTCAGCTAGCAACTCTCCATCATTTAGCTGGGGACCACCTGGAACCCCCCCTCAAGGACCACTGGTGGTCCCCGGACCACTGGTTGAGAACCACTGATCTAATATTATGGCACAAAGACAAGCATTCACCATGTTGACATGATACATCGCTGAACCAATTATTCGATTACTGATAGAGTACCGAAGTCCTGACGTCAATCGTTTAATCCCAGGTTCGTAAAGTAATTTCTCTATGGAGAATAACATTGGGTCATCTTAGAATCGTCTCATAATAATTGTGGTGCAAAAATAAACAAACTGTCTCTGCAATATTGTCAGGGAGGAGGTTCTGTATCGTTTATGATAGTCAGTCACTTATATTTGATACAGTGCGTTTCTGGTGAAAATGTAACTAATTCGGCGGAAGTAACATTATCGTTTTCTCACCGTCAGTTGATGCTTCATATCCATAAGAGTCAAACCGCCGGGGTCATTTGTTTATTTTTGGAACACAGTTCTAATTTGACGCGATATTAAATACGTCTATGGGGATTCAGAATGGGGGTGGAAAACCGCGAACCAGGTAGACAAACCCAGGATATGTAAATTACATCAGACTTCGGTGTTCTATTGTATTTGATTTGTGCCGAACGAGGAACACTTTACATTCTAATGGGCGTCACCATCTGGGTCCATCATTTACCTGGTATATCAGGGAACTGTAGATCAAACTCAGGCAGGGCCTCGTGTTCACCATCAGAGTTCTCATCATCATCAGCACCTTCATCAAAGAGGGATATACATATACACACACAATTGAATCAACTCACAACATTACCGCTCTTCACAAATATAAACAGATTTTTTTGGGGGGGGGGGCATTTCAGACATTAGAGGCTGTCATAATACCGGGGAGGTCGGGGAGATGAAGGGCCTCCACGTCTCCCTGCTCTGCTGCCTCTGGCTGCAGGTATGTTTTCTGGAATTCCTCTTGGAGCTCCTGGTCAGAAACAACCACACCCTGTGGACAGGACGGGCCTCCACAGTTATTACATAATCACATAATCATTATTTGAAATAATCAGAGTTATTATTTTTGGCATAATCGTCGACATAATCCTTTCCATGTTGAAATGTTCATAGATTTTAAAGTGGAAATAGTCGATCTACAAGTTCACGACGCTTTGTGAGCTATTTCCCATAATTCTTTTAACGCGAGCGTGAAACGCAAACAGATTCTTTAATGTTCAATGTCAATCACAAAATTAAAATTGTTAATCGCAATTAATCGTAAAATGGCATGATCGTGGCAGCCCTAGATACAGTGTCACCAGTGGTGGAAAGTAACTAAGTACATTTACTTAAGTAAAAATGTTTAGGTATTTGCACTTTACTTGAGTATTTCCAATACTTTTACTTCACTACATCTCAGAGACAAATATTGTACTTTTACTCCACTACAATAATTTGAAAACTTTAGTTACTTTGTAGATTTGGATTATTATTACAAAACATACATTAACCACTGCAGCTCTACATTTCGGCCATTTGAACATAGCAGATCTAAAAGCTCACAATGCGGTGCGACGCATTGTGAGCTTGTAGATTTGAAAACTTGCGAAACTGGACATTCTACATAATGAGTACTTTCTACTATTTTGATACCAATACCTTTGTACTTTTACTCAAGTAAATTCTGAATTTCTGACTTTTACTTGTAACAGAGCATTTACACATACAATGCAGTATTGATACTTTTACTTAAGTAAAAATAATTGAGCACTTTTCCCACCACTGAGTGTCACAGTGTGTTCAAGAGTCTCACAAAAAGGACCAACACAGGCCTGGGCCGTGGCGTCGCGGTCCAGGCACCCTCGGTTGAAATCCCTTAACTGACAGCCTGTCGCGGGTTCGCGTCCCGTTCCCGACGACCTTTGCTGCGTGTCTTCCCCCATCTCTCTTCCCGTTTCCTGTCAGCCTACTTTCACTGTCCCCCTCCAAATAAAGCTATAAAAATCTTTAAAAAAAAGGACCAACACAGCAGCTCCATGTATAACATTTAGTTTATGTACAGTACACCCCCTTACCGCTCTTCTCAAGGTCCTCTTTCGTGTGCTCAACTTCTCTTTGATCTTGCTGACATAAATGTAGTTGAGATCTGCAACACAACATACAACCAGTCTAATCACATTATCTCTTAACCCTTGTATGTGTTGAGGGTTTATTTTGAGTCGTCATTACCTGTGAACGTGGGCCCGTTTCGTAACTTCTGTTCAGCTGGGTCACCTGCATCAGTAAGACAAAAAAAGAAGAGTTTTTTTTTCCTTCAAATGAGGACAAGGACAGCCTTTGGCCACTAACCCATTCAAACAGGGAAACACATCCGTGTAACCACTTAAACCATTATTTTATACTTTTGGCTATTCAAAAATAGCAGATTTACAAGCTCATAGCGCACCGAGTGCCGCGCTATGATCTTGTAGATCTGCTATTTTTGAAAAATCTTGAAAATTTAGATGGGGGTCCGCGGCCAAAAACATATAATCTTTGTTGTTTGGTTGCTATAATCAGTGGTGCTCCAACTTTTTCATGTCAAGAACCACCCAAAGTTATATATATTTGGCTGCGGAGCCCCATCTGAAAATATTTAGTTTCAGGGACCCCCACCCCCCCCCCCCCAGAAGGAAAGATTTGAGTTACAAATGTTCGCTTTAAAAAAAAATATATATATTCAATATAAGATTTAAACACATTTTTACGATTTTTCAAAAAATAGCAGATCTGCAAGCTCAGTGCCGCTTGTATATCTACCGTACTATTTTTTGAATAGCCAAAGAAATCTTAAAATGACACAAATGATGTGTTCCCGGTCTTAAAGGGTTAATAGCATCCAGTGCAGTGAAACACATTAGAATAGGTATGATCACAGTCTCTTACACATCCCACTGATGAAGTTACGGAAGTCTTCCACTTGAGAGTCGCCTTTCCTTTTTCTCTTGCCCCCATTACAACCCGCAGGTACAGAGTAACATTTCCCTTAAGAAAAAATGAAAAAGGACAAAAAAAACGTTTTAAAGACAAGGTATTGAGTATTCTAGTGCATACTATGATAAGGTGTTTTCTTCAGGTTGGTGCTTTGAGGTAATCACCATCATTTTTGCATAATCGTCATGATCGTTTCCATGTTGAAAGATTTTCACACATTTTCAAATATTAAAAATAGCAGAAATAGCTGATCTACAAGCTTGTAGATCAGCTATTTCTGCTATTTTTTTTACATGTATAAAAATGAAATATGTCAATCATTTTTATATTTAATTTTTTATTTGTCATATCTGCCCTGTGCATTTTTGATCACGAAGCCTAAACATTTGACAGTGGACGTACGTACTTGAATGCCATTTTCTTACCTGGTTTCAGGGGCTTACTCTCCCCGATTTCTTCATAGGGGTCATGCAACTTCCACATGTCTGCCTGTATAAACAAAGCAAGCCAGTAAACTGGTCAGTTTGACTCAAGAGTGGGTGCGTTGCAAACTGGATTTGAACCCGTGTCTCTCCTCCCATGGGAAATCGAGCCTTTAACAGCTCAGCCAAAGTAGGTTAAGAGAAACACAGATACTCGGCGTGGATCTTTGACAATTTGTCCGGAAACGATCAATACATTTTAGGATAGAAACATGCCATGCAGTTGCTCAATCTCAATTACGGTAAACTACTTAAACCCCTTAAACCCCAGCATCGGTAATGTGGGGAAAGCTTTCGCTGAAAACAGCAGATCGACGTGTTGTGAGATTGTCAGCGAAAGCTTTCGCCACAATAATAACAGAAAATACACTAGTATTGAGCCCTGAGGGACTCCCATATGGGGTTTAAGTGGTTAAGATCACATCTACAATAAGTGCTAGTTTAAAACGCTGCTATCAATATTCAATAGGCTGCTTTTGGTGTGAACATACCCTTTGGCTTCAGGGGCTACTTTGCTATGTGCATTTTAGTTCTAAACTAGCCTGAATATGAAGGCCTGGCCCTAACTGGGCCCTACTGGGCCGACCAATTACCATACTTTTAGGCCGAAAACCCGAAAACCCCCAAAAGGAGTCGTTGTGTGCTTAATGTCCTCAAAGTCATGCAGCCAACACGCTTTGAACTGAGCAGATTGGACCTTCCGTTCCAGAGATGATGGCCAAAACATCTTGAAATTGGTCACTTTTGCCGATTTCGAATTGAGTTTTGGCCATTGTCGCTCATTTTTCTTTAACCCATTAAGGACCTGAAGCCGATTGTACAAAGGTCTTCTAAATAATGTATGTTTCTATATCAGTGGTTCTCAAACTTTTTCATGTCAAGGACCCCCAAACTTATATGTATTTGGCCGCGGACCCCCATCTCAAAATATTTTGTTCCAGGGACCCCCAGAAGCAAAGATTTGAGTTACAAATGTTCGCTTTAAAATATAAATATATATATATATATATATATAAATCAAAAAGTGATCCAGATGCGGTCTTAATGGGTTAATAACACAGGCTAGGAAGGTCGGACGGCGACAAACTAGATACCTGAGTAAAGTTCTCTTTGAGCTGCATCCAACACATCCACTGCCATTTCCGTCAGCAAATGGGGCAGTTGAAATTTATTTTTTGGGGGGTAATAGATTTTTTTATTTTTTTTGTGGAACCCGAGGCCCGGCCCGGCATAGATTCTGGGCCCGGCCCGAAAACGTCGTGTCGGGCAGAGTCGGGTTCGGGCCGAATTTGAGAACTCATCATTGCTATAGCGAGACTTGATATGCGGTGCAATAAGACAGAGTAAGGCATTATAGTACATACATTCTTCCTCGCCGCCTCCTCCTCCTTCTGCCGTTTCTGCTCTTCCGCCGAGGGCTGGACGTGTCTCTCTCGAAGCACTCTGCCTTCACCAGCAGCCTGACCGGCCTGGGGTTGGACACAGAACAACAGAACCTAAGCCCTTACATACTTCGGTGTAATGATCAATAGTGAAAATAGCAGATCTACAAGCTCACAAACAATGCATTGTGAGCTTGTAGATTGTCTATTTTCAAAAGATTTTTATACATTTGAAAACTTGAAATGGGACATTCTGCACAATGAGTACTTTTACTTTTGGTACTTTAACTACATTTTGATGACAATACTTTTACTCAAGTACATTTTGAATTCCAGACTTTCACTTGTAAGGGTGCGCTCCCACCGCACTTTTATTTTACCTCTGTGGCAGAATCTGCCAATGCTTTGTCAATGCAAATGCGTGGATTCTTGGAAAAAATCTGCAAGACCAGGAATCCACGCATTTGCATTGACAAAGCATTGGCAGATTCTGCCCCAGAGGTAAAATAAAAGTGCGGTGGGAGCGCACCCTAACAGGGTTTTTCTACATTGCAGTATTGATACTTATACTTAAGTAAAACATGCGAGTACTTTTTCCAACCTTTGTTTTTAACGGGGGTGTGATGTCGTACCTGGTTTCTTTCGATGTGTTCCCGCGGGCCCTCGTCCATCTCCATGCCATTGTCCTCCAGAGGAAGGAAGCTCCCGCCTCCGTCGTCGCCCGCGTCCATGTCATCGTTGGCCGCAGGCATCACAGCGTTCCACGCTGCTTGACCCGGCCCGTCTGGCCCTAAAAACACAGGTACACTATTTAAACAGAGCCAGAGGACTATAGACCCGTCAGTGGATGCCAACAGACCATCTGCTTTCATCCAAAGTAACCTTCAGTCACTGTTGATTTTGACAGCAAATCTTGATTTAGTTTTAGTCTTTTGAATAAAATTCCATTTAGTTTTAGTCATATTTCAGTCATCTGAAATGTTTTAGTTTTAGTCGACTAAATCTACAGTTGATTTAGTCGACTAAATCGTATTTTGGCGGTGCCTTGATGGCGTCGTAATGCCTGTTTTTGCACTTGGTTGCATGCCGAAAATAGCCGATCTATAAGCTCACAACGCGTTGCAGCGACACCCGAGTGCAACCAAACATAAAATGACTTGTCTTTTAGTTCTACTGGATCTCTTCTCCACTAGTCCCTCACTAACATTTTAGTCTAGTTTTTATTTGTTGGCAAAATTGTGAATATAATTAGTTTTAGTCATCGTAGCTTAGTTTTTATTTAGTTTTCGTCAGTGAAAAGAGGTAGTCGGCAAACATTTTTTGCCATAGTTTTAGTCGACAGAATCTACACTGCCTTCAGTGCACTACACTTTTGCAAAAGATAAGTGATACGGACTTAGATATTTGTGGCCTCTAAATAGAAACGGTTATACCAAGGCAAGATGTGTTGTATGTATTATGTATTCTTCCCCTGGGACAGTCCCTCTGGGACTACAACTACTTTTATCACCGCTGGCCTAACCCATTCAATCCGGGAATGCATCTGTGTCATTTTAAGATTTCTTTGGCTATACAAAAATATAGCGCGGCACTCGGTGCCGCGCTATGAGCTTGAAGATCTACTATTTTTGAAACATCGTGAACATTTTTACAAATCTTTGAGTGTGTGAGTGTGTGTGTGTGTGTGTGTGTGTGTGTGTGTGTGTGTGTGTGTGTGTGTGTGTGTATATGTTTAAAGCAAACATTTGTTACAAAAATCTTTGCTTCATGGGAGTCCCTGGAACAAAATATTTTGAGATGGGGGTCGGCAGCCAAATACATATCTAAAAATGTTTTCTAAATCCTAACAGTATGTTGCTATATCAGTGGAGCTCCAACTTCGGTGCCGCGCTATGAGCTTGTATATCTGCTATTTTTGAACAGCCAAAGAAATCTTTCAAATGACACAGATGCGTTTCCGGGCCTAATGGACAAAACACTTTCCTATGGGCAGCTACGGCTTTGTGGTTCTGCTTCTGACCCACCTTGGTCCTGGGTGAGGGACGTGTCGTTGCGCCAGTTCTCCCCAATGGCTTTGGACCACACCGTGTCCAGCTTGAAGCGGATGTCGATGAAATCTTCAGCATCCGGGATGTAGGTGTTTATCCTAAAGTCCCTCCAGCTGCCTAAATCCTCACCTTTCAGGCTAAGGCAGGCAGGCAGGCAAAAAAACAACAACAACATTACAGTCTGTGAGGTTCTTAAAAATTCTCAATAAATGGATATAATTGATGTATGTGCCATCGGATTGTACCAAAGTGAATGGTAATGCTATGTGCTACTTATTGAAAATAATATTGAAAGCCAGTGCACAATCTGCACATTTTGTTTTAGTCTTCTACTGGAGTCAGTTGCACCACTTCACACCAAGTTCAAACTTAGCCTAGTTATAGCTTAACCCATTCAATCCGGGGACGAATCTCTGTCATTTTAGATTAGATATTTGGCCATTAAAAAATAGCAGATATACAAGCTCATAGCGCGGCACGAGTGCCGCGCTATGAGCTTGTATATCTGCTATTTTTTTTAAATCGTGAAAATGTGTGCAAATCTTTGAATATATATATATCGCTTCTGGGGGTCCCTGGAACAAAAATATGTTACAAATGTTGAAAAAAATAAATATATATTCAAAGATTTGCACACATTTTCACGATTTTTCTAAAAATAGCCAAATAAATCTAAAAATGACAGATACTTTCCTGGTCTAAAGGTTTTTTTTAAAAGCCATTTAAGCTATAACTAGGCTAAGTTTGAACTTAGTGTGAGGCGGTGCAACTGGGTCCTGAAAAAGATCCTTTTTAGATTTAGTACATTTTTGGTCATCTGAAATGTTGTGTGGGCACTCACCTGATGAGGGGTGCTTTCTGCTTCTCACGGGGTTCAAAGGGAATGAGAGCCTCAGGAGGGAGAGGTGGCACATACACGTTCTGCAATAGAAGATACACACCGTTATTCACTCAATGATTACATGGTCAAGATTTCCCGCTCAAACCTGTGTGATCTTTTTTTTTTTATCCATAAAGACCGGGAACACATCTGTGTAATTTTTTTTATTTGAGCTAAAAAGCATTGCTTTACACTTTGGCTATTCAAAAATAGCAGATCTACAATCTCGTAGCGCGGCACTACGAGCTTGTAGATCTGCCATTTTTGAAAAGTCGTATTTTTTTTGCAAATCATTGAATATATTATATATATATATTTTAAAGTGAACATTTGTACAGTGGGTGACCATTGACTTTGTCGTTTTTTTTCATTCTTCTCATGCGTTTCATGCAGGGCATGTATGATTTCCACTCTGTGCCACTAGGGGCAGCAGCGGTCTACTGCCTACAGCCCACAGCAGACAGCAAGAATATATTTGTTACTAGTTACTGTATATCCTCTCCAAACTGTACATACATTACTTTACACTTTTGTATTATGTTTTGACACTTGCTTTGGAAAATGTAAACGTATGTTTTATCATGCCAATAGCTCATTGAATAGCAAAATTGTTTGTTTTGGGGTTTTTAGGCACTGTTTTTCCTAGAAAGACAGAGAAAGATCCTGTATGTTGCTTACAGTACAAGATGTGACATTTATATTAAGCAAAATATTAAGCAAATAAAGTTAGATGGCATGATGCTGCGCTTAACATTAGTTTGATTTTAACGTCTTAATTGATAAAACGAGACGGGAAAATAAACGTATTTTTTTCTCTTGCCAATAGATTGGGTTTTCTGTTCAGCGTCGGGCAGTCAGGAACGCATCTCTGTCATTTTAGAAATGTTCAGACACACATTGGTTTCTGTCTGTCTGTCTCAAAAGTCTGTGGAGAGAGAGAGAGAGACAGACAGACAGACGTCTTATATGTTTTTTTTTTCTCGCATCAATTGTTGTGTAGTAATATTCCAACATTTTCCTCTATAAATGAAACAGCCCAGCTAGTGTAGCGGATAAAACTGCTGTCCGGTGATTTTTCGACCCGTGTTCGAATCCCACGCGATGAGCATACAAATTATTCATTCTCGTCTATTAGTTTGTATTGGCCAGTGCGTTATATATATATAATGTATGTATAATGGATTAATATTCATAAAACCAACAGACAGACTTTTATTTTAAAACATAGCAGATCTACAAGCTCGCAAAGCATCATGGTGCAACACTTTGTGAGCTTGTAGATCGGCTATTTCCACTACTACTTTATGGGACACTGCTCTCTCTCTCTCTCTCTCTCTCTTTAGTTTGATGAACATTGAACCTCATAATAACATCACTCCGTTCGCGACTGCATACAGAACGTGTGTCGGCTCTGATGTTTATTAGACAGCATGGACCTCCGCTCAGGTCCTGGAATCCAGAGCCTTATGTCAAGACTTGGCTGCGAGCACATCGCACGGCAGAAAGCACAAAAACCAAAGTGGCACAGCCTGTCATGTCAGATAACCCCGAGCCACTTTGGCAGTTTTTATAAGACAGGGGTTATTGGCGTCTTTTTGGTTTGTTTTATTTTATTTCCTCGTTTATAATTATTTCCTCCTCAATATTGTTTAAGAATTAATGTGCTATCCATGACATGCTGTCACCAGTTTACCAGTTCACTGTCTGTTATTTAATGATGATCGAATATTGGCTAAATGTTTACAATTTCTTCTGTCCAAACAATGAAAAGCACTTAGAAAAGGCAAGTGAGTCTCTCTTTAATTAAGCATGATGAGACATGTGTTTTCCACAAAACAATTGAATATCATTGAATATAATGGCACCCTTGTCATACTACTATGTTATTATAGCTTTCAGTTGGCCACCACAGGCACAGACAGTGCGTTTTAGCGCAGCGCGGCCTGGCGCAGCGCGGCGGAGTGGTTGCGTGCGGGGGGTCGGGGGGCTTTCGTGGGAGGGGGGGACGGGTGGATCAGAGCTTAACCCTAAAACCGAAATAAAGTAACAAAAAAAACTCCAATCCGCTCAAGAACCGCGCTCCCCCACTTCCAAAATTAGCACTAGCCTACAACACTGGCCCAGTCTCTTGCCAAACCGGTTATGTTAATGTATGCAGCCTATTCCAAATAAGCCAAGTGAGGAACTCTGCTATCAGGTTCCCCCTCCCCCCTACAGTACCTCTGTAGGCCTATCTCTTCTATCAAAGTATTTGTTCAGATACAAATTCAGAGCGGCCAATTTTGATATTTTTAATGCGCCTACATGAAGTTAGAGGGATGGGCAGAAATGGTGTAGGGTGTAGGCTATTTTCAACTGTTAATGGGTTTTTCTTTCTTCTCAAATGAATTCTACTTTGTTGTACAACAGTGTCCCATAAAAGCTCACAAAGTGTTGCATCATGATTTGAATTCCGACTGAAAACGCCACCCTTGCGTCTCCGTGTGTACAACCAAATACGCATCTTTCCTGCACCGATGACGCTTGGGGCTTTTACAGCGCTGCTCCTACACTACCACGCACCGTCAGCAACAAGTGGACATGGAGTAAATGTACTTAGTTACTTTCCGCTTAGTTACTTTCACGTGCATATAAATGAGCCACGCGGTTTTATAAGAATGAAAACAAACGCCTCGCTGTTGGCCATGGATCACATGACGGTCGTCTGTTACGGTCATGGATGAACTCAAAATGTTACTTGAGTTCAATCAAAGTAAAAGTACAAAAGTATTGGCAAATATACTTAAAGTACTGAAATATTTGAAAATAGCTGATCTACAAGCTCACAATGCGTCGCAATGCGTTGTGAGCTAGTAGATCGGCCATTTTCAAATAGACTATGTGAAATAGGGCAAATAATGTATGTTTTATAATGTAATGATTTATATCTGCAAAGTAACTAGTAACTAAAGCGTTCAAATAATGGTAGTGGAGTAAAAGTACAATATTTTCCTCTGAGATGTAGACAGACAGACAGACAGACAGACAGACAGACAGACAGACAGACAGACAGACAGACAGACAGACAGACAGACAGACAGAAACCAATGTGTGTCTGAACATTTCTAAAATGACAGAGATGCGTTCCTGACTGCCCGACGCTGAACAGAAAACCCAATTTAAACGCTCTAAGCACACGTAATTATTGCTAGTTATTATTATTATTATTATTATTATTATTATTAATATAAGACATCTATCTGTCTGTCTGTCTGTCTGTCTGTCTGTCTGTATGTATGTCTGTCTGTCTGTCTCTCTGTCACAAAAAAAGTGACTCCAAAGCGGCACCTTGTGGTAGTATTTGGAACTTAAATTTACTGCAAAGCGGGTGAGGCAAATGAGTGAAGTGATTCTCTTATGAAAAGCGACAAAGTCAATGGTCACCCACTGTAACTCAAATCTTTGCTTCTCAGGGGTCCCTGGAACAGTCCTTGATATGAAAAAGTTTTAGAACCACTGATATAGAAACATATGTTTTAAAAAAAAAACCTGTATGATTTAGAAGACATCTGTAGAACCTCAGAATCAAAGATCTTTTGTTGAGAATGTTTTTTTTCAAAAATAGCAGATCTACAAGCTCGTAGCGCGGCACTCGGTGCTGCGCTACGAGCTTGTAGATCTGCTATTTTTGAATAACCAAAGAAATCTAAAAATGACACAGATTCTTTCCCGGTCTAAATGGGTTAAAACGGGTAAGGGTACCAACCGTGGTGGAATCGCCGTCTTCTGGGAAATCTCGGTCCGACGTGACGCAGTCCAAAGATTTGAACTGAAGGACAATAAACAAAGACAATTGTAGAGACAATCTCTGTAAGACTTAACAGTGAGTGACATTCAGTTGGATCACTTGTTCTCAAAGAGAACCCTTGAGAGGGTTCCCTCTCCAGCAAAATGAGGAACAGTTTAAATGCTTAAAAAAGGTAGGGTAGGTGATATTTTTTGGTTAAAACAAAATGTTTTGTATTAAAAGGTTAAAGCTCTATATTCCAGTTACAAATGTGTCAGGATTGTGCTACATTTCCATCTTTTAAAGTAAATTTGAAAAGATGGTTGCTTGTAAACCAAAGCTGCAACCATTCGTGATCATGTTTTAGGTTTATTTTTATGCCTCGTTTCCTATGTAATGTTATGTAAATGTATTCCACCGTTTGTCTGTATGTTTTCTGATTTTATGTTTTATGTGAGGACTGTGGATGAAAATTAGTATCTTTGCTAAATCCGGTGTATTTACATCCATGTGACGTCCATTAATATGCTCTGTCCTGTCCAAATAAACAAATAAAGTAAAGTGTCTGCTCATTTATTTGTGTCATCACTTCCAATTTCACTTGTTTAATCTGTATCCTGACTGAGTTCTCCATCCTGATTGGATAAAATTGGTATCCCGACTTGAAAATGCATTTTCTGTTTAATAAAGAGCTGGAGAGACAAGGAGACTCCTTTTACTGAACAAACACTCTATAGCACTGAGTACTATCAGAATATAGAGCTATTTAACACTTATTCTAACCAAAGAAAATCACTTACCCTACCTTTAAGACCCATCTTATTTTTAGGCTATTATTCGATAACAGCCGATCTACAAACTCAAAAATAGCCAATCTACCAGCTCAGTGTTGAGAGCTTGAAGATCAGCCATTTTGAAAAGAATGTTGGCAAATCTCTTATGGGGGGGGTCCTCCTTGACACAAACATTTTCAAATAGGAGTCTGTGGGCAAATGCATATCAGTTCTCAAACATCAAAATGCTTGAGAACCGCTGATATACTGTAGGTCAGTGGTTCTCAACCTGTGGGTCGGGACCTCCGGGGGGTGCCTAGATGACAGTGAAGACCATTACTGCATCAGAAGTAATCAACAAACTATACAATAAAAACTGGTCAAACATTGGCCAACTTGTCAAATTATATAAGAAAAAAGGCAAAACATTTGGAAATAGACGATCTACAAGCTCAGAACGCCTCGCCGAGCTTGTAGATCGTCTATTTTCACAATTATTATCTGTGGAAGTGAGTCAAACTAAATGTAATTCCTACAATTCCAAGAGCTTGTCGGGGTGGGTGGGGGTCCCCAGTTCAAATATGATTATTTGGGGGGGGGGGGGGGGGGGGGGGGGGGGTCACGGCCTGAAAATGTTTGAGAACCACTGATATACAGTACAAGGCGATGTTCCGCTTCTCTCCTTACTGCAGTGTCCTCCTCCTCGTCTTGATTGGAGTCCGCCTGGTCCGCGTCGTCCTCTGCGGACGTCGCCGCCTGCTTGGCGCGCCTGTCAGGAGCACACGACATTACATTACGGTCATTTAGCAGACGCTTTTATCCAGCGACTTACAATAAGTGCATTCAACATAGGTAGGGAACGAAACTACTAATCACCAGGAGTCCTAAGTGCATTTTCTGCTAAAACAAGCAACTAAGAGTATACCTAGCGCTAAAGTAAAAGTGCAATAACTCAAATCTTTGCTTCTGGGAATTCTAAATCCTAACAGTTTTTTAAAAAGAACGTATGCTGCTTTGCTTAAGTGGTGCTCAAACTTTTTCCATGTCAAGGACCCCCAAAATGACATGTATTTAGCCGCGGACCCCCATCTGAAAATGTTTTGTTCCAGGGACCCCCAGAAGCAAAGATTGGAGTATGTTCCCTTTAAAAAAATATATTTGCACAAATTTTCACACTTCTTTTAAAAAAAGTAGCAAATCTACAAGCTCATAGCGTGGCACTCGGTGCCACGCTATGAGCTTGTACATCTGCTATTTTTGAATGGCCACTTAAATCTTAAAATGACACAGATACGTTCCCGGATTAAATGGATTTAAAAAGGAGCCTACTTAGGGGTGCATAAGTGATTAAGAGAGGTGCTCACCTCTTGTTTTTGTCATTGATGTATTCCAGAGTCTGGAACACCAGATTGTGTAGAAGCTCCACCTGAAATGCAAATAGAAAATCATCAATACGGGGACACTCATGGAACATCATGGAAATGGTGTCTAGCAGTGTTGATTTTGTCGACTAAAACTATGACGAAAAATGTTGCTCGACTACCTTTTTTTCACTGACGAAAACTAAATAAAAACTAAATGAAAACTAAGCTACGATGACTAAGACTAAATATATTGACAATTTCGTCAACAAATAAAAACTAGACTAAAATTTTAGTGAGGGACTTAGTGGAGAAGAGATCCAGTACAACTAAAATACAAGTCATTTAGTAATAGCAGATCTACAAGCTCACAACACGTCGCAGCGCGACGCGTTGTGAGCTTGTAGATCGGCTATTTTCAGCATGCAACCAAATGTGAAATCAGCCGTTACGACGCCATCAAGGCACCGCCAAAATACATTTTAGTCGACTAAGTCAACTGTAGATTTAGTCGCCAAAAATCTTATGATATTTAGTCGACTAGAACTAGACAAAAACTAAAACATTTCAGATGACTAAAATATGACTAAAACTAAATGGAATTTTATTCGAAAGACTATGACTAAAACTAAATCAAAATTCGCTGCCAAAATCAACACTGGTGTCTAGTGTGTTTTTACATACCTTCTTGCTGTAGATGCAAGCCGATCCTTGAATAAGCAACGCTGCTTCCGCAAAATTCAGCGTGATTTGGCCGCCATCAATAGTGATGCTCATCTCCTCCAGCTACCAGGGCAGAGGGGAGTATTTTATTTTCATCAATTCAATACTTTATTAACGGTTTGCAAAAAAAAAGCACAGAGGTACAGTTTCATACAAAAGGATGCTAAAAGGACAAACCCAAGAAAGCACTATGGCTTGTTTCCAGTGGTGTAAAGTAACTAAGTACATTTACTCAAGTACTGTACTTAAATACAGTTTTGAGGGGCTTTTACTTCACATTACTTCCAATTTTCAGTCATTTCATTTACTTCTACTCAACTACATCTCAGAGCCAAATATTGCACTTTTACTCCACTGCAATCATTTGAAAACTTTAGTTACTAGTTACTCACAATGCGACCCATTGTGAGCTTGTAGAGCTGTCGTTTTCAAAAGATTTTTATACATTTGAAAACTTGAAATGGGACATTCTGCATAATGAGTAATTTTATGTACATTTTGATGCCAATACTTTAGTACTTTTACTCAGGTGCACTTCGAATTCTTTTACTTGTAACAGAGTATTTCTACATTGCAGTCTCGGTATTTCTACATTGCAGTCTCGGTACTTTTACCTAGGTAAAAGTATCGATACTTTTACCTAACCTTATGATTGTGAAACGTTACAACTTCAGAACTCATGAATGTGTCGTTCATACCTCTTCCAAATAATCGTTGAGTTCAGACGCAACGTCAATTTCCCAGTTCTGGGTGAGCTCACGGATGGGCTTCAATAAGTGAGCATAACGGCTCTCTGCGGGCTCCATGGCTCTCTCTGCTGTCGCTGTACAAAAGGAAAACAGTACATGTCAGTGGTGTGTAGAGCATTGGTTCTCAAAGTGGGCTCCGGGGACCACCCGGGGGTCATGGGGGGGGTACCAGGGGGTCCCCAGCCAAATGTGTTAATCATTCAGCGTCACAATCATTTTAACCATATTTTATAATTTGGCTATTCAAAAATAGCAGATCTACAAGCTCATAGCGCGGCACTGCCGCGCTATGAGCTTGTAGATTTGCTATTTTTGAATAATCCCTGGCACAAAAATATTTTTGAGATGGGGGTCCGCAGCCAAATACATATCATTTTGGGGGTCCTTGACATGAAAAAGTTTGGAGAACCATTGGTGTAAAGTGACTAAGTACGTTCACTCAAGACAAGTACCATACCTAAGTACAATTTTGAGGTATTTTTTACTTTACTGGAGTATTTCCAATTTTCAGTACTTTTACTTCTACTCCACTACATCTCAGAGGAAAATATTGTACTTTTTACTCCACTACAATTATTTGAAAACTTGAGTTACTTTGTAGATTTGTTTTATTATTACAAAACATGCATTACCCACTTCTGCATTTCGGCCATTTGTTGTATTGATACCTTTATGTAAGTAAACAATGTGAGTACTTTTTCCCTCCACTGCTGTTACTATATAAGACTTGGCTAATGTTGATGGAACATTATGTCTTATTAGCCCTAAAACATGACAGTCATGGCGCTACTTGTTCCTGGTTTTGGACATTTCTCCATTTACAACCCGCACATCTACATAAACGTTCAAATATAAAGAGCTGAACCCCCGGCCACGGATGTACCAAGCTGAAACGCTGGGGTCTAGGTACCCGTTTCTTCCGTATTGTTGAATAAAAAGCATTTTAATCCGATCGGTGGCCATTTTCTCATAGAGTTATAATGTATCCTAGTGCAATACACCTCCCAACCGATAGGGGCGGGTCGTTGAAAGCACACAGAGAAAAAATGGCCACCAATCGGATTAAAATGCTTTTTATTGAACAATACGGAAGATGCGGGTACTTAGACACGAGCGTTTTAACTTGTAACATCCATGGGCGTGGGATAAGCACTTTATATTTGAAATCTGAACGTTTATGTGATGTACGGGTTGTAAATGGAGAAAATTCCAAAACCAGGAACAAGTTACGTCATGACGCTTGTGACAGACGAGCGTCATGTAAACCAATGACTAGTCTGACTTATATAAGACTCATACAGAGGAAATGTACGACACAAGAGTATCCCACAGAGTTCCCATGTCTGTTAAAGTAACGTTTATTCGACTACATTACCTTCCTATTGGCTGAATGTAGCTTCTATGTTCTGCTGTCGGTGTTTGTTGTTGTTGCTCTGTGTTGAATAAACCGCCCAACGGCCCGAGCGCGCGCAGCTGTGTTCCGTGAAGACTTCCGTCCAACGCGCGCCGCCGACTATATACACTTCCTGTGTGCGAACGCAGCGCTGCCACCTATCGACCTGGAGGCTGCAGTACACACACATAACATCCGATCAGTGGTGGACACGAAATATATATATACATATATATATATATATATATATATATATATATATATATATATATATATATATATATATATATATATATATATATATATACATATATATATATACACATACATATATATATATACACATACATATATATATGTATATATATATATATATATATATATATATATATATATATATATATATATATATATATATATATATATATGGTGGAAAGTAGAACATTTGCAAGTTTTGAGGTAATTTTACTTTACTGGAGTATTTCCAATTTCCAATACTTTTACTTCTACTCCACTACATCCCAGAGGAAAATATTGTACTTTTACTCCACTACGATTACATAAAAACTTTAGTAACTAGTTTCTTTGTAGATTTTGATTATGTATTATTACCAAACACATTAACTACTTCGGCCATTTGAAAATAGCAGATCTACAAGCTCAGATTGGCTATTTTCAAAAGATTTTTCATACAAATTGAACTTGTGAAATGGGACATTCTGCACAATGAGTAGCCGACTTTTACTTTTGGTACTTTTAAGTATATTTTGATGCCGATACTTTCCTACTTTATCTCAAGTACATTTTGAAAAATTGATTTCTACTTGTAACAGAGTATATCTACATTGCAGTATTTATACTTTTACTTAAGTAAAGACATTTTAGTACTTTTCCCACCACTGTAGGTATATATATGTGTTCAGTGTAACTATTCCTATTATTTTATCAAAGAAGTGACATACTAGAATGCATTTTACGGTTCTTGCCGCACGGTGGCTCCACTAGCTTACATCTTGCAGTATGTCGTTTAGAACAGTGGTTCTCAAACTTTTTCATGTCAAGGACCCCCAAATTGACACTTATTAGCCCGCGGACCCCCATTTCAAAAGATATGCCAGGGACCCCCATAAGAGAAGATTGTTATGGCTCTAGCAGTGATTCTCAACCATTTTAATCTCAAGGACCCCCACTTTGTACACTCTCTGAGTTACAAACCCATAAGGGTCCATTTGGTTCCATTTGTACACTCTCAGAGTTACAGACCCATAAGGGTCCATTTGGTTCCTATCCACCATTTAGCTGGGGACCCCCTGGAACCCCTTCAAGGACCCTTGGGGGTCCCCGGAACCCACTTTGAGAACCAATGGTTTAGAAGCAACTGTTTTCCAGTCACTGGTTCCCTCGCAAATAAAAGGCTTTTTATGTAGTTTTGTTAAACTGCACAATAGGATGGGACATGTATTCATTCAAAAATACTTTTACTCAAGTCAATTTTGAATTCCGGACTTTTACTTGTAACAGAGTATTTCTACATTGCAGTATTGATACTTTTACTTAAATCTATACTTCAGTATTGCTATCATGAATTATTTTTTTCCAACATTCTCTATTGATTTTCCACACATCATTAATAATGATATCATTATCATAGCGTTATGGTTTTTTATCTCAATCGATGGGACGATAAATAATGAATAGTCTACACACTGACAGGTATAAGGATACAAACACCACCAGGTTAGTGAGATTACATTCAGACTAGCTTGTAATAAACAGTGGTGTAAAGTAACTAAGTACATTTACTCAAATACTGTACTTAAGTATAATTTTTAGGTATTTGTACTTTACCTGAGTTTTTCCAATTTCCAATACTTTTACTTCTACTCCATTACATCTCAGAAACAAATAGTATACTTTTTACTCCACTATATTTATTTAAAAACTTTAGTTAGGCCTATACTAGTTACTTTGTAGATTGATTATTATTACAAAACCACTTCAGCCCACATACATTTCGGCCTTTTGAAAATAGCTGATCTATAAGCTCACAATGCACAAAAGATTTGTGCACATTTGAAAACTTGAAATGGAACAATCTGCATAATGAGTACTTTAACCTTTTTGGTAGGCTATTTGGTATTGGTATTTTGATACCAATATATTTTGTACTTTTAAAACTCAAAGTACATTTTGAATTTTGGACTTTTACTCGTAATAACAGAGTCTTTTATTTTGGTAATAAGTACCAGCAAAACACGGTCTGATCTCATGGCCGAAATATGAAATATGTTATTACAGGCATTCATGTGTGTTTTAATTAAGAGAGAGAGAGAGAGAGAGACAGAGAGAGAGAGAGAGAGAGAGAGAGAGAGAGAGAGAGAGAGAGAGAGAGAGAGAGAGTTAACGCGTCTACTCTGTGACATTTTTAGATTTCTTTGGCTATTCAAAAATAGAAGATCTGCAAGCTCATAGCGTGGCACCGAGTGTGCGCCGCGCGCGCGCGAGAGAGAGAGAGAGAGAGAGAGAGAGAGAGAGAGAGAGAGAGAGAGAGAGAGAGAGAGAGAGAGAGAGAGTCACGTTCATGATCATATCAGTGTGAGTCCACCTTAAAAAAAACGCTTCGCAGTTCGCACCACGTGATCAGGTTCCTGGAAAGTTCCTGGAAAACCTCCTTTTGTGTGTGTAGGCGGGTTGGTTGTGTTTTGCGCGCGCGCGCGCGCGCACACACACACACACACACACACACACACGCAGGCACGCACGCACGCACGCACACACACACACACACACACACACACACACACACACACACACACACACACACACACACACACACACACACACACACACACACACACACACAGAGCTGTGCTGTCAGAGCGGACAGGGACACAATGTTCGAGTCACAGAAAATCCTTCACTGACTGAACTGGCTACTTTTCCCGGGAATATGATTTAGTTCCTTTTTTTCCCCGCGCCAGCCTGGAATCTATAATGAACAGCGTGTCATCAGCATAGAGACTGCACACTCACTGACTAACAGCTCGATCCACGCGATCACTGCCTGGTGTGATCCACTGAAGGATCCAATCCAAGCGACATTTGATTTGATCGAATGATTTATTATGTCGTTTGACATTTTTAAAAGGAGGAACATTAACGATCGAGCCTAAATATTTGCGTATTGGTGAATATTACTGGTAGGCTGTATAATGGTTGAGGTTGTTCTACATGGAGGATCGTTGTAATAACCCGGCGGGTTGTTGTGGAGGCTGGTAGAGCAGCTATAGGATCCGTGTCACCCTTTATTGTGTTTGTGTGCGTCTGGATCTCTGGGGTGAGTGGCTTCATTGTTGTTGTGTTCATATTCATAATGATGTAGAAATGGCCTAATAATAATTATAATCATAATAATTATATTTTGTATAATCATGATCATGATTATGACCGTAATATTAATTACGATCATAAATATTTAAAAATATATATTATTATTAACTGCAGCGAAAGCTTTCTCCACAATAATACAACAATAATAATAATAATAACAACAATAACAATGAACAATAATAACAGAAAACAGACAATACACTAGCACAGATCCCTGAGGGACTCATGAGGGACCACATGGGGTTAAGTGGTTAATAATAATAACAATAGGCTATTATTATTATTATTATTGTTATCATACTTAACTTAACTATAGACCTACATGACGTATAACAGGCCAAATGTTTATAGTCTTGTAGATCTTACAGTCCATAGCAGGCTACAACAGTGTTGGAAATCTTCGAATAGGCTACATTAAAGCGAACATTTTTTAACTCAAATCTTTGCTTCTGGGGGTCCCTGGCTCAAAACATTTTCAGATGGGGGTCCGCGGCCAAATGAATATCAATTAGGGGGGGTCCTGGCTTTGCATGAAAAAGGTTGAAAACCACTGATCTAGTAGATCAGTCAGATCTACACGATATCATATCAGTCCTTGTTGGCTTGACCACACATTTTCAAGATTTTTTCCAAAATAGCAGACATGAGCTTGAATATCTGTTATCTTTTGAATAGCAAAAGCTAAGTGGTTAAAATGATTGTGACGCTATGGTAACTCATTTCACTGGGGACCCCCCTACACTAGGTCTGATGATCTACTTAGACCATTCCTTGTTGTCGGCGAGCGACACCATCCTGAGATGGAGTAAATTATATAGGCTTAGGCCCCCCCCCGATGCAGGCTTCATACAATGGTCAATGGTGTGATAATCAGTCATTGTTAAAGACAATGTAATGATAATGATAATGTAATGTTGATTAATAGGGTTCAATGAGTAGGCTATAGCATCTTTAAGACAAAAAGGGGTCATCAATATGTCCGTACACACGGACAAATGTGTCCGTGGCAAAGACTTCAGTCTTGTCCGTGACATTTTAGATTTACACACCATTATAATGATCTTATTTTGATCATAAGAGCCATTACTGAATGTCAAGTCTCCAGGTTTTCTTTACTTATTTACTATGACACTATATATGACACATTAGGGGTCCTAGTGGTTCTCAAATGTTTTATTTGCAAGGACCCCCATAACTCTGAGAGTGTACAAATGGAACCAAATGGACCCGTAAGGGTCCATTTGGTTCCATTTGTACACTCTCAGAGTTAAGGTGGCAAAAACACTTTTTTGACCAAAATGTATAAATATTAAGTATTTATAATAATGTAATAAGTAAAAGTCCGGAATAAAAAAATTACTTGAGTAAAAGTACAACATAATTGGATTCAAAATGTACTTTTCGATGAATTGAGTTCAAAGGACCCCAATGGAAACAAGCCATATGGCTTTCTCGGGTCTAAAATCCCCTTAGCAGACCTTGTATTGAACTGTACTTTTCTGTGCTAGTTTTTGCAAACTGCTAATAAATTATTCAATCAATCAATCAATACTTAAAGTACCAAAAGTAAAAGTACTCATTATGCAGATTGTCCCATTTCAAGTTTTCAAATGTGTAATCAATCTTTTGACAATAGCAGATCTAAGCTTACAATGCGTCCCATCGCCATGCATTGTGAGCTTGTAGATCTGCTATTTTCAAATGGCCGAAATGTATATAGGGCTGAAGTGGTTAGTGTATGTTTTATAATAATCAATCTGCAAAGTAACTAGTAGGCCTAACTAAAGTTCAAAAGTATTGGTATCAAAATACACTTAAAGTACCAAAAGTAGAAAGTACTCATTATGCAGAATGTGACATTTACACAAGTTTTCAAGTGTATGAAAATGTATTCAAATCTTTTGAAAATACCAAATGTATATAGGGGCTGAAGTGGTTACTGTATGTTTTATAATGATAACCAAAACCTACAATGTAACTAGTAACTCAAGTTTTCAAATTATAATATTAGAGTAAAAGGAAAATAAAATAAAATAAAAAAACTAAAATTTGCACTTAAGTAAATGTACTTAGTTACTTTCCACCACTGAATAAAAGCCTAGTGAAAACTGGCTAGATCTTGTTGTATTCAAGAGCACTAACAGCCAGACCGAGTTCGAGATAATCAGTTTATTCCCATCAAGGTCATGACAAAATAATTCAGTTTTTCTCTCTTCTGAATTTAAGTAAAATACAAATATAGGCCACATTAGATGGCAATCCTTCTATTCCTTCTAGTCAGAAGTCAGAAGTTTCACAAGTTTTCGAATGTATAAAATGTATACAAATCTTTTGAAAATAGCCGATCTACAAGCTCACAATGCGACACATTGTGAGCTTGCTATTTTCAAAAGGCCAACATGTATATAGGGCTCAAGTGGTTCATGCATGTTTTGTAATAATAATCAAAATCTACAGTAACAAGTGACCGACGTTTTCAAATAATTGTAGTGGAGTAAAAGTACAATATTTGCCTCTGAGATATAGTGGAGTAGAATAGTACAAGTACTGAAAATTAAAAATACCTCAAAATTGTACTTAAGTACAGCACTTGAGTACATGTACTTAGTTACTTTACACCACTGGGTATAAGACAGAGGAGTGTCAAACACATTACAACTGCAACCCATGATGACAACATTAGAGAGCCCTTACACCACTAATATGCAGAAAAAAAACATTAGAAATAAGCAGGGATCATCAATATGTCCGTACACGGACAGATGTGTCCGTGGCAAGACTTGGCCTGGTCCATGGCAAATTTTAGATTTTCTTTTTTTACACACCATTATAATGTTCTTATTTTGATCATAAGACCCAATTACTGAATGTCAGTCTCCAGGTTTCCACACTGAGAGACGTGTACACTCTCAGAGTTACAGACCTGTAATGGTCAATTAGGGATAGCTCTTCATGTCAGTGGTTTTCAGCCTTTTTCATGCCAAGGACCCCTAAATTGATATACAATTGGCCGCGGACCCCCATCTGAAAATGTCTTGTTCCAGGGACCCCCCAGAAGCAAAGATTTGAGTTAAAAATGTTCGCTTTAAAAGATATATATTCAAAGATTTGCACACATTTTCAAGATCTGCCCAGAGTGCCCATACCCTAGGTGGGGTTGGCGAAAGGGCCCACTCTGTGTGGAGTTTGCATGTTCTCCCCGTGTCTCTCAGGGTAGTTATTACCCTCACAAAAACATGTAGTAATCCTGGTCACTATAACGCCTCCCCCATGACAGCCGGGGTGCCTGATGGAGGGGAAAGGAACTGGTTGGAATAACGTGTTCCTTCCACGCGCTACGTCCAACCAGGGAAACTCCCCCCTGTCAGGTGACAAGAAGGTCAGTTGGCTCTCATGCATTGAAGGAGGCATGAGCTCGGCCCTGGCCTCCCTAGGCTGGTGAGGGGAGTGTAGTGCCCAGGATCACTTAGAAAATTGGCACCGGGTGAAAAATAAGGTTTACAAAATCGTGGGGCAAAAATGTATGTATGCATAAATTACTCAAAAATAAGTTATTCAAGTTGGCTAATTGAGTAATTAATAGTCTACTAAAAAGTCTCAGATTGAACCAAAAGGAAAATAGCACCCTTATGTATTGACAGTAAATCTCTTAGCTGCAGTAGCCTATCCAACTTTGGAGGTCAGTGGTGGAAGAAGTACTCGATATTTTACTAAAGTAAAGTAAAAGTAGCATTACCACAATATAAAAAGTAAAAGTACCTAAACATTTACTTAAGTACAGTACTTGAGTAAATGTTCTTAGTTACTTTACACCACTGATTTGTAGGCCTGTAACAACATTTTAATTTCAAAGACCCAGAGTTTGATCAAGTTTTAATATCTGGGATCCAATCTATATACACTGTAAAGTGTTAATTTAACCCTAACTCTTTAAGGACCCCTGGGGGTCCACAGACCCCATATTGAGAACCACTGCACTTAACCTGTACATTTTGTGAACTGCATGGGTGAAACATTTTCTATAAAATTACGTTGGCCCATACATTCTGTTGATGTGCTTAAAGGGTCTACACCATGAATTTTAACTTTTTCTTCATTTTTGTGTGTTTTTGGTCTCCCCCACCTCTCTTCTGTTCCAACAAATACCCGACTTCGAGCATGCAGGCTTTCATAGGCTATCTGTGGTTTTTATGTAAATTGGTCTGAAAACAGTCCGTCAGATTTGTTCCCCCACCCTACGTCACGTCTGGGAACAATTCCTCCCGTTTTTCAGTTCTAACCCCCAAAAAAAAATCAAAAAAAAAAAATCAAAAAAATGTTTTTCATTTTTTTTTTTTTTTTTTTTTTCTTATTTTTTTTTTTTTACTTTTTCCACACAGAACCAGGACATAACATGCATGCAAACTGGCTCAATAGCGCCCCATGCCAAACAGGACAATGTGGTATTGCAGGTGAAAGTGCTTTATAAGCCAGAGAGAAGTTAGTTGGAATGAGTATATCTGAGGCTTGATTTAGGCTCAAACCTTTTGAAAAACGTTTGAGGGACATAAACAATATGATATCAAATATTATTATTTTTTTTTAAATTCATGGTGTAGCTCCTTTAAAGACGGGGTGCCGTGATTTTCAGTGCCCCCCTCCCCTAAAACATAATCATCAGGTATTATAGTTATACTAGGAGGAAGATTTTTTTCAAAAAAGTGTACAGAAATGGTTAAAATTATGTTTTTATGTGGACACGCCTCCAGTTCATTAAGTATACCTGGTTCTCACATTAGCACCTCCTCCACCACCTTAGCACCACCCACCTGTCCTAGTCCCTCCTCCTCCTCATGCCCACACCTGTTGTGTTATGATAATGAGGGGGAGGGTATAATTTTACTGTGTCATTAAAGTGCTGTTTCTCTATTGGCACGTTTGACCCTCAAGGGTTCAGCCTCTAGGAAGAAACTCAAAATAGTCAGAGAAGACATAAAACACTTAATGAAGTTCTATCAACCTCATAGACACATGAAAAACAGAAAAAGTGCAAAACCATGGCACCACCTCTTTAAAACATTCAGCCAAGGGCGTATCGTCATAGAAGCCAACGGGGCCATGGCCCGGTCTATAAAACTCTGCTCCCCCAGGGGAAAGAAAAACAAAAAAATCAACATAACAACATTAGCACCCCTCACCCTATTCTGTTGTTGTCAACCACAGAAATTCACCTTTGTTTTCAAATCGGGCTTATTTGCATTCGGCCGAATTGTTAAAGGGGTGGCCATTAAAAAACGGTTTCCCCGTCAAACCGGTTCTCTTGCCAGGCACCAGCGGCTGCTGGTGGGGGGCCAGTGGGGCCACAACCAGCAGCGCCCACCACAACGCCAGACCCGCCACCACCAGCAACCATCTCCGCGGCCAGCAGCACCATAAGTGCGCCCCTGCTCCCCGGATTCCAGCGGCGCAGTTGCGCCTACAGACCTCTCTGCTATCGATGAGCCAGCAACTCAACCCAAACTAAGCCGCTTCCCAACTATACTTGCATATTGTGTTTTATTCACGTTTCTCTCGCTTGCATTAACGCTGATGGTAATTCTCAATAGACTGTCACTTATCAGCCATCGTTGCGCGAGCCGCCACCCGCCCACCAGATTCTAACACCCCCCCTGGCCCGGTCCACGTTAGAACCCACCGTACGCTACTGCATTCAGCCCTGCTCATATCTGTAAATACTCTACCACCACCACCACCACGCCTGCTGACCGGGCATGGTGGAATGTTTGTGTTTTACATTTGTATCTCTATTTCTTAGTGATATTTGTGAGAGCAGAATTACGTACACAGAAAATGACTTGGCTTTTTAGGTTGCTCTCAAGCAACCACCCAAGCCTTCCTTGCACTGTATGTCTGAAGTTATTCCAAATATATATATATTTCTTTTTCTCTTTCTGTGTCACCTGATCTGTGGCTGAAACTTTGTACCACCTGCAGTGTTTTAAAGGGATAGTTCACCCTCAAAATGACTTTTATTCTATTGATTACACACCCCATGGAGACTTGATTGAATTCATGGAGATTTCTTAGTTTTTGTTGCATTCCTAAGCCAATAATGTGATTTCCGGTAGAAAGATGCTAATGTTTCCGGTAGGAGACTCAAAGGAGTCTTTTTGAGTCTCCTGTCATAAAATTATTGTCTCAGGAATGCGTCAAAAACAATAAAATCGCGGGTGTGTATATCGGGTGTGTAATTGATAGAAAATAAGTATTTTTTTTGGGTGAACTATAACTTTAAGTAAAAAGGAAAAAAACAGCAAATAGGAGCAAATTGCTGTTGTGCAGACTTTTATTCTTTTAAACTCTTTCTGTGTCTTGTAGGCGAGGGCTGGGAAGTGCCACTTGGAGCACCTGGCATTCCAAACACCCATCCCATGTCTGTGTTGTGGGCCTACAAGTAGGCTAAAAGGGTGGTTCTTCAATGACCTGCCAGTCATCAGAATCTACAGAAGCCATCCAAAATGACAGACGGACAGACAATGATTCCAGGGTGGTAGATTCGGACGAGTGTCGCATAGCATTAGCCATGAAAGACTTGAAGAACACCGGTAAGGCTTTTGATATCATGTCACCCATTTTTTTATCTATGTCATATTAATATGTTAACCCATTAAGACCGGGAACGCATCTGTGTCATTTTAGATTTTAGCTATAGCCATTATCTTATACTTTGGCTATTCAAAAATAGCAGATATACAAGCTCATAGCACGCACCGAGTGCCGCACTATGAGCTTGTAGATCTGCAATTGTTTTTTTAATCTTGAACATCTTTGAATATATATATTTTTAAAGCGAACATTTGTAACTCAAATCTTTGCTTGTGGAAGTCCCTGGAACAACATATTTTACAAATGTTCGCTTTAAAAAAAATATATATATCAAAGATTTGCACAAAGTTTCACAATTTTTCAAAAATAGCAGATCTACGAGCTTGTAGATCTGCTATTTTTGAATGGCCAAATAAATCTAAAATGACAGAAGATGCGTTCCCGGATTTAATGGGTTAAATACAGGTGAATACAATATAATAGCCTATACATACAGGTGATTGATTGATTGATTGATTGATTGATTGATTAATTGATTGATTATCTCTGTGTCTTGTCTCCGGGAACACAGGCTGGTACTGGGGCAGCCTCACGGCCAACGAAGCCAAAGAGATCCTCCACGACGCGTCCGAGGGCACTTTCCTGGTGCGCGACAGCTCCCAGCGGGACTACCTGTTCACCATCTCCGCCATGACCTCGGCGGGGCCCACCAACCTGCGCATCGAGTACAAGGACGGCAAGTTCAAGCTGGACTCGGTGGTGCTGGTGAAGCCCAAGCTCAAACAGTTCGACAGCGTGGTCCACCTGGTGGAGCACTACGTCCAGCTGTCCCGGAGCCTCGGCAAGGGGCCGGGGCCGCCGGTGAACTCGGACTCCTCTCAGCCCCCCTCCTCCTCGGCGGGCGCCCCGAACGGGACGGTCCAGCTGCTGCTGACCAAGCCCGTGTACACGGCCACGCCGTCGTTACAGCACCTGTGCAGGATCACTATCAACAAGACCACGAGGCGAGTGAGAGACTTGCCGTTGCCCAACAGACTGAAGGACTACTTGACAGACTACGCCTACAATGTGTAGGAGGAGGAGCTACACGGAAGAGTCCTGGAACTTCAACATAGACATATAAAAGGTAGACGCCTCCTCCGACTCTGAGGCGCCTGTATCTCGGGCGCCATATTTGAGGGGGCACGCTCCCTGAGCACTGGCCAATCACAGCGTGTCTTTTCAGAGACTTGTCAGAATCTTGTTGTATAAAAATACAACGGGATATTTTTATACCACTAGATTCTGACAAGTCCCGGGAAAGACGCTCTGTGATTGGCCAGTAGTCAGGAAGCTTTCCTTCTCCAAAATGGCGGCCGCGATACAGGTCGCTCCAATGAACTGCAGAGGCCAATGAGGTATCTAGGTTTCTATATCTATGCCTGGAACTACACTACCAAGCCACAGAGTAAAAAAAGACTACAAAAAAAAACACGAATAAAAAGACTAACAAGAGCATCAGACGTGTACGACGGCAATTTGACACTTTTACTGTTCCTAAGTTTCTAATTGTCACCACTCTTCATACTAGCCTGGCATGGCCAGACTAATATCACTGTGTAGATATTAGTCTGGAATATCTGTGTGGAACCTGCATTTCCAACGGGCGAATTTAGAAAAATGTCTCTGGTGATAAACCCGCCCCATATTTGCATACTGGGTATACTGGGGATTGGTCCCTCACTACTTCGGAGGGAGTGAAATCCAATCACAACTGAGCGGTGCCACACCAAATCTGCAGAGGGCAAATTATTTTTTTTGGCAGATTTGTCTGGTTTCCAGGCTATCTTCATACTGCCTCCGTGATACCATTAATTAGACACGCACAACTCTTAACCACTTTCAACCTGGTATACCTATTTGAGGCATTTCATTATGCAATGCGACACTTGTAGATCGGTGATATGACACATCATCGCGTGACAGAATAAAATAGGGCTTAAGACGACATGGTACATGTGGAGGAATACCCTATTCCTCATAGTTAAACACCCCTGCTCACCACAGGTGCCCTTTATCAACCAGAGATAGCACCCCCCCCCCCCCCCCCCCCCCAGCTTCTCTGCCGCGAACATAGCCAATTGTGCTCGTGTTATGGATTGGCCAAACTTTAGGTCAACTTAACTTTGTAATCGTGACAGCCCTAGTCACACCACAACAGAGTACCAAGAACGCTGCTTTCAGAATACTGGCCTCAATTACTGCAGTTTAATTAAAAATATGACACATATCCTAAATACACAAAGAAATGACTGACCTATTTAACAGCTTTATACTTTAAAAAAATACATTAATAGTGGAAATAGCCAATCTACAAGCTGTCGCATCGAGAAGTGTTGTGGAACAATTAATGAAACATTATGAATAATAATAATATTTTCTGTTTGGCTCTTAGTTTTCGTAAACAAGTTGCACAGGACAGATATGGCAAATAACACATATTTAATTACTTTATACTTAAAAATAAACATTAATAGTGGAAATAGCCGATCTATAAGCTCAAAACGTGACCCGTTTTGAGCTTATAGATCTGCTATTTTCACTATTTTTGAAATGTTTTAACATGGAATTGATTATGATGATTATGCATCAATTAGAATAATTGCAATTATATAAAATAATTGCGATTAGACGATTACAATAATTGTGACAGGCCTACATCCACGGAGGTAGGTAGGTAGGTGTAGGGCCGCCTCGTGATCAATGCCTGTGTGTTGGTTCCAAGTTCCCACAGTAAAAGGTTGCTGGCTGGGACAGCTTGTGGTGTCTATTATGGCAGGGACCGGTTAGCCTCGTCTCCGGGGTTGGTGTGGGAGGTTCATGCCTACAAAAACGTTTTCATGCTGAAGTGTTCTTCTTACCGCCAGTCACTCAGGTACACGCCCTTTGTCCACATTTTGATGCTCTTTATCGCTGGTTGCAGACTCTGCCTCTCATGTTTGAGACATGGGTGTTCCGACACTGTTCTGACTTTTGGTTGTAAAAATGGTTTTATTTGTTTATTATTATATTTGTTTCCTCTTTATTTTTGTACTGTAGGCAAATTGTAGAAGGGAAAAAGGTGCTTAATAATAATGCTCATTCGGCTATGATTTCACAGTGGAAAAAATGCAAGCGCTTATAAAAGAGCCCCAGCAGGTTCCCATGAGCAAAGTCCCCCCCCTCATGCGAAGAGATTTAAACTTGGTTCATTTCCAGTTTAGTTTTTCTAAACTCTGGATCAATAATTCATTGTGCCATGACATCATGGAGCAGGGGACTGAATGTGTAGCAGCAGAGTCTTGTGGGCATGTCACAGTAACTGTGACAAAAAGAGATTTGGCTTTAGTTTTTTTTAGCGCACAAGGAAGAACGTTGCGTCTGGGAATAATAAGTCTGTTTAAAAAAAAAGAAGTATTTATTGATTGATTATGTACTACTGTGTTTCTCGCAACATTTTTTTGTAAATTAAGCAGCACAAATTTTTCAAAAGCATGCTTTATTATCCTCATGGCAGAGCCAAGGACGGCCAGAGTTCTCTAGTCTAGACCCAGTGGTTCTCAAACCTTTCTGGATCAGGGCCCACTTGAACATTTTAACCCATTAAGACTCTACAAATATCTTCTATAAATACAAGTGTATGAAACAGTTTTATGAAAAACTATTGTGTCTATATCAGTGGTGCTCAAACTGTTTCATGTCAAGGGACCACCCACAATTATATGTAATTGGCCACGGACCCCCACCTCAAAATATTTTCTTCCAGGGACCCCCAGAAGCAAAGATTTGAGTTTTAAAGCTTTAAAAATATTTTAATTTTTAAAGATTTGCACGAATCTCGATTTAAAAAAAATAGCAGATCTACAAGCTCGTAACGCGGCACTCTGTGCCACGCTATGAGCTTGTATATCTGCTATTTTCAAATAGCCAAAGAAATCTAAAATGACACAGATGCGTTCCTGATCTTAATGGGTTAATGATCAATCAATCAATTGTGTTTCGGCTCGTATCAATGGAATTAACATAGCATACTTAAAAGCTCATGTGTATCGGTATATCAGAAAGAAGACATTTCTTTCAAGGTTCTAAAGAAAAAACACCATGAAATTGTTTCTACACTGATTTCTTTTTTTTTTTCATGTATGTCTGTTGAAATCGTAGTGTTTTGCCAATTATTTGGGGCCCACTTGCAATATCCTCGCGGCCCACCAGTGGGCCCCCGACCCACGGGTTGAGAATCACTGAGACATTGCCAATGCAGTGAGGACAACTGTGACCTTGTGACCTTGTTGCATCATCCACTGTTGTGATCAGTGCACAGTAGGAGGCAGGTCTGGTTTGAATCCTGCTTCTGGCATTCTATGGTGCTTATAATAATCATGTTAATGGTTTTCTGAAGAAAACTAAACAAATAAAAACAAAAACGTGGAATCAAACTTCTTGAAAAATACTTGAGTACCCGACCGTGGACTTTTAGGAGTTGTCATCTGGGTTCATAGTTGTTGTTGCAAAACATTGTATCTTGCACCTTAAATTACTGCTATGTCTCAATAAAATTGCCTTCTTAAGAACTGAAACACAAGAGGTTTTACAGAACAATGTTTTTTTGTAAGAATAGTATGAAAATGTCAATGCAAAATGTCTTCACGTGCTGTGTTATATTTGTTAATGTGTTCTATAACCAAACTAACCAAATAAGGGTCATACCCAGTGGTGTAAAGTAACTAAGTACATTTACTCAAGTACTGTACTTAAGTACAATTTTGTCTCTGTCTTTTTTTTCTTTTTTACTATACTGGAGTATTTCCAATTTTCAGTACTTTAACTTCTACTCCACTACATCTCAGAGGCAAATATTGTACTTTAGCTCCACTACAATTATTTGAAAACTTTAGTATTTACAGATTTTTACATACATTAACCACTTCAATCCTATATACATTTCGGCTATTTGAAAATAGCCGATCTACAAGCTCACAATGCGTCGCGATGCGACGCATTGTGAGCTTGTAGATCTGCTATTTTCAAAAGATTTTTGGACATTCGAAAACTTATGAAATGGGACACTCTGCATAATGAGTACTTTCTACTTTTAGCAATACTTTTGTACTTTTAATCAAGTAAATTTAGAATTCCGGACTTTTACTTGTAACAGAGTATTTCTGCATTGCAGTATTGATACTTTTACTTAAGTAAAAGAATGGAGTACTTTTTTCCACCGCTGGTCATACCCATAATCACTGAAGCCACGTTTCAGCTATAGGCGTAGACTATGTTTTGCACCCTGTCCATCCGTCCATCCGTGTGTCCGTCTGTTGACAGCTAATCTCCGGCACCGTTGGCTTGGTCGCAGCAAGAACTGTGCACACACACTCCCTGGATGCCAATTCAGAACCCCTGCCCCAACTTTTTCACATGGACCTGTTACAGCGCCACCAGGAGGCCGAGTTTTTGCAAAACAATTTCTTTAATTTCCTATACAGACTTTGTCCAAATATCACACAAACCGGTATACAGTATCTCTATAATGCATCAAGACAACTAAAGGCAATAGAGCCATGGTAGAGGCAGATTTTTGAAAACCAACAATAACTTGATACGATAGATCGACTTCAAGTATTAGAATATAAAAGTAGTATTTGCGATAAAAAATATATACTTTTTAGAGTGGCCGTGGTTCCACTAAAGCAAGCCATTCACTAGTAAAGACCACACCATCAAACATAATCGAGTTGGGTTATTGAATCTGAAAACAGCATGGATTGATTGAGCAATGGAGGAATGGGGGGATGTGCGATATTAACGAGGGGATGTGAAGTCAGAGGGATGGCAGGCGAGCGGGATGAGGGGATGGAGGGGTCGGGAAGACGTGATGAGGGGTGAGGAGGTGGAGAAGGAGCAAGGAGCAAGGAGCGAGTGGTGAGGTGATTCAGATGGGGTGGAGAAGGAGCGAGGGGATCGAGGGTGATTTGGTGGAGGGGAAATGGGAGAAGGGTGGCGTGATGGAGATGAGTAAATAATGATGGGACAAAAGGTGATGTGACGAAGGGTGATGTGATGAAGATGAGGTGAAGGGGCAAGGGGACGAGGGTTGGTGCGGTCCCAGGAGCAGGTGGTAGTTGGTGGTTCCGGGGGGGATGAACCCTGAGCAGGGGTCATCAATACGTCCGTACACGGACAAATGAGTCTGTGGTAAAGACTTGGTCTTGTCCGTGGCAAATCTTTGATTTACACACCATTATAATGTTCTTATTTTGATCATAAGACCCAATTACTGAATGTCAAGTCTCCATGTTTTCTTCAGAATGTGTATGACGCTGATTTACTATAAAGACACTACGGCACATTAGGAGTCCAACTAGTGCTAGTGGTTCTCAAATGTTTTATTTGCAAGGACCCCCTTGAGTGTACAAATGGAACCAAATGGACCCTTGCGGGTTCCATTTGTACACTCTCAGAGTTACAGACCTGCTATGGTCATTCAGGGCTAGCTCTTTATGTGTTTCTGGTAATATTATCGTCCACTCGTTTTGTATGTCTGTGGCAAAAATGGAATTTCGACCAAAATGTCCACCACAAGCCAGCATGGCGATGACCCCTGACCTGAGTATTATTTGGCTTTGGGGTCCGTGGAGCAGAGTGGCGCTGGTTTACGCCTGAAGACCCCCCATCAGGAACCTGGAGGAAAGGATGAGGATAGTGGAGCGCACGAAGAACAGTGGGGATAGACTGGGGGCGGCGGAGGGACGCGAGAAACAGATGGAATGACAGGTGACGGGTGGTCGTGGCTCGTGTATAAATACATACAACCCTCGATTAGCTCGGTGTGAGGAGATAAGGGAGGAGTTGTTATCAAAGGGATCACAAGCATGCAGGTGAGCTTGGGAGGAGGTGATATCAGCCAGATTGGAGGCGATCACATGGGGGGAGGAGATTGTTATCTTGATGTTTTCTTCTCTCCTGATACTGACGTTGTACCAACTGGCATCTAATGTTTGGGGATTATCGCCACTAGTGTTCATATCACATGTGGACAACAAGCAGTATTTAAACCTTCTCAGGGCAGAGTAAGTATCTTACAAGGCCAACTGTGTCACCAGTGGAAGCGTTTTTAAGACCATTAGTGCCATTCATTGTAATCCTCTTTGCTGTTACTTATTCGCAAGATGTTAACTCGTTGTGCTTCCTTGTTGTTCTGATACACTACTACACAACACGTATAGGTAAACAGCTTCATGTGTGAAAAGAAAAGTGGTAATCTGAATCTTTTGTGGTGTATTGTAAGTATAATGCCGTGGTCAAATACAGTGTTTTATTACACCAATACTGTAATGCTATCTAAGCAGTTGTTATATAACGCATTTATAATAGCAGTGGTGTAAAGTAACGAAGAACGTTTACTCAAGTACTGTACAATTTTGAGGTGCTTTTACTTTACCGGAGTATTTCCAATTTTCAGTACTTTTACTTTTACTCCATTACAATTATTTGACAACTTTAGTTACTAGTTACTTTGTAGATTTGGATTATTATTACAAAACATACATTAACCCTACTTCAGCCCTACTGTATATAGGCCTACATTTCGGCCATTCGAAAATAGCTGATCTACAAGGTCACAATGCGTCGCATCGCGACTCATTGTGAGCTTGTAGATCTGCTATTTTCAAAAGATTTGTATACATTTGAAAACTTGAAATGGGACAATCTGCATAATGAGTACTTTCTGCTTTTGGTACTTTAAGTACATTTTGATGGCAATACTTTTGTACTTTTACTCAAGTAAATTGAATTCTGGACTTTTACTTTTAACAGAGTATTTCTACATTGCAGTATTGATACTTTTACTTAAGTAAAAAAAAAATAGTACTTTTTCCACCACTGCAGTTCACTGTAAAAAGCAGTTTAGCAAGTGGTGTGGACCACAATACAATGGCTCCCTCCCTCCCATCCACCCCCATCCCAGAGTAGGCTACACTGTAAGCCTAATAATATGAGAGTGTATTCACAGCATATTCTCGCTGCCCGGAGGATCAAATTCATTTGAAGGCTGTTAACAGATTGGATTTCAATGTCTTGTTTACATGCTGTCACATGACGCCCGGGCAAGCTCATTGACTTTCCAGAGACAGCTCTTCTAAATGTCACTCATCGAGCTTGTCTAGAAGGCATCGAGCGTTTCAGATTTCTGTGAAAATGTTGGGGAGGGGAAATTATACAATAATAATGTACCGTTAAAACATTTTAACGGTTAAGTACAGAAAATTGGAAGTACTCCATTATAGTAAAAGTACCTCAGCATTGTACTTAAGTACAGTACTTGAGTAAATGTACTTAGTTACTTTACACCACTGATAAGCAGACATAAGGCAGAGAGTCTGTCAATGATGAACATGTTGGAGTAACAGGAGGATTACAGAAACACCAACAGTTGGTACAGGAGTTATATTGGTCTGCAATCAGACCCTTGGAATGCTGTGCCCCGTGACAACATATCACACTGGGTACTTAATTATACCTGTTTAACAATAACATCTATAAACCATGTCATCCCTGAAGGCCCCTACACAGCAAAATCCTTTTCTCTACATGTAAAGTGACAACTTGTTGTGATTCGCCCTGTAATAGAATTGAATTGAATTGAATTGAATTGAATTGAATTGAATTGAATTGAATTGAATTGAATTGAATTGAATTGAATTGAATTGAATTGAATGAAACAGTAGGGGGGTCACGTGAAAAGATTCTAGAACCAGAACATGCAATGAGAACTAAAGTGTGTGATGTCAGCATGGAACACTGGCGAGCTACCACTGACCCACAACAGACAGCAGCATGGATCAAGGATCATGTTTAATTATTCTATGTCAGATTATGAGATCCAGAATAAGGGAAAAACAACACAATATTTAAAGGGATAGCTCACCCCCAAAATGACAAAATTACCCCAGTGGCCCGACTCCCAGTGGCCAGCAGACTGTCATAGTGGTGGCACCATGGCAGTGGTTATTATGGGAAACTGCCCACTGGGGTGTGAATATTTATAACTGTACACTGACATCCTGAGTTCATTTAATTCTGTCAGTGTACCAAATGGACATGTATAAGACCTTATACATGTTCTACCAAATGAACGGGTTAGCACTGAGGATTTTATACTGTGAGAAAGTACTCATTATGCAGAATGTCCCATTTCACAAGTTTTCAAATATATAAAATGAATAAAAGTCTTTTGAAAATAGCAGATCACATGCGCACAAGCTCACAATGCGTCGTGATGCGACGCATTGTGAGCTTGTAGATCGGCTATTTTAAAATGGCCAAAATGTATATAGGGCTGAAGTGGTTAATGTATGTTTTGTAATAATAATCAAAATCAAAATAATAAAAAAAGAGTAGAAGTAAAAGTACTGAAAATTGAAAATGCTCCAGTAAAGGAAAAATACCTCAAAATTGTACTTGAGTACATGTACTTAGTTACTTTACACCACTGCATTGTATCTAGGGAATGGTCTTCAGCTAGCTGTTTGTTACAATAATAATAATAATAATAATAAACATTCTTATATAGCATGACATGAATGCAGCTCAAAGTGCTTTACAGAGCAAAAAACAATAACAAAAAAATAAATAAAGCAGAAGTGATTTAGAAAAGCAGTAATACTTTAACAATAACGCAAAAAGAAGAGCAAAAGCAAAGGCAGTGAATCAAGCAAAACAGTGAAGACATGAATAACAATGGTTCCGCGTAGCAGTCGGTTTCCGGTCGGACCAAATAACAGTGAGCACCGTTGACTCTCCTGTTGTTTTTAACATGAAATAAACGGCGACACAAAAAGTGATTATTATGATTTATATGATTAATATGTGATTATTATGATAAGCGACGGGTTTTCGGATATAAAGCTCGTTTATCTCGTATGATGATGATCGGCTCTCTGATGATGAAGCTACTAGTTATAATATAAACGTGCAATTCTTCTTCTCATGGACATAGAAAGTAACTATGTACTCAAGTACTGCCCCATGCAGGGAGCAAATCATGACACATTTCTAGCGTGAGTACAACTTTGAGGTATTTCTTTTTACTTTACCTGTTCAGAGCATTTCCAATTTTCAGTACTTTTACTTCTACTCCACACATCTCAGAGGCAAATATTGTGCTTTTACTCCACTACAATTATTTGAAAACTTTAGTTAGTTACTTTGTTGATATGGATTAATAGAAAACATGCATTAACCACTTCAGCCTTATATGTACTTTGGGTATATGAAAATAGATCTATCATACATGCTCACAACTTGCTTTTAGATCTGCCATTTTAGACAGACAGACAGACAGACAGACAGACAGACAGTTGGTGCAGACAGACAGACAGACAGACAGTTAGTGAAGAGACAGACAGACAGACAGACAGTTAGTGAAGACACAGACAGACAGTTAGTGAAGAGACAGACAGACAGTTAGTGAAGACACAGTCAGACAGACAGACAGACAGACAGACAGACAGACAGACAGACAGACAGACAGACAGTTAGTGAATGCAGACAGACAGACAGACAGACAGACAGAAAGTTAGTGCAGACAGACAGTTAGTGAAGATAGACAGACAGACAGTGCAGACTATTGATCATTATCATTGATCATTATCAGATCCTCATTCCTCTGGTGAGGGATCCGGTGCACAGAGAGATCCTCCGGTGATGGATCGGTTGCACAGAGAGATCCTGAGGAGACACAGGCTGGATCTGTCGGACCAGATCGGGGCGAGCGACACCGTGGTTCACTTCCTGTACCAGGAGAGCATCCTCACGCAGGATCACGTGGAGGAGATCCAGTCCATCCCCACCAGCAGGGGCAGAGCCCTGCGGCTGCTGGACCTCCTGCCGGCCAGGGGTCCCCGGGCCTGGGACGCCTTCCTGAGGTCCCTGGAGGAGGAGTTCATCTGGGTCAAGAACACCCTGGTACGGGACCTCGAGGCACTAGAGATCAGCGGACCGGAGGCCTCCACAGGTGAGACTTTTGTTTTGTTTAGGAAAAGATGGGGGCGATCCACACATGATGAACAGTGAACACAGTATACATGTAATATAATGCAGTGTTTCTCAAAGTGGGGTCCGGGGGGGCCCCAGGGGTCCTCGAGAGAGTTCCAGGGGGTCCCCAGCTAAATGATAGTAGCCTAGGACCAGACGAATCTGCCAGTGCAAGAAAAATAATCACACCCAGTGTGAAGTGAGCGGTGATATTTATATTTATTTATTATTTTCATCATGCATCTCGGTAGCCAATCACATCACGTCCTGCGAAGTGACGTGCTTACATTTTTAGCCACTCCTATAAGTCTGTAACTCAGAGAGTGCACAAATGGAATGAAATGGACCCTGTCGGGTCCATTTCATTCCATTTGTACACTCTCTGAGTTAAATTAACATTGATTTTACAATATAAATTGGGGGTCCCAGAGATAGAAATGCCATTAAGCGGGGGTCTGTAGCCCTAATGCATGTCAAACTGGGGGGTCCTTGAAATTAAAATGGTTGAGAATCACTGCTAGAGACGTAGAAATCGTCTCTTATGGGGGTCCTTTGGCGTATCTTTTCAAATGGGGGTCCGCGGGCTAATATGTGTCAATTTGGGGGTCCTTGACATGAAAACGTATGGCACGCTGACTATCAAGAAAAGAAAAAAAAATGGCACTTCATGTCAAAAAGGTTGCCGACCACTGAGTGTATAGCATTGTTTTCCATTCTTGTTGAGAAACAATTGAGGGCTGGGTTTGTGGGTGGGAGAGGGTGAGCACGCTATTTGTACGTGTGTATTTGTGTATTTGTACCGCATGTAACAATGTTTTATTCATAGGACTCCCTCGATAATGAGACGCTGAATGCAGCTTAAGGGTCATTCTCTCAATAAATTCTGACTCAAATGTAGATACTCCTGGTCAAATATTACTCAGCTACAAAGTGAATGTTGCTCGGTCAACATGGCCTTGCGAAGCGTTGTAAGCTTGAAGATCTTCTATGTTCACTATATTTGAAATAGGGCTTAAGCTGTCACAATGTACCTTTTCCTTCTCTAGACATGTAGTGGAGTCAAAAGTGCAATATTTGCCTTTTAAATGTAGTGGAGTGGAAGTCATAAGTACCCAAAGATATTTTTTTTCAAGTGCAGATACCGGTACTCAAAACATTTACTTAAAGCTGCACTACGTAACTTTCCTCTTCTGCCCTGGATTTAAACCCGGTTTCAAAAAAGAACTTTCACCCATGAAAAGTTGAACATTTGTGGAAGATGTGGTTATTTATTTATATGAAAGAATCACTGAAAACTGTACAATGTCTTCTCCTTGTCAAACTTACTGTGCTGTAGATCATTTCAAATATGATAATTTTGGGGGGTCCCCAGTTCAAATATGATTATTTCGGGGGGTCCCCAGTTCAAATATGATTATTTTGGGGGGTCCCCAGTTAAAATATGATTAATTTGGATGGTCCCCAGTTAAAATATGATTATTTTGGGGGGTCCCCAGTTAATATGATTATTTTGGATGGTCCCCAGTTCAAATATGATTATTTTGGGGGGTCCACTGTTCAAATATGATTATTTTGGGGGTCCCCAGTTCAAATATGATTATTTTGGGGGGTCCCCAGTTAAGTGGCGTGAAAAGGTTGAGAACCACTGCTGTAGATTTCATAAGGCCCATCATCTTTATCAGATAAAGAAGACCATCTGATGGAATTATCTTGAGACTCAACTGATAGAGAAGTCTTTTGTTTCAAATAAGATCCCACACGTTTTTATTACAACACATCGGTTATGTAAATAGTCAGACTCAAGACTAATAATGTTAACACAATAGACATTTGATAAAATGGCACATTCTTGTCTTGTTTCCCTAAGACGGAAACAATCAACTCAAGTTGCACCTTGAACTTGTTCTGCTGTGTCTTGTTTTGGCAGTAAGTGTTGAGATGCTTCCAACCTTCCATCCTATGAGTCAACAGGACAGAGTAATTAACCCCAAATATATCCAAACCAACAACCGACTTAATCTTAATCTTAAGAGAATCCAGAAGCAAGGTTTTTGGGGATAATTCCTTTCATATATATCTTCAAGAATCGACATGAAACATGTCGAATAGATTTTTTATTATCAACTTAATTGATAAGTCTGACTAACCGCTTAAAGGGATATTTCACTTTCAAATAAAATAAACATAAAAAAATATATAATATAAAAAAGAAATGAAAAAATCACGGCCCTATTCACGCATTAGAATGTCCTTCTAATGCCCGGCCCTAGGCCACCGAGTTAGCACCGTACCTTGGCCTGTCACAATTGTTGCATAATCATCTAATCGCAATTATTTGAGATAATCAGAATTATTTTTGCATAATCGTCATAATTATTTTCCACGTTGAAAAATGTTCACACATTTTCAAATATAGAAAATAGCAGAAATAGCTGATCTACAAGCTTATCTGATCTACAAACGCGTCACAAAGTGACTATTTCTGATATTTTGACATGAATAAAAATGATTAAATATGTCAACAATTTCTTTGTTTTTTTCAGTTATGTGTCATATCAGCCGTGTGCAAATTTTAATAACGAAGCCTAAAAGGCTTCATATGTTCCAATGTTCAATGGCCAAAACCACAATTAAATCGCTAATCGCAATTATTTGAGTGACAATTAATCGTCAACTTGAATTTGTAATCGTGACAGCCCTAGCCGTACCACATCACTGCAATGATGACCTGAAGTAGAATCCAGCTGAAGACCCACCTGTAGTCCACCTATGGGTTGCATGTCTGTTTGCCTTCTTTTTCTCCACTTGTGCTGTACTGTACAGCGGAAAAAAACCATAAAAGGCTCTCCATCAACACATGTAGCAAAACATGGGGAGTGACGGCCTCCCTCCCATGTTTGCTGAGAGCCGGTGAAACACACCACGTTCTTTCTCCCTCCCATTCAAGAGTTTTTCAAAACAACTCTTGTTATTGTGCATGTTTGAATTCATGGCCAGTGACCTCACTATAAAATCATGCTCTCTCTCTGGCCTTGGCTCGCTGCCACAGAGTGTTTGTGTAGAGTAGCGTAGCGTAGCGCCCATTCAAAACAACAAGGCACACGCATGCGGCGGCCTCAGGTATTTTGATAACAACTAACATCTCATGTAGTAACTCCATTCAACTCGGGAACGCATCTCTGTCATTTTAGATGTCTTTTGGCTGTTAAAAAATAGCAGATCTACAAGCTCATAGAGCTTGTAGATCTACAATTTTTCAAAAAAATCGTAAAAATGTGTGCACATCTTTGAATGTATATATTTTTTAAAGCGAACATTTGTCATTTGACAAATGTCCAGCGTTGTCAAACATTTGACAAAATGTCTTCTAAATTCTAATTTGTCTTTAAAAAAAAAAAAAACGCATGTTGCTATAATATCAGTGGTTCTCAAAGTTTTTCAAGTCAAGGACCCCCAAAATTACATGTTTTTGGCCACGGACCCCCCCATCTCAAAATATTTTGTTCCAGGGACCCCCCAGAAGCAAAGATTTGAGTTAATGATGTTCACTTTAAAACATATATACAGTATATAAATTCAAAATGTGCACAAAAAGATGAAAAATAAATAAATAGCAGATCTACAAGCTCATAGCTACGATTGTAGATCTGCTATTTTTGAATAGCCAAAGAAATCTTAAAATGACATCTAAAATGACAAAATGACAATCTTAAAATGACAGACTGTTCTAAGTAAGTTCCCGGTCTTGGATCATGGATTAAATAATGTTTTCTCTCTGTGATATTCTGTTTCTTGTCCGCACAATTTCTGAGCATGGCTTACTTAGAACAGTGGTTCTCAAATGTTTTCATGTCAAGGACCCCCGAATGAATGTGTACTTGGCCCCGGACCCCCATCTGAAAATAGTTTGTGCTATTAGGCAAAGACATACAACATTTGTGTTGTTAAAATGTCTTAAAAATATTCCCCCCCAAAAATTGCAGATCTACAAGCTCACAACGTGTCACATTACGACAAAATCGGCTATTTTCAAATAGCCAAAGTATAAAGAGTTAAAGTGGTTAAACTGATATTGATGCTGTATTTTTTACATTTACATTTTTAAGACACAAACAAGAAAAAAGGGGAACACTCTCAAGAGTAAAGGGCACACAAAAACAATGTCATGAAGCCTCAGTGTTCCCCTTTTTTCTTTTTTGTGTCTTAAAAATGTAAAAATGTAAATTTGCCAAAATGTATCTAAAGTGTTTTTACATTGGCCCAACTTTTTCTATATGTACACTGTTTTAAAACTAACCTTACCAAGGCATTATATGTGTTTACTATTTTTTATATCTTGTAATATGCTAAATGGTCCATATGCCCTGAGTTAAGCCTAATCATTACTGATTGGCGCAACCTTGAGATTGTGTCTTGCAGTACTAGGTAATTACCACTAAACAGAGGGCCATCTACCATTGGCTTATTGAGAGTACAACCCATACTCACCTCTGCATTTAAATGTCATTCTTGATGCTGCCACTTATGACTCTGAGGAAGGTCGCAAGACCGAAACGTCAGTCATTCTGTTATACTTGCACCGTACTAAAAGGCCTAAATTGTCCGTGTTGCTCCGGCGTTCTCTCTTCTACTCTCAATAAAGTGTATAATAATAATAATAATAATAAATTACAATTGTGCTGATACAGTATATTTTACTAAACAATATTATTTGTTTACAACGTGCTTTTACAATCAAAAACACACATCAAAACAAGTCCCAAAACTAAGAAAAACCAAGGTATTGTAATGTAAAACAATGAGTCGAGAGGGTGAGATCAATTTCATAAGAGTTTTTATATATCGAGATAAATAGTTAGGACTTTTTAGTACTAGATAAATCATATGCGCAGTAGTTTAGAAATCTCTGAACAGTGCTGACTGTTATAAATGTTTATTGTAGTGGCATTGTAAAACCAGGCCTTTTTTTTCTTTTGGCTGAAGCATAGGCTAAGGTACAGAGACAGAAGTTGTGGCATTAATGTTATCCAGTCAGGAAGAGTCATTTAGGGTCTCATTTATGATTTACTTCATTGTGCGGCAGCATGCTGAAAATATTACTATGCAAATAACTGACCTAAGCTCACGACGAACGCGCTGTGAGCTCGTAAATCGGTTACTTTATTATCGTAAGGCAGATTATAAATTGCGAGTAAATTTGGTGCTCCGCACTTTGCCCTCATCCTGGCATGAAGCACCGCCCATCTATAAAACCACTTCCACCACTGTACGCCATCATACACACATGTTTTACACTGAGGTCATCATGATGATTAAGTGAGTATTTTTTTATTTAAGATTTTGCTGTTTTCTCGTCTGCACTTATCGCTTAGAAGAGACAGGGGCGGCAGTGGCTCAGGGGGTAGAGTGGCCCGGTAGAGCGGCCGGATGGAAACCGCGAGGTTACCAGTTCGATCCCGGGCTCGCCCAGAAGAGTTACTGCAGTCGAAGTCTCCTTGAGCAAGACGCTGAACCCCTAATTGCTCCCGATGAGCAGGTTGGTGCCTTGCATGGCTTTCCTCCGCCATCGGTGTGTGAATATGTGTGTGTGTGTGTGTGTGTGTGTGTGAATGTGTGTGTGTGTGTGTGTGTGTGTGTGTGTGTGTGTGTGTGTGTGAATGGGTGAATGTAATGCACAATCTATGTAAAGCGCTATTAATAGCATCAGGCGTGTGAACATAGCCCTGAGACAACTCCCGTTTTTTATGCACACACACACACACACACACACACACACACACACACACACACACACACACACACACACACACACACACACACACACACACACACACACACACAAAGATACATTTGTTGCCAAACTTTGACATTCACTTCCATTTAACTCTAACAGAAATATTATATGAATAAATAAACTAATTATCAACCTCCCTAAAAGAGGCAGGTTGCGCTTTTCGTGACCTGGTCAGCAGCTCTTTACAGTATGAAGTGTTCTGAGACATTATGTAACACTTCCCTACAATCAACAACCCGGGTGTGAGTCGCACAAGTTGACCGTGGCACTTATAAAGCGTCTCAAATTGCCGGTATGGTCAACAGACCAAGATAAAGTGTGTATTATGTAGAGACACACTAAGGTCTAGTGCAGTGGTTCTCAAACTTTTTTGGCTCAGGTCACCCCTGTAAATAACTTTATCATCCACGGCACCCCTGAATGACATTGTTAATTTCTAGAACCTTATGTCATATTACGCTACGTAAATATGTGAAACTTTCCCTCTAAGATCCAGTAAGTCTTGCGGAAAACTTGAGAGAATATCCGTTTCCATCAGGACAGAACGTTTGCACTTGGCGTTTAACCACTTGAACCCCAGCATCCCTATTCTGGGGGGAGTAATTATCCAAAAAATAGCCGATCTACAAGCTCACAACGCGTCACAACGCGTCACAACGTGACGCGTTGTGGGCTTGTAGATCGGCTATTTTTGGCGAAGAGACTTGGTGTACTGTAGAATGAAAAAAAGCACCAAGAACAGTGCAACTCACGTCCGTTTGACTAAGTCTAGACGGTCTAAGTGGTTAAACTGAAGTGATATTGATAAATTCCAAATATTATCAAAGTATTCTGCAGCACCCCTGGACTTGTGTCACGGCACCCACTTTGAGAAACCCGGGTCTAGTGTCCAGTGTGTTTAAGTCAGTGGTGGAAGAAGTATACTCAGATATTTTACTTAAGTTAAAGCAATACCACAATATAAAAATACTCAAGTAACAAGTAAAAGGCCTGCGTTCAAAATGTTACTTGAGTAAAAGTACAAAAGTATTAGTATCCAAATGCACTTAAAGTACCAAAGTACTAAAATGTTTGAAAATAGCTGATCTACAAACTCACAATTTTGATTTTCAAATAGCCTAGGTATAAAATCGGGCTAAAGTGGATAATTCATGTTTGCCAAAAATAGCTGATCTACAAGCTCACAATGCTTGTCGATCTAGGCTATTTTTGGTGAATAGATTTGTTGTCGATGGAAATAGGTGGTCCGTGTGCAGAGACAACTGCGGTTCAATTTACCAGGTCTAGAGGGATCAGGGGGTTAGAGGGTTCAAGTCCATTTGGTTCCATTTTGTGCCCCCTTTTGAGTTAAATGAACACTGAGGATTTTAACTGTGTGTTCGGGGAAACGGAGAATGTGGTCTCTCTCTCTGGCCATTGTTGCAGTGGGTGGAGGAACTGCAGGGCGAGAGAGAGAGAGAGAGTGCCGAGCTGTGCCGATTTTTTTTTTTTTTGTGCCATAAATTCATGTTGGAGCAGGCAGGGCCATGTGCTTGTTTTTCTGGCATTCATCACCAAGACCAGGCCCCCACCTCCCTTTTTTATTTTATTGCCTGCCGCCTGCTTTCCAGGAATCTTGGCAGGAGGAGCTTGTTCCTGTTAGCGCCGCAGAAAAGAAACCTTGCCGAGATGCAGAACCGAACAATGGCTCAGTGGCTCAGGGCTCCCATTAGGAAGGTTCAGAGACGTGACTTTGTGAGATGTAATGAGCTGATTTGAGCTGATGACATCCTACTGATCCTTTGCCAAGAAGACAGAGCTGCAGAAGGAACATCTGTGTCTTTTTTTTTATTTCTTTGGCTATTCAAAAAAATAGCATATCTACAAGCTCATAGCGGTTTTTAACTCCGATCTGTGCTTCTGGGGGTCCCTGGAACGACACATTTTTGAGATGGGGGTCCGCGGCCAAATACATAATCATTTTGGGTGGTCCTTGACATGGAAAAGTTTGAGAACCACGTCCATAGCAACATAAGTTTTTCAGAAAACTGTTAGGATTTAGAAGACATTTTGTAGAATTCCCAGAAGCAAATATTTTGAGCAGTGTTCTTTGCTCTAAGCAAAGATAACATACTGTACATACTATTCAAAAACATCAGATGTGTGTGTGTGTGTGTGTGTGTGTGTGTGTGTGTGTGTGTGTGTGTGTGTGTGTGTGTGTGTGTGTGTGTGTGTGTGTGTGTGTGTGTGTGTGTGTGTGTGTGTGTGTGTGTGTGTGTGTGTGTGTGTGTGTGTGTGCGTGCGTGCGTGCGTGCGTGTGTATAAAACATATGTAGATAAAATCTAAAATGACACAGATCTCGTGTCAACTCGTTTCTCTTTCTGGTCAACTTAAGCTCTGATGGGGGCTCTTGCTTTTTTTTTCCAGATTTGACACAGGTGCTTGATAGACCCGTTGGTCATATTTTTATGAAGACTAAAGATCCCAAACCTTGCTTTTAAGGAGTCCAGTGTTTTGTGTGTTATCTGTTCAACTTCATACGTTGGCCTGTTTGCGTCCGTAAAGAGAGAAAGAAAAGAGAAGAGAGGGTGGTGGACCGACCGCCCGCACCGCTTTCCTCCTCCTTGTAAAGAGCCAGTTCTTAGAAAAGCCTCCTGTTTTGCCAGAAGTGCTTTCTGGAGAAAGCCAAGTATTCTCTTCCTGCTGCTACGGCCATTATTTTCAGCAGTTCTGTTGCCCATTGTTTGAGGAACTAGTTCACCAAACAAGTCTTTTGGTTGGCCGGTTTCACCAGAAACCTTGGCATGAGACGGGGAACATGTTATTTCAGACTCCTGACTCAGCGGCCCACAGCTTAAACCTAGTCACGTGCAGTTGCCAGTGGTGCAAAGTAACTAAGTACATTTACTCAAGTACTGTACTTTAAGTACAATTTTTAGTTTTTTTTTAACTTTACAGGAGTATTTTCCAATTGTCTATACTTTTACTTTTACTCCACTACTAGGCGAATATTGTACTTTTTACTCCACTACAATTATTTGAAAACTTTAGCTACTAGTTAGTTTGCAGATATAAATTATAACATTATAAAACATACATTAACCACTTTAGCCTTATTTTATACCTGGGCTATTTGAAGATAGCCGATCTACAAGCTCATGCGACGCGTTGTGAGCTTGTAGATCTGCTATTGCGATACTGCAATGTATTTCTACATTGCAGTATCGATACTTTTACTTTTACTTAAACATTTCAGTACTTTTTCCACCACACTAGAAGTTGCCACGTCAAACTTTTTTTTTTTTTTTTTTTTTGTGGCGGGGCGGCGGAGGGTGGATTCGTCCAATCAGACGACAGCCTGCCAGGACAACACCTTTCATAGAGCGTTTATGCAAAGCACAGGTGCCTTGTTGTTTTTTGGTCTGGGAGGTTTGAAGTGCTATAGTATGTGTGCTAGATCATTGGTTCTCAAAGTGGGGTCCGGGGACCCCACTTTTTGAAAAATCATGAAAAGTTGTGCAAATATTTGAACTAAATATTTTACAAATGTTCGCTTTAAAAAAAGGTTTTGCCACAAATTTTCACGATTTTTCAAAAATAGCAGATCTACAAGCTCATAGCGTGGCACTCGGTGCTTAATGGGTTAATGCAATACAACTGCAGTGGTTGGAGGTGGACTCCCTGTGCTTCCATTGAGAAGACACTTGTACTGGATAGGACACCTCTGCACGTAAAGCACACTGAATTGCCTATAGTTGTTGAAATGTCCCGTATACAAATAAACTTGAGCGTTAAGACATTTAGTCTCCCATGTAGGAGTCCTACAGGTACAATATTTTTTGAATAGCCAAAGCAATCCAAAAATGACACACAGATGCGTTCCCGGTCTTACAGAGTTAACATGCTCTACCATACAGATTGGTTAAAAATAACGTCTTATTGATTCAAATAACTTCTTTAAATTGCATTTTTTTAAACGAGGCGAGCGGGCATGAGTCATACCTGTGATACACAATGTTTGGCCGTAGCAGCGCTCTCATAATAAATGGTAACTGGATGTATTGAGCTGGACAAAGTTCATCACTGTGAGCTCACTAGTTCTTTGTGAACCTCCAAGGACAGTGTGAGCAAGTCAACACCACACATAGTTCCCCCTCAAGGCTTGTAAAACCAACCAAACAGTGCTTCATTACCAGTGCCCTCAATGCCCCCAGAATGGCTGTTTTCAACTGCTTGGCAAAAACTGAAAAACCTGAGCTCCCAAGCTCGATCTGGAATATGTGGACATTTAACCCATTAAGACCTGGAACTGTGTCATTTTTAGATTTGAGCTAAAAAGCGTTATTTTGCTATTTTTGAAAAATCGTGAAAATGTGTGCAAATCTTTGAAATATATATTTTTAAAGCGAACATTTTTAACTCAAATCTTTGCTTCTGGGGGGTCCCTGGAACAACATATTTTGATGGGGGTCCGCGGCCAAATACATATAATTTTGGGGGTCCTTGACATGAAAAAGATTGAGCAACACTGATATAGAAACATACGTTTTTCAGAATACTGTTGAGATTTAGGAGATATGTAGAATCAGCTTCAGGTCTCAATGGGTTAAGTGGTTATTATATATTTAGGCCTATTCAGAGGAAGGCACCACACAATAGAGTGCATTAGGGTTATTATCTGATGTTACCGTCATGAGCCACTGAGAAAGAGAGAGAGTTGAAAGGTACTGTATCGACCTCGATGAATTGAATACACAGGACCTTAATGGAAACAAGCCCTGAGGAGGGCGTATCTGGGTTATCCTTTTAGCATTGTTTTGTATAAATATGTGCCACCTAACAGTTACATTGATGATTGTTCAAATTTGGTGACATTTGTAATTGTTCATCTGAATTAATGTGTAGTTAATCACAATTAATGAGTGTAATTCATAGCGCGGCACAGAGTGCCGCACTATGAGCTTGTAGATCTGCTATTTTTTTTTAAATCATGAAAATCTGTGCAAATCTTTGAATATGTATTTTCTTAAAGCAAACATTTGTAACTCAAATATTTGCCTCTGGGGATTCTACAAATGTCTTCTAAATCCTAACATCCTAACAAAAAAACTTATGTTGCTATAATATCAGTGGTTCTAACCCCCCCCCCCCTGAGCTTGTAGATCTGCTATTTTCAAATAGCTGATGTATATGTTAAAGTGCTCATGTGGCCCATAGTCGCTTCTTTTGGGCTGGTTTTCCTTAGACCCGTTTGCTTGTTTCTCTCACAGAATCTGGAAATATATGTTTTTCCAGGGACCCCCCAGAAGCAAAGATTTGAGTTAAAAATATCCTTTCAAATATATATATATATTCATAGATTTGCACTCATTTTCACGATTCTTCAAAAATAGCAGATCGTATATCTGCTATTTTTCAATAGTAAAAGTATAAAATAATGGTTAAAGTGGTTACACAGCGTTCCCGGTTTTAACGGGTTAAGATGTCTTGATTAATGGTTGGGAAGGAACTGTTGAGAAAGTTCCGGGCCAAATCTGACTACTGTATAATTTCGTAAATCAAAATTGGAGTCGCAATGAATTACGATTGTGCTTATTATATCATAAGCACTCCTTCTTGGAGGAAGTTGCTCTGGATCGTCATTTCTTTTCGTAGATTGATGAAATGTTTTTGAAAGGAAAAGTTCTAAAGAAATGCCTCTTTTTCACAAAGCGGCTGTCCCACTCCCATGGCAGCCTGTTTTCTATTCAGCCCCGCTCTGCTCTCTCACAGAGTGAAGGATGAAGTGATATTGAATGTCTGCATCCATGCACCGCCTCTATTATAAAACTTGTTTCCAGGAACAGCAGTGAATAGAGCTCCTTTGCGCGGCGCATGTGTGCCTGGGGGGGGGCTGTTACACAACAGTTGTAAAAGGATAGATAGTTTTCCTGGTGTTATTATGGAGTACCGGGGCTGTTGACCATATTTAGGCAAGACAGAAACGTCAACACGACCAGGTTATGTGCGGTGAAAACACCCAGTGCCAGTGTGTACACACACTCTTATGAATCCCTTTGTATGGAGATTCCAGTTCGCCGATGCAAACGCCACCAGCGTTTCCTCTTGTGTCACAGAGACCTGCAAAAGCAAACAAACATGACTGTGCCATGGACGTAAGAGAGGATTGCGACACACGTACTCACTTTGTTGACACTGGAAGGGGATGATAGTATTTTTTTATGGCTCCTGGCCGGATGAATGGGTGCTAAAAGAAAATCTCCAAAACTTTTGAAGTAGCTGCATTGCACCTTCCTTTGTCCAGTTCAGTTAAATTCTTATTTTGTAACCCTTATTTTTCACCCAGTGCCAATTTTCTAAGTGATCCTGGGCGCTACGCTCCCCTCGCCAGCCTAGGGAGTTCAGTTAAATTCTTATTGTCAGTTCACCCATATAGTTTTGCTTGGAGTCACAATATACTGTACACAATATACAGCACAATATACAACGCGTCGCATCGCGACGCTTGTAGATCTGCTATTTTCAAATAGCTGATGTATATGTTAAAGTGCTCATGTTGGTCCATAGTCGCTTCTTTTGGGCTGGTTTTCCTTAGACCCGTTTGCTTGTTTCTCTCTCAGAATCTGGCAACACCGACTGGAACCTTCCAGAAGAGGTCCTGCTGGCGGTGCCGTCGGACCGGGAGCTCTCCCGCCTGGCCTCCCGCCTCGGCCCCGAGTGGGAAGCCCTCGTGCTGGACCTGGGGCTGTCGGCGGGCGCGCTGTACCGCTGCCGCGCCGACCACGTCCACAGCACGCACGGCCAGGCGCTGGCCGGCCTGGTCCAATGGAGGCGCTCCCAGGGAAAGGCCGCCACGGTGCGCAGGCTGGTGCAGAGCCTACGGGCGGTCGACGCCCACCCCGCCGTTCTAGAGGAGCTCTTCCGCCGGTGAACGTGTGTATCGGTCAAAACTCGGCAACCCGCTGGTAAAGCTACGCTAGCCTCGTTCCCAGCATTTACTTCATCTGCGAAGAGAAAAAGCGTGGTCACGAGCTAGAGCAGAGAGTGTCCATAGGGGGGCGGGACTTCTGTTGTACGTGTTTTCCGCCCGGAAACATATCTTTTTCGACCAATCGCAATGCTCGTTTCATTCACAGAGAATGTTAACAGAACGTCAATTCCTTGGGCGGTAGGTACTTCCGCCAAATTCCCGGTACTTCTGCTTAGACACTCAACTGGCTGGGTCTTGCCCAGCGCGGTGACGCGTCGGTCAACTTATCACCCCACTGGCATCAGTTCTGAACAAGCAACTTCCTGAGTAATCATGGGTAGATAATCTTGTTCATCCATCCATCTATCTTCAAATCGTCTCATGCCCAAATTACGCACACGCCTGGGCACCGCGTGGGCACAAACTGAGCTTCCAGCTTAAAGCCCAGAGGCACGCCCAGACATGGTCCTCGCCCGTGCATGTCACGGTTAGTTATAGTTTAAAATAAAGCAATATTTTGGGAGTGCCATACGACTGGATACGAGACACTTGGGATTACACTGGATTATTACACTGATTTTTGATCTGGGGGTCCCCGGCAAAATCAGTTAATTACACAATCACAATTATTTTAACCACTTTAACCACTTTATTTTTTATTTTTAAGCAAGCATTTTTTTAAAACATTTTTTAAACTCAAATCTCATTTTAAATTCAAAAACTCAAGTCCTTGACTTTAAAAAGTTTCAAATGTATCAATTTAATTTATTATGGTATTAGTATATTGTACATAACATTGAATAATGACATATGCACATTGAATTTGGAGACTGCCACGAATATTCAGAAATGTGAATATACATGTGCATCCCTATAATAATGAATATGCCTACATAATGTTTTACTTAAAGGACGACTTCACCAATTTTTAACCTATGGGAGTAATTTTACTTTTTCTTGACTACAGATTTCCAGTACTCTACCCACCCCTGGCATTTATTATCACCCAGAGCAAATAAAAGCTGGGTATTTGATAAATATTATATAATAAAACTGATACATTGCTCAGCCCTCCTCATCATTATCAATTCAGTTCCTTGCTACTGTTTTAACACTGTCTGTGTCATTTTTAGATTTCTTTGGCTATTCAAAAATAGCAGATCTACAAGCTCATAGCGCGGCACTGAGTGCCGCGCTATGAGCTTGTAGATCTGCTATTTAAAAAATATATATACATTTTTTGCAAATCTTTCAATATATATATATATATATATATATTTTTATATATATAACATTTTTAACTTAAATCTTTGCTTTTGGGGGGTTCTACAAATGTCTTCTAAATCCTAACAGTTAAAAAAAAAAACATATGTATAATCAGTGGTTCTCAAACTTTTGCATGTCATCGACCGCCAAAAGGATATGTATTTGGACCCCCATCTCAAAGTATTTTGTTCCAGGAACCCCCAGAAGCAAAGGTTTGAGTTACAAATGTTCGCTTGAAAATATATACATTCAAAGATTTGAACAAATTGTCAAGATGTTTCAAAAAATGGCAGATCTACAAGCTCATAGCGTGGCACTCGGTGCCGCGCTATGAGCTTGTAGATCTGCTATTTTTGAATAGCCAATGAAATCTAAAAATGACACAGATGCGTTCCCGGTCTTAATGGGTTAATCAAATGTATCCATTTGGGACATTCGACCAAATGTCTGACCAAAATTAATTCCAAAATCTGTGCAACTTAAAAAATTGTTCTTTGTGCCCCTGACTCAGTGTTGTTGCTTTTGCAGGGATCCGAGTTTGTTTTTCCACAGAAAATGACTAATCCCCAAGTTAATTCCAACGGTGTGAAAAACACCGTAGGAATGTCCTAACAGCAAAGGAGACTAGTGTTACTGATCTCCCTGAAGTAACGCTATGTAATAATGCTACTGCCTCAGACATGTGCATGCACACAATATCCAGTGACAACATGTGACAGCAAAGTGAATGCTGAGTTTTCCTTTTCTTAGACTTTTTCATTCCTTTCAGAGGATGCCAACCATTGACAGCGTTTTTCTTTTAACTCCACAAAAGCAAAACTGAAAAACGCAACTTTAAAAGAACATGAAATATGTTTCTTTTACTGTTCGTAGACATATATTTTACATCCTCCAAATCCTTTTGAGATTCTGAACCTGGTGCAGGTTTAGAACGATTGGTTAAAGTGAACATTGAGTTCATAATATTGGCAAAGATTTATTGGACATTTTATAAGATTGTTCTTATAAAATTCTTTTTTTTATATATACTTTTTTTATTGGATTTTTTTGTAACATGATAAACACATCAGAGTATAAGCCACTATAAAATTTAAAACAAGAAAAGACAATGACAGATAATTTGGTATGATTTCAAATAAAATATACAACATAAAAAACAACATTATTACAATTTATTATTATTAAAAATATATATGTTTTTCGTCCATTTGAAAACAGCTGATCTCCCAAAAAAATAGCCGAAAATAGCCGATCTACATTTGAAAACTTGTATACAAATGTTATTGGCGAAGATTTGTTTGACATTTTATATGATTATTATTATTACAATGTATTATTATTAAAAACATTAAGTGTTTTTTTACATAATTGTACATTTTGGAACTATATTTCACTCACTTTTGCCTTCAGAAGACGTACTGTATAGGCCTAATGGCTAAACCAAACATCCAGTCATTCCTTTTTTTGTGCTTTTGTAGATGCATGCTTCATCATGAATGACATTCAGAGAGCCTATCAGTGATCTACACAGCTACTCATTCCCTAACACATTAGCATGTGTGTGTGTGTGTGTGTGCGCACGTGTGTGCGTGTGTGTGTGTGTGTGTGTGTGAGTGTGTGTGTGTGAGTGTGAGTGTGTGTCGGCTTGATCAGATATAATGCACCACAAGTGATTGGGTGTGCTTGCTGCACTGTGGGCCGCTTTTGTCCGTTTTCCTGGAATCCCTGGAGGAGGAAAGGTTCACACTGATATGCAATACACTTTTCCGGGTCAGCCATAAAACAGCCACCGGCCCCCCCCCACACACACACACACACACACACACACACACACACACACACACACACACACACACACACACACACACACAGTGTGCTTATGGTTGCTACTCTCTTCTCACCGTATGAATAATTCCTCAACAGCCTTGTTGTATCACGGTTGGTCTCAGCCCAGCCACATGCAGATCAGCTTTCTGTTTGTTTCAAAGTTTTTTAAGGTGGTCTGGTTAGGTTTTGTTTGTGTGAAACGTGGTAATTGATAGTGGGGCTTGTGGATTTTCTGAAAAACAGTATGTTTCTATATCAGTGGTGCTCAAACTTTTTCATGTCAAGGACCCCCAAAATTATATGTATTTGGCCGCCGACCCCCATCTCAAAATATGTTGTTCCAGGGACCCCCAGAAGCAAAGACTTGAGTTGACTTTGAAATAATATGTTTTCAAATATTTGCACACATTTTCACGATTTTTCAAAAATAGCAGATCTACAAGCTCATAGCGCGGCACTCGGTGCCGCGCTATGAGCTTGTATATCTGCTATTTTTGAATAGCCAAAGTGTAAAATAATGCTTTTTATAGTCCAAATCAAAAAGTGACACAGACGCGTTCCAGGTCTCAATGGGTTAACAGTTTATTGTTGCAAAGTGTATTACAAAAGTGTTTACAGTTTCTATCATGAGAAGGAGGAGGGCAAGAGGATAAAGAAAGCCGTTCCTGTGCATTTTGTTAGGGTATGTCATGGGTGTATTGGGGTCATTTAAAACCCAAGGCCTTGGTTGAAGTCATTTTTTTTTAATGCATACAAAGCTGGCTTGCTTTTTTAATTTATTTTAAGCAGTTATTTCTTTCCTCTTTACTTTTTGTAAAATAAAAACAAAAGTGTAGTGTATAGGAGTGTAAGGGCAGGTATCTTCCCAGGTCCCAAACTTACAAAAATACTTCGTTATTTTACACGTGTAAAATAACGAAGTACATTTACTTAAGTATTGTACTGAAATACAATTTTGACTGAGGTATTTTGACTTTACTGGAGTATTTCCAAATGTCAGTACTTCTACTTGTACTCCACTACATCTCAGAGGCAAATATTGTACTTTTACTCCACTACAATTATTTGACAGCTTTAGTTACTAGTTACTTTGTAGATTTTGATTATTATTACAAAACATACATTAACCACTTCAACCCTATATACAGTTCGGCCATTTGAAAATAGCAGATCTACAAGCTCACAATGCGTCACGATTGTAGGGGGGGGGGGGGGGGGGGACGTGTAAGGGTAGAGAGCTGAAAGACATGCAACACATGGCTCCAGCTGGAATCATTGCAGCCACATGGTCGGCACGCTATCCTGTTTCCTTTTTTTGTGGCATTACACAGTGGTGGAAAAGGTACTCAGATATAAGTAAAAGTAGCATTACCACAATATAAAAATACTCTGTTACAAGTAAAAGGCTTGTGTTCAAAATGTTACTTGAGTAAAAGTACAAAAGTATAGTTATCAAAATGTACGTAAAGTACCAAAAGTAAAAGTACTAAAATGTTTGAAAATAGCCTAGGTATAAAATAGGGCTAAAGTGGTTAATGTATGTTTTATAATAATTGATATCTGCAAAGTAACTAGTAACTAAAGTAATCAAATAATTGTAGTGGAGTAAAAGTACAATATTTGCCTATAGAAGCAAAAGTATTGAAAATTGGATATACTCCACTAAAGTAAAGATACCTCAAAATTGTCCTTAAGTACAGTACTTGAGTAAATGTGCTTAGTTACTTTACACCACATTGCATTACAAGGTTTGTTTTTTCTAAGCCGGTATATGAACTGCTAAAACATAAAACACAGCCCAGGCTGAAGTCACACATGTGATGCTTTCTCATGCGAGTCCTAGAGAGTTTCCCAGAAAGCTGTTAACTCCAGGTTTATATCCTCTTTCTAAGAACCTCTGGGAATATACGGAGGGCCTTTTCTTTCTCTGCCAATTCTCTCTCTCTCTCTCTCTCTCGCTCGCACCAGCCAGCGACTACACTTTATGTATTAAAGTAAATATATCATTTACGGCGAACCAGTGGTGGAAAAAAGTATTCACATATTTGACTTATGTAAAAATTATCAATACTGCAATATAGAAATACTCTGTCACAAGTTAAAGTCTGGAATTCAAAATGTATTTGAGTAAAAGGACAAAAGTATTGGTATCAAAATGTTCTTAAAGTACTCATTATGCAGAATGTCCCATTTCACAAGTTTTCAAATGTATAAAATGTATTTTTTTTTAAATGAAAATAGCAGATCTACAAGCTCACCATGCCTCGCATCGCATTGTACTTTACACAGTACAAAGTACAAATACCTCAAAATTGTACTTAAGTACAGTACTTGAGTAAATGTACTTAGTTACTTTGCACCACTGGTTACATGTTAGATTTTGATGAATCTTTTGGAGAGGGAACATCAATTGAAACATGAAATATGAAACATAATTGTGTCTCCAGCCTTGACAGTCAATAAGGCTGGCTGAAAGGTCAGAGGTCAAGCCCATGGTGGACTTAACCAGAGAGACTTAAAACTTTAAGGAAGTAACCGAGTTAACGGCCTATAATAAGCCACCAGGTTTCAAGTAGTTAGGAAGCATTTAGGAGGGTAATGCTGAGCAGACAGGCAGCGCCATTGATCTCATAAACCGACCTTTAACCTATAAGAGCAGAGACAAAGATAGACAAAATGGCTTCCCACTGAGCTATAGTCGTCTATTAGACCTCCGTCTAGTTTTTTAGCGGTCTAGGCTTAGCCTAGACGTTGATTAGCTGTTTTTTAAGCGTCTATTTATAGACGTCTATATTATAGACGTCATTTCAACGTCTATAATATAGACGGTCTATAAATAGTCGTTTAAAAAACAGCTAATCAACGTCTAGGCTAAGCCTAGACCGCTAAAAAACTTTCACCAGTAGACCAATTATAACCCCGTTTTAGCCTACCCCTTAGACGTATTTTAGACGTCTAATGGACCAAAAAATGCTCAGTGGGTTCTCCATATCATAAAGCATAGTAGCTGGCAGTGGTGGTGGTAGCAGCTGTGGTGGAAGGTAACTAAGTACATTTACTCAAGTACTGTATAGTACAATTTTAGGTACTATTCATTTACTGGAGTATTTCCAATTGTCTATACTTCTACTTCTACTCCACTACATCTCAGAGGCAAATATTGTAACTCCACTACTATTATTTGAAAACTTTGTTACTAGTTACTTGCAGGTATAAATCATTATATTATAAAACATACACCACTTTAGCCCTAGTTTATACATAGGCTCTTTGAAAATAGCAGATCTACAAGCTATCTATTTTCAAACATTTTAGTAATTTTACTTTTGGTACTTTAAGTCATTTTTGTATACCAATACTTTTGTACTTTTACTCAAGTACATTTTGAATTCCGGACTTTTGCTTGTAATAGAGTGCTTCTACATTGCAGTATTGAAACTTTTACTTGAGTAAAACATTTGAGTACTTTTTCCACCACTGTTTATTGAAGTGTCCTTGAGCTCTATGCCTGCTCATTAATACATTCATTGATTCAGTGCATCTCCCTGAATAGAAGAGTACACTAAAGTTATACACAATGTCAATTGAAGGTCCCAAAGATAATGTGTCCAAAGTTCTCAAATGGATCCTGTTTTGAGCCATTCAACATGCTCTATTTTGGTCATACTTGAAAGGCAGATACCTTTTTTATTGCTGGAAAAAGCAGTTTTGAGTTTGATTAATCTTTTGGAGATGGGATGATGTAATTTGTGTAATTCTGAGCCCCATGATAAGACTTGCACTACAAATAATGATTAAACAATAGACAATGACATTCTTTGAGTACCCAGAGGAGCCCAAGGCTGTTGGAATCTTGTTCACTTTTAAGCACCATTTGATGTTTCTGGGTTTGAGACTTGGATTTACCAAGGACACATTGTTAATAGACGGAACATGTGGAGGGGCCCTTAGTCCAGGGGCCAACACTGATATTTTCACAAATTGGTACCACCTAAGGTGACCGTAAAGTTTTTGTATTTTTGTCTTCCTACATGTCTCTAGTTTATATTTTGGTATGATAACCCTTCCAATCTTGTAGCTTAATGGCAGTTATCACTACCTACCGGCTAATGTATCCGGTAGGAGACACAAAGTATGGGGCGTGCAATTGATAACTTCTCAGATTTTGCAAAAAGAGTTTGCAAAAAGACTGCTTTCCATAAGCTTGTAAAAGTTGACCCTCCCTCGGTCTAGGGTGGTCATAGCTGAATGGGTAGAGAGTCCCCCTGGGAAACTTAAAGGAGGAGTTCACCCAAAAATAATATTTTCTATCAATTGCACACCCCATGAAGCCTTGAATACATGGATATATTTTGTTTTTTGTCGCAATAATTTGATGCCCGGGTGTATTTCCGGTAGGAGACACAAAGATTCTACTTTGTGTCTCCTACCGGATACATTAGCCGGTAGGTAGTGATAACTGCCATTAAGCTACAAGATTGGAAGGGTTATCATACCAAAATATAAACTAGAGACATGTAGGAAGACAAAAATACAAAAACTTTACGGTCACCTTAGGTGGTACCAAAATATGGCCTGGCCCCGGGACAACCTGTCCAGTTGGGGGAAAAGTGCTACATTTTTAGTTTGATTTAAAAAGTATCAATACTGCAATGTAGAAATACTCAGTTACAAGTAAAAGTCCGGAATTCAAAATGTACTTGAGTAAAAGTACAAAAGTATTGGTATCAAAATGTACTTAAAGTACAAAAAGTAGAAAGTAGTCATTATGCAGAATGTCCCATTTAACAGTTTTCAAATGTATAAAATGTATACAAATCTTTTAGAAAATAGCAGCTTAGAACGGCTATTTTAAAAGGCTGAAATGTATATAGGGCTGAAGTGGTTTTGTAATAATAATCAAAATCTACAAATTAACTCAAGTTTTCAAATAATTGTAGTGGAGTAAAAGTAAAATGTTTGCCTCTGAGATGTATGTAGTGGAGTAGAAGTAAAAGTACTGAAAATTGGAAATACTCCAGCACAGTAAAAATACCTCAGTTGTGCTTAAGTACAGTACTTGAGCACATGTACTTAGTTACTTTACACCACTGACACTGTCTGTAACCCAGAAGCCTAATATCTCCTTTGGATAGGGTGAGCCATAGAGTTTTGATGATTTATGATGATGTTTATCGTTTGTAGGTGTATGAATATATCAGATATGTATTAACCATTTTCGTGTGCACACTCACAGTGGTGCACAAACTGTGGGTCACGACTGAAGCTTGGGTTGTGGACGTTTTCTATTGGATCATGGATTACATGAGCACAGTAAGGAAAAATATTCAAGTTAAAATTGCATGTTTAAAAATACCGCAAAACCGGTAAATAATGTCTATGTTCTTAAACTGAATTACCTGATCATACTGCATGTTGTTCATGCATTTGTTTCTGAACTTTGGTGTGCCTTGAAAAAACTGACAAGAACTTGAGTTTGCCAGAGGATCTCATTTTTGGTCAAAACATGTTACTTGTTTGTCCTGAGTGTACTGGAGGAAAAAAAAACTCACATGTGTTGTTTTAAGTGCACCAATGTGCCTGCTGAAAATTGCCAATTTTCTTATTTTTTGTGCAAACACAGTTTGGCAGTTTTGAGCACCTCTGTCTCCTCCTCTACTTCCCATTGATGGGCCTTGAAAAACCCTAAATGTAGAAATGATCAGTGGTGTAAAGTAACTTACAATTTTGAGGTATTTTTTTACTTTCTTTCTACTACAACTATCATTGATTTGATATGCTGCATGCCATGAGTGTACAGTGGTATTTTCTCAAACTTAATTCAGCTAAGCAAAGAGGAACTGTGGTCATAATATTATACATTTATAGCAGATGATATTATTTTAATTTAACTATCCAAAGTCGCAATAACAGCCAATGTAATCACGGCCCCCTCACGTATTAGAAGGACAATATCAGTCACCAGAACCAAGGACGGGTGTTTTCTATGAATCTATCAGGGTTAAAATAGAGTTTGAAGTTACAATGGGTTTGTAACTTCAACTTCTCACATTTCACCTCTGGCTGATAAAATATGAGAACCAAATACTAATAAGAGTGCAGATGACCTTTTAGAGTTTAGATGGAGTGCGAAAATGTTCCTTAGCAGGTTCGAACTCTAAACTGCCAGTTTATAAACCCCTGTCATATCGCTTGAAGTTGTGCCACAAAGGAATGGAAGATTCCACCTTAGCCCGTGGCACTTGGCGTAGCCCTTGCCCTAGCCTTGACAACCCTGCAGGCTTATGCAAAGGCTAAAATTTGATTTAGATGGCATGTTATGTAGACAGATGCCAGTTCATTTATAGACCTGGCATCCTATAGTGTGTATAGTTTCAATGTACAGATTATAGATTTTGATATTATACTGTTTAGACTGATGATAGGTTTTTGGTTTACCTATGATCATAGATTACTATTTCTATGCGTTTGATGCATTACCTCCTTGCTTACTGTAAATTGCTCTGGATTAAGGACGTCTGTTAAATGCCTAAATTGTAAATTGTACGATACATTTGAGAACCAAGAGCTCAGGTGACCTTTTAGAGTTTAGATAGAGCACGAACATTGTCCTTAGCAGTTTGGAACCCGAAAACTTCCATTTATAAACAATCTTGTTGTTATTGAGTCGCTTCATCAGCAGAGTGATGAAGTGACTGCTGACAGTATTTTTTGTCGCCGTCACTTAGTATAGTAATACTTTACTATTGTTGCAATAGAAAAGTTTCTCTTTTTGGCCAGGCATTTGTGCCCCCCCCCCCCCCTAACCCTGGGTACAGGCCTAAATGCTTGACCCCCTTCAGTGAGGGCTGAGGGGGTCTTGTAGCTGTTATGCTGTGGGGGGCATTTTCCATTGTGTGGGTCCAATTATTCGCTTGCAGGGAAGGGTCATTGCAAATTAATATAAAGTTATTCCGGGTGATCACCTGTATCCTATAATGAAACATTTCTATCATTTTGGCCAATATATAATATAAAATGTTACATTTATGTAGCGGTTTTATCCAAAGCACTTCAGCAAAACACTGAACATCTCCAACCAGCAATCCACAACGTGTGGCAGTCTGGCTGAAGTGGAAAGAGGAAAGCCCACAGGAGAACTGTTAGAGAAAGCTGGCCTTTTAACTCCCTCATTAAATCAGCCAAGCACACCTGCAGCCCATCACACACACACCCACCCACCCACCCACCCACCCACCCACACACACACACACACACACACACACACACACACACACACACACACACACACACACACACACACACACACACACACACACACACACACACACACACACACACACACACACACACACACACACCATGCAAGGCACAAGTTAATGTGTCAAATACATTTTTTCTCTTTCATCCTTTTTTTGTCTCTGTAATGACAGAAAATGTATGTCTCTCTCATTTGTGATAATTTATTTTAATATATATTTTTTTACAGTATGTCAGAAACTTAACCGTCTCTCTGCCATGCCGGACAGTTTTCGCCCCTGGCCATCCATATGTCCGTCCTTCCGTCCGTCCGTCCATGTGTCTGTGAGCAGCTCTCTCAAGACAGAATTGTTTTTCTTTTTTGTTTTACCGAACGGGTTCCCAGATTGGTGAGCGGCTAATCTCTGGCACTGTTGGACCAATCGCATTAAAGACCGCACACACTCCCAGGAGGCCAAGGAAGAACCTCTGCCGCAAATGTTTAAAATCATTCTAATGGTGGTGCTATAACAGGCCTATAACTCCTGAACCATAGGACGCCAAAAATCAACATATTCCTTAGATCATGACGCATATTGACATATCCACATACTGGCCCCGGCCATTTGTGCCAGACTAGAGTTTCCGCCATTACACGGAAAAAACTAAAACTCACACAAATTGGTACACATTATCTCTGGGGTCATTTGATCAAGATGTATCGCTCAGATTTTCCAGATTCCATTCCAATTGGCTATATGACTGCCTTCCAAAGTTTGCAGGACCAGGGTAGGTAACCTGGCCTGGCAGAGACCTGCGCTCCAAGCAGTGTTGATTTTGACAGCAAATTTGATTTAGTTTTAGTCATAGTCTTTTGAAACAAATTCCATTTAGTTTTAGTCATATTTTAGTCATCTGAAATGTTAACATTTTTGTCTAGTTTTAGTTGACTAAATATTGATGATTTTACACTTGGTTGCATGCTGAAAATATCCGATCTACAAGATCACAACGTGTCGCAGCGCGAGGTTGTAGATCTGCTATTTTCAGAGCACCCAAGCACAACCAAACATAAAAAGACTTGTCTTTTAGTTCTACTGGATCTCTTCTCCACTAGTCCCTCACTAACATGTTAGTCTAGTTTTTATTTGTTGACAACATTGCCAATATATTTACTCTTAGTTTTAGTCATCGTACCTTCGTTTTTATTTCGTTTTTATTTCGTTTTCGTCAGTGAAAAAAGGTAGTCGACAAACATTTTTCCATCATAGTTTTAGTCGACGAAATCAACACTGGCTCCAAGGAGCACACTTTTCTAGTTCACTTGTGTTCTCTTCTCTCCCATGTCACTGTGAGGCTTCAGGTTGGCTTTCTGTCCCGCGATCTGCTACAGGCCAACGTTGCAGTGTGCGCGTGTGTGTGTGTGTGTGTGTGTGTGTGTGTGTGTGTGTGTGTGTGTGTGTGTGTGTGTGTGTGTGTGTGTGTGTGTGTGTGTGTGTGTGTGTGTGTGTGTGTGTGTGTGTGTGTGTGTGTGTGTGTGTCTTCCAGAAAAAGGTGAGAAGCATTCTTTTGCTGACTGCAATCTCTCTGAAAAGACTTTGTGGTCTTTTACTGTATATGTGTCTGTTTGTGGTATTACATCAGCCTATTATTCAGACGCTCTGGTATGTGCATCCTCGTAAATCACTCACTCTCAACTACAGTCTCCAGTTGCAGCCCCTGTAATTTAGCTTACAGCGGAGGTGGTATCTTATGGTGACAAGATAACGTCCCCAAACCCCACAAAGCCCAACTCTGTGACCTCTTCTCGGGGTAAGTCTGTATTCACAACCACTTTTTTTTGGTCATTTGTGGACCGTTGTTGTTTCCGGAATACGGTGACAATCTAAATTAAAATGTGCACAACGGAGCGCCGTGGTTAGAATTAGTGAGGTGGTTATATAATCCCCCCCCCCCCCCCCTCACCCCTCACCCCCCCCCCCCCCCCCCCCCTCACCCCCCCCCCCCCCCCTCCCGCCCATTTCCTGTGCGTCTGCACTGTACTGTCAATAACTGCCTTATAACATTTGAGGAAAATAAAACAACACATCTTCGTCGTGGTGTGATAGTGACAGGGCCCCGTGTTTTATCAGGGGAGTTCAACATTTGCTGATATCCATTCTAATCTCTCTATTGCCCGGAGCTATTTATAACCTCAAAACTGAGGGAGCACAAGGAGAGGGAGAGGGAGAGAGAGGGAGTGGGAGAGAGAGAATACGGAGAAGACAGGGAGGGGGAGGGCTGAAGGAGTTAGCAGAAACGTTATGCAATGCATTTTTACCCCCCCCCCCCTCACACGTGTGCGCGTACACCACACGAGCACACACACACACACACACGCACGCGCGCGCGCACACACACGCACACACACACGCGCGCACAAACACAAACACACACACTTTTGCTAATTTGCCCGGGCATGTGATTTAGCACACCACTGGGACCAGGTTTGTTCTTTTATGTGCTTTTTACGTCACCAACACTTTTCAAGTATGAAATATTTTGGTTTAATTTCATGCTGGCCTTTGAAAACGATGATGAGGACAGATTGATGGCTGCTTTCAGCAGAATGCATGTAAATGAATTCCTCTCCCTCTTGCCTCCCATAGCTTGTTTTCTGAGCGCCACGCCTCTACGAAGCTCTGCTTCCCAGAAGAGCATCTGCCTTCTGGGTAAAGCACGGTGCTACAGCACGTCTACAGTGTGTGTCTGATGCACACCCACCAGTGACTAAGTACATTTACTCAAGTACTGTAATTGAGTTTACATTTTTTGGTACTTTTACTTTACTGGACTATTTCCAATTGTCTGTACTTTTACTTCTACTCCATTACATCTGAGAGGCAAATATGGTACTTTTACTCCACTACAATTATTTGAAAACTTTAGTTACTTTGCAGATATAAATTATTACATTATAAAACTTACATGAACCACTTTAGCCCAATAGCCGATCTACAAGCTCACGACGCGTCGTATCGCGACGTGTTGTGAGCTTGTAGATCTGCTATTTTCAAACATTTTAGTACTTTTGCTTTTGGTACTTTAAGTACATTTTGATACCAATACTTTTGTACTTTTACTCAAGTACATTTTGAATTCCGGACTTTTACTTGTAACAGAGTAATTCTGCTTTGCAGTATTGATACTTTTACTTAAGTAAAACATTTGAGCACTTTTTCCACGACTGGCACAGACACACACACACACACACACACACACACACACACACACACACACACACACACGCGCGCGCACACACGCGCACACACACACACGCACGCGCGCACACACACACACACACACACACACACACACACACACACACACACACACACACACACACACACACACACACACACACACACACACACACACACACACACACACACACACTCACTCGATTACGTGCGACTGCCTCTCTGATAATTTAGGCGTAGACACACATACCAGAAGTGCACTTACAGTACTTGACTTCACATTTGCATAAGACGTTCGCAGAACGAGATAAGTCTGTTGAAACGTATGTCTTATTGTAAGGCATGTAGGCAGTTTCATTTAACTTGAATTTAATTTGAAGCAACAGATGGAGTCGCGGGCGAGAAGTGTGCCTGCACGCACGCACACACACACACACACACACACACACACACACACACACACACACACACACACACACACACTCACACAGATAATAATCCTACTGTAGGCCTACATACTTACAATACTTCATCGTACAATGAAAAGATTGCTGATCTACAAGCTCAACGCATCATCATGTGACGTGTTGGGAGTTTGTAGATCGGCTATTTTTGAAATCTTCGCAAAAAAGAGAAGAAAAAAAGAAAATGAATATTGCGGTAAAAAAGATATTGTGGATTTTTTGTTGTTTTATGTAACATAAAATTACATGCCCAAAATTTGGGATGCCGGGGTTAAAGTGACTGAGCAGTGGTACAGAAGTGAAGACACACAGACGAGCCCCCTCGCTCACAAACAAACACAAGTTGGAAAAGCCATGTTGATTAGCACCAGGAGGTGTCTTCTTACAGGGTTGAAGGAGGCCAGCCATGAAGACAGGAATTTCTGTTGGGATTACCTAGTGCCTGCCCGTTGCCCAGAATGCACCAGCACATGGAAACGACTTTCTCGGAAGCTTGATTAGACGGAAGTGGCAACAGGCCAGTGGGCCCGGCACCTGACACACTTTGTTGAAGCCCCCCCACACTCACACACACACACACACACACACACACGCACACGCACACGCACACGCACACAAGCTCGCACACTTGCTGACTCATCCGTTTCTGTCCCCCATATATCGTTGTGTTGTTATGATTCAGTCAGTCACATCCTATTCTGTAACACAGTGGTTCTCAACCAGTGGTCCGGGGACCACCGGTGGTCCTTGAGGGGGGTTCCAGGTGGTCCCCAGCTAAATGATGGAGAGAGTTGGTAACCAAATGGATCCTTACAGATAGCAGTTCCTGCAGCTGGAAAATGTGCTACAGTGGGTATAGGAGGCGGTGAGCAGATTTTAAGCACGTGAGCACAAGCGTCCCTATGCTGGGCATATCGTAATAGGCGAACATTCGGTGAAAATAGGCGAACCTTTGGCAAAAGAAATACCCTATCCACAACAAGCTTGCCTTAATTAGCCATTGTCTAATAAAGAGGAGCTTTAGGAAGGCAACAGGTGGCCCGAGGGCCAAAATCGCCTCAGCAGTGATGATATCATTCTGGCCCCAGGGAAATGATTTCGTAGATCATTTACAATATTTGACAGCCCCACATAATAGGCTATAGTGATTCTCCAAGTGTTGTCCGGGGAACCCTGAGACTGGTCCTTGAGGGGCTTCGGGGTCCCCAGCTAAATTGTGGTTTGGAACTAAATGGACCCTTAAAAGGTCTGTAACTCTGGGTTAAATAGGCTACGGGTCATTTGGTTCCATTTGGATACTTTCTGAGTTATGGGGGTCTGTGACCTATACATTTGCATACCAAACTGGGGATCATTTTAATTACATGTTTTAGCACTGTGCTATGTCAAAACAGAGAATCTACCCCCACCTTAAGAATGCCTTTATGCATGTTTGGAGTGAATCACAGGCATGTGTTTCATAAGGTTTCTCTCCATATCTAAGAAGAGACCTTGAGCTCCTATTCAATGAAAGAGCTTCTTTATCTCAGTTCAAAAGGGAGGGATGTTTTGTCTCCAGGCGCTTTTTTTGTTTTACTTTTTAATCAACTAAATGAGGCCTTCATAAAATGTGGCCTTCACGAAATGATGACCCAAAGTATTATCTGCACCTGTGACATTTGATTACACACACACTTCTACCAGTATGCAGTTACGAGGCCCGAACCACCTACAGTACGTGTCACCGCCAATCCGACTGATATGCCCATACATGGGGATCTCTGTATCTGTCAGTCCTGCTCCCTTTTATGGCCATATGTGGAGATCCCTGATGTCATCAGTATATGCCCACATATGGGCATGCCCCCTTTTGTGCCCATAAATGGAGCTGACCGATTTGTTTGCGGCTGATGCCATGACGACACATTGAGGTTAGACAACACACTCCATATTTGGGCGTAGCTGAATGGGGACATGAGTGTGACGTCAGAGGTCCGCCGGTTGGCCAGCCGTCATTTTAGATTTCTTTGGCTATAGAAAAATAGCCTATCTACAAGAGTGCCGCGCTATGAGCTATGTGCCGCGCTATGAGTGTTTTGTAGAGGAGGAGCTATTATTAAGGGAATTTACTGCTTTCCAGAATTTTACTGGATTACCTTGAGAACTTGTAATTAAATTCAAAAAATAGTTGGATTTAGCTTTTCGAAGAGAGGAGATGCATTTATTTCTAACTTGTCTAAAACAAGTCCAAAGAGCTGGGTCTCCTGAGCGCCTGGCCCGAGACCAGGCTCTATTCCTCTCATTAAATAAAGCAGCTAAAGCCGGTGAGAACCAAGGGGTGACTCTGTCCTTAATTCTCAGCATTTTAAATGGAGCATGTGCATCCACAATAGAGACAAAGGTGTTTATAAAAAATGTGTAGTGCCAAATTAACATCTGTAAAATTAGAAGATAAAAACAGGTCACTATTTAAAATATCTGATAAGAATGCCTCCTCATTAGAATGCTTAAAACTTCTCTTTGAGACCACCTGAGATTTGGTCCGTTGCAATCGGGCATCCCTTATGCAGCTAACTGGGCAGTGATCACTCACGCCCAGCTCGAAAACCCCACAGGAAGTAACCTTGTCAGGTCTGTTGGAAAAAATAAGGTCAATCAGTGTGGATTCAGAAGTATCAAAAATATTTGGCCTAGTAGTTTCTAGGACCAGCTGTGATAGGTTTAAATCATTAGCAACCTCCTTGAGGTGCTCGGAAGCTGCACCCAACCAGTTCTGATTCCAGTCCCCAAGAGCCAGAAGCTCCTCATCGGGGGGCATGGCGAGCATACCGGCAAGGGTGTCAATAGTACCCGGATCCGCAGACGGGAGTCTGTAAATACCCACAATAATTATTGAAGTAGTTCCAAACTGGACCTTCAGAGAGAGCCATTCAAAGCACCTGGGCTGTGAAACAGCTTTTAAAAGTGTGGAAGAAAGATTCGATTTGGTATATATACATACCCCACCGCATCTACCTAATCTGTCGGCTCTAAATAAATTATAATCTAAAACAGCCACTTTGGAGTCACTGATACTCTTTTTGAGACATGTCTCACTTAACACTAGAATGTCAGGATTGGTCTGTTTGACCAGTAGAAGAACAAAGTCTAGATTGTGGACTAGACTCCTAATATTTAAGTGATATGTACAGGAATGGACATAGGGTAGGATGTAAATTGAGACAGTAATAGACAGGGGGATTTCGGGGGCGAAGGAATGTGACACAAAACGGCAGGATCCACATGGATGGAACTAGCAACTGAAGAGGGAATTAAAACGGTCGGATCGCGCCGTGCTATATATCAAAAATTAAAAGCAATGTATTTGATATAGTTGTCCCGAAATAGTATAGTGCCCCTATTGTTTAAGTGCACACCATCTTTTCTGTACAGATAAGAAGTCCACCAGAAGAAGTCAAAGTTGGAAATCTAGTTTTTGGTCTAGTTTTAGTCGACAAAATATCATAAGATTATAGTCGACTAAATCTACAGTTGATTTAGTCGTCTAAAATGTATGTTGGCGGTGCCTTGATGGCGTCGTAATGACACATTTTACACATGCGTGCTGAAAATAACCGATCTACAAGCTCACAACGCGCTGTGAGCTTGTAGATCGGCTATTTTCAGAGCGCAACACCCGAGCGCAACCAAACATAAAATTACTTTTAGTTCTACTGGATGTCCTCTCCACTAGTCCCTCACTAACATTTTGGTCTAGTTTTTATTTGTCGATATATTTAGTCTTAAAGTTGTACTGTGCAAATTTCAAAAAAACGATTTTTAGCAGCATCTGCTGGTCATTACCGTCACTGCAGGCCGTTTGTTTATTACTGCGTTACCCAGAATTCCATTCGTTTTCACCGGAAGACGGAAGTGTTTCAAAAAGCGTTCTTTTAATTGTTTTATACGATCTGTAGATCGTTTCTCTAAGCCAGTGGAGCTTTAGTTACCGTGAGCTGTGTTTTCTTTTTCTGTTTTTTTTTCGTTCTTCAAATCATAATTCTCTTAAAATCAGCGTGAGTTTCCTTTTGTTATTAGCGCGGTAGTTCCTGGCCAAACAGGAAACCGGTGCAGTAGTTCCTGGTCAAACAAGAAACCGGTGCATTTCCGCTTCCATTTTCCGGCCAGAAGACGTCATTATCGCGGGAACGTCAACCCCGACCCCGTTCAATAGAAAATATATAAATAAAAGGCTTTCGGGGGTGAAATTCATGGAGTGGGTGTTGTGAAACATTTGCCACTCACAAAAGATATACAATTTAACTGTAGTTTTATTGAAAAAGTTACCTAGCATTACTTTAAGTCATCATGGCTTAGTTTTTATTTAGTTTTCGTCAGTGAAAAAAGGTAGTCGATACATTTTGTGATTTTGAAATCAACACTGGTTGTATAAAACTTTGCTCTTCATACAGAGCATTGCTTTTTCCTGCTGGTCCATGTTCTCTAACTGTCACGGTCAGGGCAGATTGTAGGACCCACGTGCAGGAGGAGACAGAGGCTGAACAGGTCGATTCAAAGTGTTTCATAACTCAAAATGTAGGAATACAAACAGGAACTGAAACCTAGACAATACTACATGCAATATAAGATAATAAACAAGCAATGACATGGTGCAAACACATGGCTTAAATAGACAGGGAAATAATAAGACACAGGTGAACTCAACAGACAATCAATACTGGGATAGGCTGAGGGACTAAGAGGACACAGGAGGAGAACAGCTAGTAATCAACAGGGAGGTGCGACAAGACAGGTAACAGTAACTAAGCAGAACAGGAAACAATACTACAAAATAAAGGAACACAAAAGCAGGGCAAAGGCAACAACAGAGTAACCCTTCCTTACTTCCTTCACAGGTGTTACTAATAATACTAATTAACGTTCCATTTAGTGTAGCACAGTGGTTGTCTTATTTTCAAGGACCCCCATAACTCTGAGATTACACACCCACCATAAGGGGCCATTTGGGAACCAAAATGGAGTGTTTCTAGTGAGCCAACATGCACGCTATCAGCACCCTGACCAGAATGGAACAGAGCCTTCATTAGTATCATTGGTAACACCTGTGAAGGAAGTAAGAAGAGGCCCAATTTCTTTCCAATATGGCTGCTGTGCATAGAGCAAGCCCCCAGAACCCAGTGTTTTCATTGAAGCCAAATGGACATGCTGGCCATTCATGGTACTGCAGCGTAGGGGCTCCTACACAAACGAGCGAAAACGGTTTCGACCAATGGGCTCAACTCACGAGCGTGCGCACGGGGCTGCGCGCTTCTGTGACGCAAAACACGTCACCTCTGTGACGAACTGGGGCCCTAAATAGGCCGCGCCCACCAAATTTCCAACCCGGAAGAAGGGGTGATTTCGACCCATGCGCTGGGTGAGCAACTCAATGCAAGTGGATGGGAGGAGATTTCGGGTGCCCTCTCTATTATTTTTAACTCTATGGCATAGAGCCTATAGGAACGATACAACAGAAGTCCTAATAAGTCCATGACCTTATGAGGGCAGAAAGGTCCAAATAATAAAGACAAAGTCCAAAGCCGTTGTGAGCTTGTAGATCTGCTATTTTCAAATAGCTGATGTATATGTTAAAGTGCTCATGTGGCTCATAGTCGCTTCTTTTGGGCTGGTTTTCCTAGACCTGGTTGCTTGTTTCTCTCGCAGAATCTGGAAACACTGGTCAGAGTGTTTGTCTTGTGAGAGCCCCAGGGTCAGATGCTGCAAGGAAACACCTGTAGCTGATTGGGTTGACTGTCTGCCAGGCATCAGTTTAAAAAAAAAACGCATGTTTCTATGTCAGTGGTTCTCAAACTTTTTCATGTCAAGGACCCCCAAAATGTGTATTTGGCCACGGACCCCTATCTCAAAATATGTTGTTCCAGGGACCCCCCAGAAGCAAAGATTTGAGTTACAAATGTTCGCTTGAAAAAATATATGATTCAAAGATTTGCACAAACTTTCACAATTTCTCAAAAATAGCAGATCTACAAGCTCATAGGGCGGCACTCGGTGCCGCGCTATGAGCTTGTATATCTGCTATTTTTGAATAGCCAAAGTGTAAAATAATGCTTTTTAGCTCAAATAAAAAAATGACACAGATGCGTTCCAGGTCTTAATGGGTTAACTCATTAAGACCTGCATGAGGCCGATTCTACAAAATGTCTTCCAGAACGGTTTTCTGAAAAACGCATGTTTATGCTACATCAGTGGTTCTCAAATTTTTCATCTCAAGGACCCAAGGAATGTATTTGGCCACAGACCCGCATCTCAAAATATTTTCTCCCAGGGAGCCCAGAAGCAAAGATTTGAGTAAAACTTTTCACAAATGTTCACGATTTTCCAAAAAATAGCAGATCTACAAGCTCATAGCGTGGCACGAAGTAACGCGCTATGAGCTTGCGTATATCTGCATTTTCTTAATAACAAACCAATGTGCTATAATATATAGAGAGAAAACGATGTCGGCAACCTTTCCTTAAAGTAATATTTCACTCAAAAAAGGTCTTATCTTGTATCAATTACACACCCCATGAAGCCTTGAATTCATGTAGACTTTTTTCGTTTCTGTCACCTTTCTAAGCCAATAATTTGATGACCGTGTGTATTTCCGGTAGGAGACACGAGTCTCCTTTGTGTCTCCTACCGGATACATTAGCCGGTAGGAGACGGTAATCAAATTATTAGCTTAGGAATGTGACAAAAAAAAATTCAAGGCTTCATGAGGTGTGTACAGTGTAATTGATAGAAAATAAGTGCTTTTTTGGGTGAACTACTCCTTTAATTTAGCTCCTTTGGTCCTGGCCTGCAGTGTCTTTAACAGTGAGTGTGTATGTGTAATTGATAGAAATTAAGTAATTTTTGGGGGGAACTACTCCTTTAATTTAGCTCCTTTGGTCCTGGCCTGCAGTGTCTTTAACAGTGAGTGCGTCCTGGCAAAGTTAACTTGAGAACGACAGTGAGCTCACCCCCCTCTATGTTATTTTAAGCTGCTCTGGATCAAAACATCCCCGTAAATAACTGAATAGTAATTTATAAATGTAATACTCATATTACGGAGTGGCTCAAAATAAATGCAACAGTAGAGTAGATAGAGTACACAGTGAGCTAACACACACTGAATAGCCAGGGTCATGTGTCTGCTTGTTTACATCGCATTGTGAAGGGTTGAGTGGGTTCAAATATTGATGTGGTAAACAGTAGTGGAATAGTACAGGGGTGCAGCAACAACCATTTGGTCTCACACCCAGTTCAACTGACAATTTATGTATGTCATGGAATAGACAGCCATTTGGACATGATATGCTGTAGCAGGCTAAACAAGTGTTACCATTAGGGATGTCCGATATTATCGGCCTTCCGATATTATCGGTAGATATTCGCATAAAAATGTAATATCAGAAAATATCGTATCGTTTTTTTATGCATGCTATTTTACTGATTAAACAAAAATACACAGCACTGCAGAAGAATCAACTTGTTTGTTTTACGGTCTGTTGCGCATTTGTAAGGTCTGAACTAGATATTATATTGATATTATAGCTATTTTATTTGATTAGATATGTGATGGTTTGCTTTTGGTGAATATATCGGTATCGGTTGATATCGGAATCGGAAATGAAGAGTTGGGCAATATCGGAAAATCTTTTTTTGGGCCAGTGCCCCCTATCCACTATCCAATTCTTACCAGCTCCCCAACACCTAATTACAACCTAAGCTTTATTTGTATTGTGTAATGTGTTGCTTGTATAATTTAGAAAAAATCCCATCGATTTCCAAATGTCAGATTTTACTTTAAACTGGACTGTTTATGAGATTATTATGTAATTATTAGCCAACAGGGAGAGAGAAAAAAAAGCCTGTTACGATTTTAAGTAGAATTGTACAGTATATGGAGGCCCCTCTCACAGCACTTAATGCCAGGCCCTGTTACAGGGATGTCATGTCAGGATCATGGTCAGGATCATGTCAGGATCATGTCAGGATCATGTTTGGTATTGGTAACATGACATGATCAAATGTTACCACCCCTATGAAAACCCAAGCTATTAAAACACTGAACAACTCTAACTGGCCCCACAGTGTGGGGCCAGTTAGAGTGGTGGAATGAACTCCCCACTGAGGTCAGGATAGCAGAGTCACTGCCCAACTTTTGCCCTATAGGCTGAAAACCCGCCTCTTCAGGAAACACTACCCTGAGCCTTCCTCTTAGCCTTCCTTACTTGTTGTCAATTATTTGTACTGTATGAGCTCTTGTTTTATTGGATCTTGTTTATTCGATACACTTATTTGTTTTAGCTCTTGCTCATTTGATTTTCCTATTTGTCCCACCTGTCTAAGAAAGTAGGTAGCTGATATATTGCACGTTTACCTTAGCGCTAGGCATGCTCTTAGTTGCTTGTTTTAGAAGAGAATGCACTTAAGACTTGTGGTCATTAGTAGTTCCGATGTTGTATGCACTTATTGTAAGTGGCTTTGGATAAAAGCGTCTGCTAAATGACTGTAATGTCATGTAATGTAACAAACAATCTACAACGTGTGGCAGGTTGGCTGGCAGTCTGGCTGAAGTGGAAAGAGGAAAGCCCACAGGAGGGCTGCTGGAGAAAGCTGGCCTTTTAACTCCCTCATTCAATCAGCCAAGCACTCTTACAGCTCATCACACACTCTCTCTCTCTCACTCTCTCACACACACACACACACACACACACACACACACACACACACACACACACACACACACACACACACACACACACACACACACACACACACACACACACACACACACACACACACACACACTTAAAAGTACAACCTCAAGGAGTGACTTATGTTCATTGAGTTATATCGATGACATCCCCGATAAGGTCACATTAATTAAATCTAATTAATTCTCAGGAGGATCTAAAACATTTAAAGGTTCACTGGATATGTGACACATGGTCAGATGTTGCCTCAGCTCTTCACTAGTACGACTGGGGTTTATGCAACGAGAGAGAGAAATGGGGTGCTGCTGCAGTGAATACGCTAAGTGCTGCTTTTATTCATGCAGACTCAATTATGCTCAATTTATGCTCTGTCGTACCCCATGATATACCACTGTATACTATGAGATATACATATGCTTCATCCAATCCAAATTGAGGGAGAAGATAGCAGTAATTTAACCCATTATAGACCGGGAACACATCTGTGTCATTTTTTTATTTCTTTGGCTGTTGAAAAATCATGAACATTTATGCAAATCTTTGAATATATATGTATTTTTAAAGCAAACATCTTTAACTCAAATCTTTCCTCGGGGTCCGTGGAACAAAAATATTTTGAGATGGGCGTCCGCGGCCAAATGACATATAATTTTGGGTGGTCCTTGACATGAAAAAGGTTTTAAGCACCACCGACATTATAGCAACGTAAGTTTTTTCAAAAAACTGTTAGAGATTTAGAAGACATTTGTAGAATACCCCAGAAGCAAAGATTTGAGTTTCAAATGTTCGCTTAAAATAAATGTATATATAAATTCAAAGAATATATATTCAAAGATTTTAATAAAAATAGCAGATCTACAAGCTCATAGCGCGGCACCTGCTATTTTTTGAATAGCCAAAGAAATCTAAAAATGACACAGGTGCGTTCCCGGTCTCAATGGGTTATTGGCTTGTCCCTGCACTATAGAGCCAAGGAGCTCTGAGAACTACAGACTGGGACAAATCTGGGAAAAGGGTTTTCTTCTGAGAAGCGGGCCCTCCATCAGCATTGGCGCAACATGGGTAAAATTGCAGGTCATTTTCTGGGGGGGGGGGTTATTGGAAACAGCTGTCCGGCAGGGCAGGGTGGATGTACAACGCAGCCACTTTCATGCTCGCAACTATAAGGCCTTCAGAGGGATGTCCCCATTAAAAGCACTTTCAACTATTGAAAGTCATTATAGTGCAAACAATAATAGGTGAACATTTACACGCGTGCGCACGCACGCACGCTATGAGCTTGTAGATCTGCTATTTTTATTAAAATCTTTGAATATATATTCTTTGAATTTATATATACATTTTTTTAAGCGAACATTTGAAACTCAAATCTTTGCACACACGCACACGGACACGCACACACACACACACACACACACACACACACACACACACACACACACACACACGGACACGCACACACACACACACACACACACACACACACACACACACACACACACACACACACACACACACACACACCCGTTCACTTCAAACTTTATTCCAGACACATAGAGTAAATACAAATATCACACAACACAATAATACTGTTCCGGGACTCATCCAGACGAGACATGAATCCATACATAGTGTCTTATTCATTCATTCAACCTTTATTTTCTCGGGGATACATTGAGGGCAGAGCCCTCATTTTCAATGATGCCAAGAGATTACACAGCATAGTACAACAGTGTAAATAATAATGATGAATTAAAAACAACAGGACAAACAAGTTATGTATGTGAAAACAGTAAAACAACAGAATAAAACAGTAACTAGAAAATGTGCTCCTCGGAGCACAGGTCTACGCCAGGCGAGGTGGTAAAACTGTTCCTGATTAATTCTGTCTTATCTATTTATATTACATATTGTGATGTCACGTGAAGCTTGACCAATGTTAGGTGTTCACAGGACGGACACACACGGACGGACAAAGTGAAAACATAGTCTCCACCATGCCTTCGGCCTGGCGGAGACTTCGGCCTTGGTTCCACTTTCTGACATCTTCTTTAAGAATGCGGCACCAGCTTCATCAACTTGAACGTCTTCTAGTTCTTTAAGTGATCTGTAGCATCTCCTCTTACTGGTGTAATGTGCTCGTTGATGTTGTCTTTCATCTATTGAATACTGTGACCAGTGCCTTCTTTTCCTTTCGATGTTCTTTACAGACTCTTGTACTTTTTCTTCCAGAGAATGTAGCAATCTTTGCTGTGTCATGTTGTCAGCATTTGTGGCTCGTCTTCGTTTTTTGTCATTTAGGGATTCAAGTGCTCTTTGTCTCTGTTTCTTAGCTTTGGCCTTCTGCTGTTGGCGTTGCGCCTTTGCTTCTTCATGAGGTTTCAGACGATGATTTCCTGCTTCTTCAGTTTGCGTAATGAGAGTTAGTTGCATTGTGTGATCTCAGCTGTGATCTCTGTTTGTACTGGAAAGTACTGTTCCTGATTAATCCTGTCTTACCTATTTATATTACATATTGTCACGTGTCACTTGACCAATGTTAGCTTGATCCCGTTAGCTTGACCAATGTTACCTCACTTCCAAAAACATAAATGTTTTTTGGAAGTGACACCTATTTATAGGATTTTATTTCATCATGCGTCTCGCTAGCCAATCAAAAGCATTGGTGACAACATATTGTCACGTGTCACGTGAAGCTTGACCAATGTTAGCTTGGCTAGGGGGGGGACACACAGCGTGACGGGAACGAAAACATACTCTCCACCATGCCTTCGGCCTGGCGGAGACAATAAAGACAGCTTAATTACAACAGTGACAATCTAAAACAACAAGATTAGCTAGCAAGTTTTTTAATTGACCCAGTGAGACCATGGAATCCATTTTTAGAGTGCGTTGTAATTCGTTCCAAGTGAAGGGAGCGCTAAACCTGAAAGCTGTTTTGCATATAGCTCGGTGTTGGCCTTGGGGACCAGTAATGGGATGTGTTCCTGAGAGCGCGTTTGATGGGTGGAAGTATTTGGTTTTAACAGTGATGAAATATATGTTGGTGATTTATTTAAGGGTGGTGGTAGCAGCATATCTATAAATGATGTCCCCATAATCTAGGACTGAGAGTAGGACAGCCTGTAGCCTATGATTATTTTTCTGCAAAATAAAGGGAAACAACATTTATTTCTATATAGTAAACACAGTTTTGCCCGCAATGATTTGATCAGGTTATCAATATGACACTTGAAGTTGAATTTCTCATCAATCCATTATATTAGTTATTATTAACCTTATAGTATACATACACACTGTGTGTGTGTGTGTGTGTGTGTGTGTGTGTGTGTGTGTGTGTGTGTGTGTGTGTGTGTGTGTGTGTGTGTGTACTATATACACACACATACATATATATAAGCTTAACCCATTTAGACCGGGAAAGTATCTGTCATTTTAGATTTCTTTGGCCAGTAAAAAATAGCAGATATACAAGCTCAGCGCGGCACTCGGTAGATCTTTTTTTTTTTTTTTTAGCTAGTAGATCTTTTTTTTTTTAATCGTCAAAATTTGTGAAAATCTTTGAATATATATTTTTCAAGCTAACATTTGAAAAACATTTTGTTCCAGGGACCTCCAAAAGCAAAGATTTTAGTTAAAATGTTTCCAAAAAAAGATATGTATTCAAAGATTTGCACAAAATGTTCAAGATCTTTAAAAAAATAGCAGATCTACAAGCTCGTAGTGCCGCGCTATGAGCTTGTATATCTGCTATTGTTGAATAGCCAAAGTATAAAATAATGGTTATAGCCAAAAATCAAAAAATGACACTGTATGTCTTAATGGGTTAAGCCGTTTTCATCATTTTATTTATATGGGGCTTCACAACACAGCCGGCTGAGTTTCCTTGAAATCCATTGTGGGGTTTGCAAACGAGGTGGTCAGGGTTTGAGCAGACCTCCGCTCCCTGGCCCTTCCATGAACTACCAGACAAGTCCACAGAACTCTGGAACCATTAGGACAACGCACGGCACGGGGGACGTATAGACAGGATGGAATCCCTGTAGTTTACACCAGGGGTACTCAAGCTGCGGGTCGGGACCCGCAGAGGGGTCCCCATATGATTTTTTTCTTGTTGGGTGGAGGGGGTGGGGGGGGGGGGGGTCCCAGATGACAGTGGAGTGACAATTAAAATGACTTTTAAGACCCTTTTAATACGTCAAAAAGTAAGAAAAGTAAAAGACCATTATTGCATCAAAAGTAATCAAACTATACTATAAAAAGTGGTCAAACATTGGCCAAATTGTCAAATAATATAGGAAAGATGCAAATATTGTGGATGTAGCCGATCTACAAGCTCACAACACCTCGCTTTGTGAGGCGAGCTTGTAGATCTGCTATTTTCCTAATATTTATCTGTGGAACCGAAAATGTAATGCCTCAACTCCTACAATTCCAAGTGCTTTATCGGGGTGGGGGGTTTGCAGTTCAAATATGATTATGTTTGGCCTGAAAAGGTTGAGAACCACTGGTATATCAGTGGTTCCCAAACAGTGGGTCGGGATCCATGTTTGGGTCACAGATCAATTTTTATGGGTCAGTAAATATTCCCTTTTTTCATTTCCTACATTTGAAAAAAAAAATATATTATTTCAAAGGATTAAAGAGAAAGTTTAAACAAAACAAAAACACAACCTTTCATCAATTAAAAAAGTATTTCATAAAAAATAAAATAATTTCCATAAGTAAATAAAAAAAATGTTTAAGTAGTGAAAATAGCAGATCTACAAGCCCACAACACGGTGCGGCGCATTGTGAGCTTGCAGATCTACTATTTTCACTAGTTTGGCTACCGGGGCAAACATCTCAATTCTGTTTTGAGCTAAAAAGTTTGGGAACGGAGACTATATTTAGGCTGTAGCTATTATATTTACAAAATGTGTACACTATATAAAACACTACGCAGACATTATTTTACAATGTCACAGCGTGTCAGAGGCAGTGTGGAAAAGTACTGGGGGGAAAAAAGAAGAGAAATTGAAACCATATTTATTGCAATGATGTTATGTTTTGTTATATTAAGTGCCTACCAAATAATGGTGAGAAAAAAAAGGAACCATGGTTCACGTGGCATTTCCTCCCCAAAAAAAGGAAATACAATCCAAGGGCTATATCTTACTTTAGTTTCCAGGCGATACCACAAGTTCACCTTGAAGAGCAGCAGTGTTGCAGTAGAGCTCAGAAGTGTCTTTCCTGGATAGCTGTGGTTGAACTCAGTTGAGTTCAGAGGTGGTTTGGGTTCATGTTCAGAAGACAGAATGAAGCAGAACTGATCTGAATGGTGGGATACTGCCACCTTGTGTCTAGAAATAAACCTGTTCTGTCCTACTGACCTGCAGCCACAAATGAAGTTGATTCAACAGTGGGTTTATCCAGTGCATGGTGATTGTGTGTGCAGATCTTTGAATATATATATATATACATTTTTTTACTCAAATCTTTGCTTCTGGGGGGGTCCCTGGAACAACATATTTTGAGATGGATGAGATGGCGCCGACAAATACATATCATTTTGGGGGGTCCTTGACATGAAAAAGTGTGAGAACCAGTGATATTATAGCAACAAGTTACAAAAAAAGGATTTAGGATTAGGATTTAGAAGACATTTGAAGAATCCCCAGAAGCAAATATTTGAGTTAAAATGTTTGTTTTAAAAAAAGAAAATACTATATATATATTCACTATTTTGAAAATAATGGCAGATCTACAAGCTTGTACAGTATATCTGCTATTTTTGAATAGCCCAAAGAAATACAAAAAAATGACACAGATGTGTTCCCGGTCTTAATTAAAGACAGGTTAAAGTAGAAAGAGACCAACGTCAATTTTTCCGACACACATTTCTTCCCCCATTGCAAAATCAGCTGAGAACAACTGACACACATTCTGCTGACATTCCCAGCAGTTTGCTTCTCTTATAGCCATGTTTTTTTAACCATTTAAAAAACACTGAGTTGGTCCGTCTTCGGATACTTTTACTCCACTACAATTATTTGAAAACTTTAGTTACTAGTTACTTTGTAGGTTTTTATTATTATTACAAAACATACATTAAACACTTCAGCCCTATATACATTTCGGCCATTTGACAATAGCCGATCTACAAGCGCACAATGCGAAGCATTCAAAAGATCTTTATACATTTTATACATTTGAAAACTTGTGAAATGGGACAGTCTGCATAAAGAGTACGTTCTCCTTTTGGTACTTTAAGTACATTTTGATACCAATACTTTTACTCAAGTAAATTTTGAATTCCGGATGTTACACTTGTAACAGAGTGCTTCTACATTGCAGTATTGATACTTTTACTTAAAAGTAAAACATGTGAGTACTTTTTTTCCACCACTGCTTCCACAGTCAGCAGCGATCTGAACCCCCCCCCACCATCATGATAACTTCACGTAGACCTTCATGTGGTTCCTGATGCTCTTGGCGATCTGCTCCTCGTCCTTCATCCTGTTGTAATAGTCCACGAACAGGCCGTCCGGGTTGACCAGGTAGATGAGGATGGTGTGGTCCACGATATAGTCGCCGTCCTCGTCCTTGGGCCCCGGGCTGGCGTACACGCGGTAGTCCTGCCCCGCGCTCTTCACCTCCTCGCCGGTGCCCGTCAGCCCGATCAGGCGGGGGTGGAAGTCCTTGACGTACCTGCAGTATGGCGGAACAAAGTGGTACTCAACACCAGTACTTGAGACAAAGTATAGTATAAAGCAGGGGTCTTCAACGTTTTCAGGCCAAGGACCCCCTAGCTGAGAGAGAGATGAAGCAATAATTGCAATTAGCTGATTATGTAACAATTGTGACAGGCCTACTTGTGGTCAAAAACTACCAACTATGAAAGTTACTCAGACAAATGTGTCCTTGTGTTAAAGTGCTGGAGTACTTGCTTTTAAAAAGACGTATGTATTCAAACGTACATGCCTTTACAACCCATTCAGACCTGAGGCCGATTCTACAAAATGTCTTCTAAATCTTGACAGTTCTTTGAAAAAACCTATGTTGCTGAAAAAAAATTATATGTATTTCATATGATATGTATTTGGTCGAAGCAAAGATTTGAGTTACAAATGTTCGCTTTAAAAATATATATTCAAAGATTTGCACACATTTTCACGATTTTGGCACTCAGTGCCACGCTATGAGCTTGTAGATCTGCTATTTTTGAATAGCCAAAGAAATCCAAAATGACACAGATGCGTTCCCGGTCTTAATTGAGGACCGGCTGGCCAACCGGCGGACCTCTGATGTCACACTCATGTCCCCATTCAGCTAAATGACACAGATGCGCTGTGACACAGATGGGTTAATATACTCATGAAGTATTCAAAAGTACATTTTATTTTTAAAGATGCATTGCTGTATACAAGTTTAGACATTTACCCCAAAAAATGCTAAGATTTTCTGAAAATGTCCATACATTTTGTGGGGCAAGTGAGTCAATCAATCAATTGGCATAGCGACACAATTGGGGAGAAAAAGGGGTAAAAAGCACAAAATAAAGAAATAAATGATTTACAAGATAACAACATGTCGCATCGCAATATCCCAAAAATACAAACTAATTTAAGATTATGTCCCTATCGGTACATAACTCGAACGGCACTGAGTCAGCTCTATTGGACTTCGCAACGTTGGGCGCAACGTTGGGCACAACGTTGCGAAGTCCAATAGTCCACTAGAGGCGGCGCGCCTCCGACGTTGTAACTGTTTTTTGTAACTTAATATTAGGGGCTGTAGTCTGTTCTCACCAAGTGGGCCGAGTGGTCCGCCAAAAACTATGCCTAAACCTGACCTTAACCCTAATAAAAGTATTTGCGACGCATCTTAGATAAGATAAATAAGCAGCGGCGGGAGAGGGATTCGATCCCGTGGCGCTGTTATTGGGAGTCCAATACCTAACGGTGCACGCCACGGTGACATCCGGTGTTATAGCGGTTGTTGGAAAAAGTAGTATCATCAGCGGGAGTCGCTCCCATGAGGTGTGGGTTGGGAGTCTAGTGCAGTGGTTCTCAAACTTTTTCATGTCAAGTACCCCCAAATTGAAACTTATTAGCCCGTGGACCCCCATTTCAAAAGATATGCCAGGGACCCCCATAAGAGAAGATTCTTTATACGGCTCTAGCAGTGATTCTCAACCATTTTAATTCAAGGACCCCCAGTTTGACATGCATTAAGGCTACGGACCCCCATGTAATGGCATTTCTATCTCTGGGACCCCAATTTATATTGTAAAATCAATGTTAATTTAACTCTGAGAGTGTACAAATGGAACCAAATGGACCCGTTAGGGTCCATTTGGTTCCATTTGTACACTCTCAGAGTTACAGACCCATAAGGGTCCATTTAGTTCCTAACTATCCTTCATTTAGCTGGGGACCCCCTGGAATTCCCTTAAGGACCCCTGGGGGTCCCCGGACCCCACTTTGAGAACCAATGGTCTAGTGATCAACGAGGCAAGCCACTGAGGCTGGTGCTGAGATTGGGTATTCGGGCTGTATTAGAATGTGACAACGCCCACCGTTCCCAACTCTTCTAATGTAGAGCGAAAGAAGCCCCGCCCAGGGCGAGGCTACTGCGAACGGTTGGTAGCACGCTGCTCGCGTCCACCACAGCACTGCGTACCTGTCCAGAGCTGCCACGTCATCGCGCTCGGGGTCCACGGTGATGAAGAGCGGCTGGACCGGAGACCGGGAGCCGGGGTCCTTGTCCAGGGCCGACACCACGGCGCTCATCTTGTCCAGCTCGTCCGGGCAAATGTCGGGGCAGTGGGTGAAGCCGAAATACAGCAGCACCCAGCCGCCCAGGAAGTCGCTCTTGGTCCTGCGCTGCCCCCTGTGGTCCAGGAGGCTGAAGTTGCCCTGTCCCACCGCGACTTTTCTGAGCTGCTCGACGCGCAGCCTCTCCGCCTGGCGCTGCTTCTCGCTGTGGACGTACCACCACGTGCCCAGGATGCCCCCGGAGAACAGCAGGGTCACCGCCAGTCGCGTGCCCAGCTTGATTTTCGCCGCCCTGCTGGAGGGATTAGAACCCTGAGAGTAGGGGGTGTAATAGTTAAAGACCCTGTAGACAGGAAGTAGGCCTATAAACAGGAAGTAGGCATATAAGCAGTATTATGTATTCACATTTTGTCAGAATAATATGTTATAAACCACCCAGCCAAATTAGAATGATTTAAAACAATTGTTAAGTATATAAAAATTGGTTTCAAAGTCATGAAAAATAAGATTTACTGAAGGCAGTGAAATAATTATTATGTAGCTAGTAGAAGTAGATCTGCTATTTCTGTTATTTTTGGAAAATGTTTGAAAATGTATGAACATTTTTCCAGATGGAAACGATTACGACGATTATGCATAAATAATTGCGATTATCTCAAATAATTGCCATTATTAGACCATTATGTAATAATTGTGACAGGCCTACCTGAGACAGAAAGGCCCTCTGCATCATCAGAGGAGAATGATGACGCAGTATTTCCTGTGCTAGAGACACATACGGTCCTGAAGTCCTCCTGAGGCCATGGTGGCAGCATCCTCTCATCCCCGACTGTGAGGACAGACACATCCTCTGGGTGGCGCTGTCACCATTACAAATGTAAGTTGACGATTAATTGTCACTCAAATAACTGCGATTAACGATTTAAAGGAGTAGTTCACCCAAAAAATCTAAGAGTCTCCTTTGTGTCTCCTGCCGGAGAGACCACCGCATCCACCGGTTATCAAATTATTGGCTCAGGAATAAGATAAAATCAAAAAAAATCTCCATGAATTTAATACTTCATGGGGTATGTAATTGATAGAAAATTTAAATAAATTGGGTGAACTACTCCTTTGTGTGTTTGGCGTTGAACATGGAACATATGAATACAAATTGAATTTCTGTTTGCCTTTAAGGATTCATAAGAAAAAAATGCACAGGGCAGATATGACAGATAACTTAAATATACAAAGAAATTGACATTTTTAATAATTGTATACATGTTAAAATAGTTTTTTTTTATATTTGAAAATGTGTGAACATTTTTCAAAATAGAAACGATTATGAAAATTATGCAAATATAATTGCGACTATCTCAAATAATTGCGATTAGACGATTATGTTAAATTGTGACAGGACTACCTCTGGGTGCGGAGACCCACACTATGTAGTCTCAGCTGGGACACTGGTGCCATGGAGAAACAGCGCAGAAGTCTGGCTCCTCTATGGACATCAAAGCTTCCTATTCTGGACATCCTTTTAATTTCTTTTTCTGCTTTTCCTGGAGAAGGACAAAATAGCATTTTTGTTGTGATAAGTGTTAGTGGTAAGTGTTTAACCCATTAAAACCGGGAAAGCGTTTGTGTAACCACTTAAACCATTATTTATTTTATACTTTGGCTATTCAAAAATAGATACAAGCTCATAGTGCATACATCTGCTATTTTTGAATTGGTGCAAATCTTTGAATATATATATATTTTAAAGCAAACATTTTTAACTAAAATCTTTGCTTCTGGGGGAACAACATATTTTGAGATGGGGGTCCGCTGCCAAATTCATATCATTTTGTACATTTGTTTTGGTACATTTGTAGAATCCCCAGAAGCAAAGATTTGAGTTACAAATGTTCCCTTTAGATACTTGTTAAAACAAGGCTCCATATGCTATAGTGTTAATTGTTCAGGGGTCTCTCCCTGTCTCTCAAGTTATTTAGTAAACAGAAAATACATTTTCAGGTCAGGATACCAGTTTAATCCAATCAGGAGTGAGAACTCATACAGGAGGATACAGGCTAAACAAGTGAAATTGTTGGTGATGAAACAAAAAACTAAAATGAGCCAAATAAATTGGAACTTATGCTAGCATACAAAACCGAAGATGATACATGAGCGTTGTGGGGTTCTCTCTCCTGATTGGACAAAAACTGATATCCTGATACTGACCAAATACTGCTGATGATTATCAGATGTATTACACCCGGTATTGCCAAACCAACAAATCACACAGGAATTAAGAAAACATGTGAGAATGTGCTCCACACACACTACAATATCTAATTAGCAGCATGAACACTACTACTACAATAGCCCCTACGGAACCTCTCCCTCCGCTGTACGCTGTATAGCTCCGAGATGAGGTCCCTCGTTAGTTACTGCCGTCTGTTTTCGAAATGGTCGCACGTCGTCCACTTTACATGTTTCTTACCCCTTTCTGCACATCGTATCCAAAAAGTAAAGCATTTCCGCCACTCTCTCAGATGTTTGAAGTTTTAACGCGCCATAAAAGCTATCCAACGGGTTGAAGAAAGTATTTAATTTGCCTCGGTTTTCATCCGGTTCCATAATATTTTGCATTAGAAGATGCAATTCAACATTTGACCAGTAGGGTCAAAAGTAATGTTATCTCTACGGGCGCAACTCTTGCGCAATGTCTTAAAAAACATGTAACCGGATGAAAACCGAGGCAAATTAAATACTTTCTTCAACCCGTTGGATGGCTTTTATGGCGCGTTAAAACTTCAAACATCTGAGAGAGTGGCGGAAATGCTTTACTTTTTGGATACGATGTGCAGAAAGGGGTAAGAAACATGTAAAGTGGACGACGTGCGACCATTTCGAAAACAGACGGCAGTAACTAACGAGGAACCTCATCTCGGAGCTATACAGCGGAGGGAGAGGTTCCGTCGGAGCTACTACTACAAATGCTAACTAGGTGTTCGAGTATTTGTGCAATGTATTAGTCCATATTTTTCAATAAAGTGTTTTAATCCCGTCTGTGGCCGAACGCCATTCCCCCCCTCGTTTACTTCCTGTTTACATTGAGTGTAATACCGGCTTTCACGATGCGCTCCGTCACTACCACCCATTGGGAACCTCCGCCAGAATCGGCCACAGACGGGATTAAAACACCTCTTTATTGGAAAATATGGACTAATACATTGCACAAACACAATGGACACCGATTTAACATTTGGGGCAAGCGGGTAAGCACCTTATATTTTGCATTTGTACATGCTCGGAGAAATACGGGCTTTACTGGTGACTTTCCAGGGCAAACTGAGGGAGTGGTCGCTAAGACTCTCGTAGTTACGAATGTAAAAGTCAAGACTCGATAAAATACATCTACGATAGTCTTGAGACTCTTGATCTAAGGCTACATGAACCCTACTACTGGTAATAAGCAATGCTAATGTGTGGACGAATAATCAAAATGTATGAGGAAATAAATCATTCATTCATTCATCCACCCACCCACCAAACCAGGGACAGAAAGGTGCTAGCGCTGAAACACGACTGTCATGGCGTTACTTGTTCCTGGTTTTTAAAATGTCTACATTTACAACCCGTACATCTACACAAACATTCAGATTTCAAATATAAAGTGCTGACTCCATGGCCACGGATGTAACAAGTTCAAACGCTTGGGTCTAAGTACCCGTATCTTCTCTATTGTTCAATAAAAAAGCATTTTACTCCCATCAGCGGCCATTTTTTTCATAGGTTATGATGCATCAGAGTGTAGTACACCTTCCAACCGATAGGGTCGCACTCCAAAGCATTCAGAGAAAATGGCCACCGATCGGATTAAAAAGCTTTTTATTGAACAATACAGAAGATGCAGGTACTTAGACCCAGGCGCTTCAACTTCTAACATTCATGGCCGTGGGGTCAGCACTTTATATTTGAAATCTGAACGTTTATGTAGATGTGCTGGTTGTAAATGTAAAATGTTCAAAAAACAGGAACAAGTAACGCCATGACTGTCATGATAAGACAGTCATGTTTCAGGGCTAGTGCAGGTTGAGTAACTATAACGTTACCCCGGAAGGGTTTTTTGTTGATTAATAACTGTTATTGCTGTCTGACAGCCAGGCAAACACGTTGAGCATAATAAGAGCTTCAATCAAAGCTAATAAAGACAATGCAAACGTAATAAAATACCTCACTATTGACGACCGGCCGACCTTTACCAGCAAACCCTCATGTAACGTGTGTCTGTGTCTCATAACATTCAGTGTTGCCGGATTTAGTGATAGAAATAAGCAGCCAGGTCTAGGAAAACGGTAACCGGTCAGGTGGGCACCAAAACCATCTGGGCACTTAGGGACATGTGGGCACCTGGACGAGTGGGAACTTAGGGGTGGAGACATCTGGGCACTAGGGACATGTGGGCACTTGGTCAACTGGGCACTAAAACCATCTGGGCACTAGGGACATGTGGGAACCTGGAGGAGTGGCCACTTAGGGGTGGAGACATCTGGGCACTAGGGACATGTGGGCACCTGGAGAGGTGGGCACTTGGACACATGGGCACTAAAACCATCTGGGCACCTGGACAATTGGGTACTAGGGACACGTGGGAGGAAAACAAGCCCAAAAGAAGCAACTTAGGGGCACTATAGGCAATTATGAGCGCTTTATTGAAAATAGCCGATCTACAAGCTCACAATGCGTTGCGATGTGACGCGTAACTTGTGAGCTTGTAGATCGATTATTTTGCAATAAAAATATGGAATATTTGGATTTTTTTTTTGGAAACAACACAACACAAATCATTTATGAACATATTTGAGAACCACTGGTTCTAAATAATAATTAACACATTTGGAAGCAAGCCTAAATAAGCAACTACACTTTAGAAACAAGCCCAAAAAACTGCAATTAACTACCAATATTTACAAGCAACTTTACAGAAAAACAAGCCCAAAGTCGCTTATAATAAGCAGACCTGGCAACACTGTTCAGATGCCTCATCTAGCTGTTTTTCACCGTCCGATGATTCGACATCAGTGAAACCACTACAAAATATCCCATAGGCCTAGAACTAGGCTATTCTTATATAAACTAATGTATTAATAGTTAATAATACATTAAATTATCATTATGCATTATTTTGCACTGCGACAGATTCGTGCAGTCTAACCGAGAAACCGGTTGTACAGTACACCTGATGTTCCACTAGGTGGCGCCCATGCTCTTTTGAAGCACAGCAAGTGAAACGAGCCTCACTTTGATACAGGCTGTTTGGTTTTCACAGTTATAATTTATCATGTGCCTGCATCCTTTGAAAATAGCAGATCTACAAGCTCACAACGACGCCTTGTGAGCTTGTAGATCTGCTGTTTTCAAATTGCCTTGAAAAGTGTATATATAAGGCTAAAGTGGTTAATGCATTTTTGTAATAATAATCAAAATCTACAAAGTAACTAGTAACTAAAGTTTTCAAATGATTGTTGTGGTATAAAAGTCTCTGAGATGCAGTGAAGTAGAAGTAAAAGTATTGACATTTTTAAATACTGAAAGACACTCTCAGAGTTAATTTAACATTGATTTTACAATATAAATTGGGGTCCCAGAGATAGAAATGCCATTAAATGGGGGTCCTTGAAATAAAAAATGGTTGAAAATCACTGCTACCCGTAAAAATCTTCTCTTATGGGGGTCCTTGGCATGTCTTTTCAAATGGGGGTCCGCGGGCTAATAAATGTCAATTTGGGGGTCCTTGACATGAAAAAGTTTGAGAACCACTGGGTTAAGTGTTCGCCCTGAGATTGGGAGATCAGGGTTCAATTCCCTGGCCGGGTCATGCCAAAGTCAAAGACTATACAAATGGGGTCCAGTGCCTCCATGCTTGGCACTCACCATCAAGGGTTGAATTTTGGAGTAAGTCCTAGCGACTAGCGTCATGTCCAGGGGTGTACTTGTGCATCATGGCTGGGCGATATATAGGCCAGTGGTTCTCAAACTTTTTCCTGTCAAGGACCCCCAAAATGATATGTATTTGGCCACGGACCCCCTTCTCAAAATATTTTGTTTCAGAGACCCCCAGAAGCAAATATTTTGAGTTACAAATGTTGTCTTTAAAAATGTATAATTTATATTTAAAGGTTTGTACGAATTTGTACGATTCAAAAATAGCAGATATACAAGCTCATCGCGCGGCACCGAGTGCCGTGCGATGAGCTTGTATATCTGCTTTTTTTAATAGCCAAAGTATAAAAGGTTAAAGTGGTTAAAATATTATTGTGATGCTATATTAACACATTTTGCTGGGGACCCCCTGGAACCCCCCCCCCAAGGACCCCTGGGGGTCCCCGGACCCCACTTTGAAAACCAATGATGTAGGCTTCGTGTCTTGTACATCAAGCCGCCTCACACAACTGAAGCATGAGATATAGGCAGCTGCCCTGCAAGGCTTAGAGATTGACCTTGACCTCCATTTTCAAACCTATAGTTATATAGAGACCAACCACTAGCGGTCCAAATGTATGGGTGTATGGGTCTGTATACCCAAGGGGCCAGCTTCCGAGTTGTAAATTGAGGCTATATAGGAAGAGACATTTCATATCAATGGCCTCTGGCCTGTAGTTTTGCTATTTCACACCTGCTGGTGTCAGAAGTAAATAAGCTCCATTCAAGCGGATGGGTTTTTGCCGAACTTTACACTTGATTTTATTACCTTAATAAACATTGTCATAAATACAATATGCTTCCAGTCGCTAGTTTAAAGTCTTCTTTCAATCATCATGATATGCGCTTTGGTACATTATGGTCCCATTTAAATGGGACCATTTAAAGTCCATACTTTTTACTGTCTATGGTCTGTACCTTTGAGAGTGTAAATAAAGGAAAAAGAAAAGAAGAAAGTGTACAATGGGTTATCTCTGGGACCCTGTATACACTGTAAAATCTGCTCTGTTCATTTAACTCTGCGACTGAGAGTGTACAATGGGAGCAAGGAGAAAAACAGAAAAAGAAACATGTCAAAGACAAAATCAAAGATATCTACATAGATCAGTACACACATAGCATAACAAGCATGCTGCAGCAGGTGTGTGTACATGAGGTTAGACATAAGGTGCAAAGAGTAGCAGGCAGCACAACGGCAGGGCCACATAAGAAAGATAGGCAAAAAGGCAAAAAACGGTGATCTAGACCAGTGGTTCTCAACCTTTTAAAGGGATAGTAGAACAATCTTTGTTTCTATAAGTCACCCCATGGAGTCTTGAATTCATATTATTATTTTTTTGTCGCATTCCTAAGCCAATAATTTGATGACTAGCGGACCGGTGCAGTAGTTCCGGTAGGAGATACAAAGGAGACTCTTTGTGTCTCCTACCGGAACCGCTGCCGGTCATCAAATTATTGTCTTAGGAATGTGACAAAAACAAAAAAATATCCATGTATTCAAGACTCCATGGGGTGACTAATCGATAGAAAAAAGTCATTTTGGGGCTGAACTATCCCTTTAAGCTTGCGACCCCCCAAACCAAAGACCCCCCACCCACTTCTTTTAAGTAATTAAAAAGGTCTTAAAAGTCGTCCTTAAATTGTCACTCTGCTGTCATCTGGGGACCCCCCCCCCAAAATCATGTGGGGGTCCCGAGCCACAGGTTGAGAACTACTGATCTAGACAGTAAAAAAAAGAATGGCATAGCAGAGTGGTTTGAGGTAACAACTCATGTATCATCACAGTAGTCTTTTAAATGTCATGATCAATCAGACAAACCTCTCCTCTTGTCTCCTGCAGTGGTGTAAAAAGTACTACATTTCTTTACTTAAGTAATTAAATACTGCAATATAGAAATACCCTTACAGGTAAAAGTCTGGAATTGAAAATGTACTTGAGTAGGCCTACCAAAAGTGGTATGCAGAATGTCCCATTTCAGAGGTTTTCAAATGTGTAAAATGTATAAAAATCTTTTGAAAATAGCAGATCTACAAGCACACAATGCGTCGCGTTACGACACATTGTGAGCTTGTAGATCTGCTATTTTAAAATGGCTGAAATATATATAGGGCTGAAGTGGTTGTAGCTATGTTTTGTAATCATAATCTAAGTAACTGGTACAGTAACTAAAGTTTTCAAATAATTGTTGTGGAGTAAAAGTACAATATTTGGATCCGAGATGAAGTGGAGTAGAAGTAAAAGTATTGGAAATTGGAAATACTCAAGTAAAGTACAAATACCTCAAAATTGTACTTAAAGGGTAAGACCACTTTGGTAGAGGTTTGGGTTGTGTATTTACCTTGCCATGATGTAACTCCAAAGGTGCATGGCAAGAAATAAAAAATAATTGCTCCATTGATTAGAAATTGATAATTCAAAATATGCTCCTCATTGACTTACATTGTACGGTAAAACAGCTCTCAAAGTCACTATTTTAGCACATAAATGAACCCAAACATAGCTGATTCAGACAATATAGATTAATATAGAGCATCACCAAACCCAGTACGGTTTATTTTTTTAATAAAAATGTCAACTTCCTGTTGATTTTACTATTTGAAGATCTGGATCCGGATCCGCCGATCCAGTCCGGGTTTTCTACTTATTAAAAATGGCAAAATCTACAGGAAGTTGACATTTTTATAAAAAAAAAAAAACAGTACTGGGTTTGGTGATGTTCTATATTGTCTGAATCAACTTTGTTTGCGTTCGTTTTCGTGCTAAAAGAGTGACTTTGAGAGCAGTTTTACCGTACAATGTAAGTCAATGAGGAGCATATTTTGAATTATCAATTTCTAATCAATAGAGCAATTATTTTTGATTTCTTGCCCACGTTTGGAGTTACATCATGGCAAGGTAACTACACAACCCAAACCTCTACCAAAGTGGTCTTGCCTTTTAAGTCAGTAAATGTACTTTCCACCACTGCCCCTAACTAGCTCCCCATAAGTAGGTTGGTGCCTTGTTTGGTTTCCTCTGTCAGTGTGTGAATGGGCGGATGTACATAAATGCACTTTGGATAAAGTCACTACATACAGTAGAAGCACCACTGGAACATATACATAAAAAATACATTTCCGTTTTTTAAAGGCTGTGTAAACGAAACAAAAAAAATCTTTTCAAAATAAATATTTTTTTACACCTTGTGAGCTTGTAGATCGACTATTTCCACATCACTTTTTTTTTCTACATTAAATATGTCTATCTCTTTGTAAATTAAAGTTATTTTTCTTATCTGCCCTTTGCAAATTTTGTTGACGAAGCCTAAAAGAAATGTTCCAATGTTCCAATGCCGAAAACACAATTAAATCATATTTGTAAGTAAAAGTTCATGATCGTGACAGCCCCAAGCATTACTTACGGCTACATTAAATGAAAATGGCAGTGTATTGTATCGGCACCACAAGACAAAATATCTCTACTTTCATCTTTTGTGAAGATGTGAAGATGAATTATTTTCCTCTTCACAGATAACCAGTTCCAGTGCTACACCCGCTGTGTCCGTTCCCTTACAGTCTGTCCCTTGTTTACAGTGTTGACATTGTTATATTCTGATGAAATTTCAAGGGTGTACTACACTAACAATATGTCATCGCTGTTGAGCAGAAACCTTGTAAGTCCAAAACCGTTTTATGTAGTTACTTAGTCACAAGCTCTATTTAATACCTTTTCATTGGTTAAATATTTATAAAACCCACAGGTGGGCTTTAAAGGATCCCTGGCTAACAGGCCAAATATGTCTTAATGCATTATAATGTACCTCTATAACTAAAATATAAAATTGAAAATTGAAAACACCTTAAATATTTTAGTTATTTTATAAATAGTTCATCTTTTGCTCAAGGGGGACAACGTCCGTCGCAAGTTGATGATGTAATTTGTCCATGTGTGGTCTAGTCCTATGGAATGTTATTAGCATGTCCTAATAAAAAACAACTTAATACTTCCTATAGGTTAATATGAACATCAAAACAACATTTTAGATATGTTTTATTAGCATATGCATTCCATATATTCCATATCTGGGCCACGCATAGACAAATGACATCCTCAACCTTCAGTAAAAGATGAACTATTTCTAAAATAATTAAAATATTGAAGGTGTTTTTAATTATTTATTTTAGTTAAAGAGGGCAATTATTATGTATTAAGGCATATTTGGCTTTGAACTATATTAACTTTCAAAATTCTTCAAAATTAACCAATATACAAGCTCACACTGCAATCTACTATTTTTGCTAGTTTTGTGCGACATGCTCGTACAACAAAGTAGGGCATTAATTTGAAAACAAAAGAAAACATAAAAAAGTTGGAATTTTGAGATACACGGTTTCCTCCGGACAGCGGCGATATGTAACCATGGGTCAAGGGGTCACTGGCATTGGTTTGGTTCTTTCAAGCCAAAACTCTCAAGGGTCGGAGCAAGGCCAACTTACCAGGGTTGCCAGATCTGCTTATTATAATTTCCCGGCAAGATTTTATTTGAAAATAGCCAATCTACAAGCTCACAACGCGTCACATTGCGATGCGTTGTGAGCTTGTAGATCTGCTATTTTCAAATAGCTGATGTGTATGTTAAAGTGCTCATTGTGGCCCATAGTCGCTTCTTTTGGGCTGGTTTTCCTAGACCTGGTTGCTTGTTTCTCTCACAGAATCTGGCAACACGGCAACTGACCTGTCGAGCCCCGAAAAAGTGCTTGGACCCCCGATGAGAACAGGCATGGAGTAAAGCCTCAGCTAACTAAAGAAAAACCCAGTCAGAACCTTGGCTTCGGTGTATAGGTTTATGCTTGATTGCGCTGAAGGATTCATAGTGAGCAAAAACCCAAAGAGCAAAGACATATAGTAACTTAAACAAAACATGGATATTGATCCATCTCCAGAATCCAGCTAAAACTCTTGAATGAAAGATACGCTTTGCATGAAAGTCATGGTGTCACCAAGTTTCCCACAAGGTTCTCTTGTGTGATTTATGAGCCATGGGGCCATTCTGTTCTCCAAGTTGTACTCATGATTGATTCATGAGTCATGATTTGAATCAATGGGTTGCAAATAAACATCTCCTCTATTGGCACTGCAGGAAAGCATCAAAAACAACCCAGTAGGAGTCCTAGAGAATAGGCATTGTTTTCTTTAAGCATTCCCATGCTCTGCACTGCTGTTAGTTTCATCGTGGGCCTTCATATTCAACATTGTATCTAAAATTGATCTAAATCGATGTAGTCACAATGTTTGTTTATTGCCATTTGTATTTTATGGGAGGCCACGACCTCCACTACAGAAACAATTTGCAGCTTCTACTATGCTCGTCCCTCTTTCATGTCAGAAGAAGCCAAGCGCATGCGTTCAGCCGAGTGTACACGTGTCAAACCTTGTGCTGGTGACAGATTCTAACCACATGAAATCCTAGCGTCCTCTTCTCATGTCATAATAGGCAAACTTGGCTTAGAGATTTGGGCAATGTGCTACACATGGAGAGAATTCGGTATGCAATCAACAAAAAAGATCACGTCTTTCTGGAAAATATGGCAGCCTCTGTTGGATAGGTGGCCGGTCTCTTGTGATGGAGCCAGCCTGTGCTCGAGGTGCAGCCCCTCAAGTGCTTGAGAGAGGTGTGGGTTATTTCACTTAAAAAAAAAATCTGGGTCATTCGCCTACTCAGGCTTTTGTGAGCCCTCCAGACAGTTTTTAAGTTGCTTGATTCAGTATTTAGATGTTTGATATTAATTGTTATCAGACACGCCCCCTTCCTATACAAACCCATTATAACTTCAAACTCCATTTTGAACATGTTAGATTCATCAAAAACACCCGTCCTTGGTTCGGGTGACTCACCCTGCCTTAGAAGGACAATATCAGTCACCAGAACCAAGGACAAGTGTTGAGGAATCTAACATGGTTAAAATGGAGTTTGAAGTTACAATGAGTTTGTATAGGAAGGGGCATGTCTGATAAAATGAAAATGAAACATCTAAATACTGAATCAAGCAACTTAAAAACTGTCCAGGGTGCTCACAAAAGCCTGAGTAGACGATAAAAAAAGAGCAAAAAAAGAAAAGTGAAATATCCCTTTCCTGTAAGCTGTGACAATCCTTCGATAAAAATGATTTTAAAATGCAACTAATTATGCATTTAGTCTTAGTCTTTCGAATAACACACCATCTAGTTTAGTCCTATTTTATTCATCCGAAATAGTTTAGTCTCAGTCTAGTCTTAGTCGACTAAATATCAAAATCTTAGTCTTTTAGTCTTACAGTCTTAGTTAACAAAATTAACACTGGTTGTTGTGACACGTACGTTGTAAGCTTGTAAATCGGCTATTTTCTATTTGATGTACATAGGGTTTAACCCTTTAAGGCCGGGAAGGGAACGCATCTCATTTTAAGATTTCTTTGGCTATTCAAAAATAGCAGATATACAAGCTCATAGCGCGGCACCGAGTGCCGCGCTATGAGCTTGTAGATCTGCTATTTTTTAGAAAAATCCTGAAAATTTGTGCAAATCTTTATACATTTTTAACTCAAATCTTTGCTTCTGGGGGTCCCTGGAACAAAATATTTTTAGATGGGAGGGGGTCCGCGGTCAAATACATATTATTTTGGGGGTCCTTGACAAGTTTGAAAACCATTGATAATATAGCAACAAAAAAAATCAAAAAATTCAAACTTAGGATTTAGAAGACATTTGTAAAATCCCCAGAAGCAAAGATTTGAGTTAAAAACTTTCGCTTAAAAAAATAATAAAAAAAATTCAAACTAAAGATTTGCACACATTTTCATGATTTAAAAAAAAAAAAAAGCAGATCTACAAGCTTGTAGATAGCCCAAATAAATCTTAAAATGACACAGATGCGTTCCCGGTCTTAAAGGGTTAAGTGGTTAAGGGAACAAACTTATACCAGTACCTTATACTGAAGCATGGACGAGGAGCAGAATGCATCTTTCAGTACAATTGAAACCGTGAAAATTGGCTTTTCTTTTGCTCGGAAAAACCGTTTCTATGAAACGTAAACACAAGCAGAGGAGGGACCCTGCGCTTGGAATTTGGGCCCTCACCCCAAATATTTCGGAATCATTTGCATCTATAAACTCTTCCATACTTTTTAGGGGGCTCATGGCCCCAGGGCCATTGGAATCCTAACGTTACTAACTTTTCACCCCTGTTTTGGCGCCAGGGACCCCTGAGTTGACATTGATTCGTATGTACAGAACACCACAGTTCCTTAAATCTGTACACAGCAAGGTCGAGTTAGTGAACATCTGACCAGCATTTTTATAGACCTTTTCCCTGTTAGTCTGCTGGACTCTGTGTGACGATTCTAACAGAATGACCTTAAATCCAGGAACTTGAGAGGAACTTGCGCATCAACATCTTCAGCCCTTTAAAAAAAAAACAGTCTCTTTAAGAGGAAGCACTCCTGGCATTTGACACAGCATCGCCACTTCTCACATATATACAGGCTCTTAGTCAGAGGAACATGATTAGAGCAAGAAGAGGGGTTTAGAGGGAGAGAAAGGAAGAGAGAGAGTGCAGATCAATAGTATAACCTGGGAAGAGAGAAAGAAGAAAAGCTTTACAAAAATTAAGAACGAGAAGAGCAGTGGTGCAAAGTAAATAAGCAATTTCCAATACTTTTACTTCTACTCCACTACATCTCAGAGGCAAATATTGTACTTTTACTCCACTACAATTATTTGAAAACGTTAGTTACTAGTTACTTTGTAGATTTTGATTATTACTACAAAACATATAGTAACCACTTCAGCCCTGTATACATTTCAGCCATTTGAAAATAGCCGATCTACAAGCTCACAATGCGTCGCGATGCGACGCATTGTGAGCTTGTAGATCTGCTATTTTCAAAAGATTTTTACACATTTGAAAACTTGAAATGGGACATCCTGCATAATGAGTACTTTTACTTTTGGTACTTTAAGTAGATTTTGATGCCAATACTTTACATATTGCATTCTGGACTTTTACTTTTAACACAGTATTTTCTTTTGCATTTGATACTTTCACTTAAATAAAACATGCGAGTACTTTTCCCACCACTGGATAAAGTGGTAAACAGCAACAAAAAGACAGAGAGAGCGTGAAAGAGAGGGGAAGATAGAGAGAGAGAGAGAATGAAGAGGTAGAATTCTTCGGCACAGCAAGAGGAATGCTCGAGAGCTGACCAAAAGCATGTCATCGGCTGTGCCCAGTGCATCACCGTAAAGAGATCTGCTCCATCTCAGCCACGCATTCCCGCGTTTATAGCCCAGGTTTTGGAACCAACAAGGTGCACATCCAGGCCATAGCTTTGGATTTACCAAGGTCTCTCTATATCCAGGAGTTTAAACAACCTTCCATTCACTCTGTGTTTCACAAGCAGGGGAACTGATGCTCAAAAAGTGGGAAAGAGAGACATTCTCACAGCTTTATAGGCTTAGGAAATAGGTAGGTTAGTGTTAGTTCGGCAGACAGACAGACAGACAGACAGACAGACAGACAGACAGACAGTAGTAGATAGAAATTCAGTTGTCAAGTAAAATTTCATGATTGTGACCGCCCTAAGTGCTATACTAAATGAAAATGGCAGAGTGTATTGTATCGGCACCACAAGACAAAATATCTCTACTTTCATCTTTTGTGAAGATGTTGAAGCTTCATTATTTTCCTCTTCACAGATAAACCAATTCCAGTTGTACACCCGCTGTGTCCCTTACAGTCTGTCCCTTGTTTACAGTGTCAGTGAACAAAATGTCTGAACCTGCGGTTCCTCTCATACTGAGCTGGATTCTATATGGCAATAACACATGATCAGAAGGGTAAAACTAACCTGTCTCACGACGGTCTCTGAAACAAAGATACAGGTAAGGGTTGAGAACAATAGTAAGTAGTAGTAACACTAGTAAACATAGGATAACTATATAACATAAAAGACAGTATAAAGATGACATAAAGGTAGGGTAAGTGATTTACTTTTGTTAAAATAAGTGTTACATAGCTCTATATTCTGATAGTACTCATTGCTATAGAGTGTTTGTTCAGTAAAAGGAGTCTCCATGTCTCTCCAGCTCTTTATTAAACAGAAAATGCATTTTCAGTGCTCTCTCCTGATTGACTTAAATGTTGTCACCTACCTGAAAATGTACTATATTGTGTTTACTAAAGAGCTGGAGAGACCCCTGTGACCGAACAAACGCTCTGTAGCAATGATTGCTATCAGAATATAGTACTTTAACCTTTTTATGAAAAAAAAAGAACCAAAAAAATATCACTTACCCTACCTTTAACATCTGGCCTTATTATCTTAGGTAGTGTAATGTTAGTGTATTATTGTGTCAAGACTTTCAGTATGACAGAGGGTCAAATGTGGGGCCCAAGTAAAAAGCCAGTGACAAACCAATTTCTGTAAACCAGGTTATTCAGTGAAATCTGAATCTGAAAAGAACTGAATGCAGATAATTATGAACACTCTCACTTGAATGTTCACATAACAGAAACCCTGGAGCAGTAAAGTGTTGCTAGAAGAAAACATTGAAGACATTTGTTATTGTACAGCATAATTTAATATTCAAAAAATATAAACAATTTATAAAAAATACTACTTCCATTTTATATAGTCTCATCTGCATGTAAATTTAGCCTGCCCTGAAATTTCCACTGAATTATCATAGAATTATATATTATAACAATTGCTTTACAACTAATCTCCCCCCCAAAAAAAATAAATCTAAAAGGAAAATGCAATGGTGATGTACAGTATAAATCATCAACAGTTTATTCCAAAAAGCTACACAGCATTTTTCTTATTTTCCAATAGCAAATATTGCCAAGACAATTGTGCTTGTGTGGTGTTATCATCATGATTCAGGCCTTCCAACAATGTGTGGTTATCAGGAAAAAAAAATACAATCCTTATTTTTTAATAGTATTAATCCATTAAAATATTGTATCAGTTGATTTTCATCCCTGCCGAGGAGGATTTAGTTTATTTCATTTACTCATCAAGACGATCTAAAGCCACATTGTGATGATCGTGAACTAACCATGTGTGGAGAGAGACTAGAGACAGTTTGCTATATAAGCTCATGATGCTTCATTTTGATCGTTTGCGCATTCGGTGTCGCGCGCACCGAAAACAGCAGATCCGCAGGCTTTACATCGTGAGCTTGTAGATCGGCTATTTATTTCCGGCGAGCAACAAGGTTTAAATCAGTCTTAAGATGCAGTCCAGGTGCAACAGGCCATCTGGCTTTCCCTTTTTGTACTTCCTCTGCAGACAGTGTTCTCCTCCAGATCACATGAAACCCTATCGCCAGAGCCTCCGTCAATCTGCTGCACTTTCTCTGGAGGTCAAAGCTCTGGAGAGGAGAGTCTTGTCCGGCATCGTATATACTTAGAACTCCCCCGGAAACGCTGTAGGCGAGGAGGAGCGTTCGCAACAAGATCTGTTCTCAGAAGAACACTCATTGTCCCTGTTGTCAACCCGGCCGTCCCAGTCCGTTCGGAAAGTGTAGAAATACTGATGCGCGTGTGTGTGTGTGTGTGTGTGTGTGTGTGTGTGTGTGTGTGTGTGTGTGTGTGTGTGTGTGTGTGTGTGTGTGTGTGTGTGTGTGTGTGTGTGTGTGTGTGTGTGTGTGTGTGTGTGTGTGTGTGTGTGTGTGTGTGTGTGTGTGTGTGTGTGTGTGTGCGTGCGTGCGTGCGTGCGTGCGTGCGTGCGTGCGTGCGTGTGTGTGTGTTTCTGTCAGTGGTGGAAAGTAACTTAACTATAGGCTACATGTACTCAAGTACTGTACTTTTTTTTTGGTATTTGTACTTTACTAGAGTATTTCCAATTTCCAAAACTTTTACTTCTACTCCACTACATCGCAGAGGCAAATATTGTACTTTTACTCAACTGCAATCATTTGAAAACTTGAGTTACTAGTTACTAGAAATAAACAGTAACAACTTCAGCCCTATATATACATTTCGGCCATTTGAAAATAGCCGATCTGCAAGCTCACAATGCGCCGCGATGCGACGCATTGTGACCTTGTAGATCGGCTATTTTCAAAAGATTAGTATACATTTGAAAACTTGAAATGGGAGATTTTGCATAATGAGCATATATAACCAAGCACATTTTGAATTCCGGACTTTTACTTGCAACAGAGCAGTTCTACACATTGCAGTATTGATACTTTTACTTAAGTAAAACATTTGAGTACTTTTTCCACCACTGGTTTCTGTCGACGTGTGTGCGTGTGCGCGCGCGCGCGTGTGCGCGCGCGCGTGTGCGTGTGTGTGTGTGTGTGTGTGTGTGCACGCGCACGCGTATGTGTCTGGAAACAATGCACAGAATGTGTGCAGGCATGCTCGGAGCGCAACGTCTCTCTCTCTTCCCCCCTCGCCCCTGGAATCCTCATCCGCGGTCCCTTCATTTACACGTGTGCATGTCGTTCATGCTCTCGCAGCGCCGGCAGCGCACGTAGCAGCACCACACGAACTTGCACTCGCAGCGCTCCACGTGGCGCACCACGTGCGTGTTGTAGCCGCGGCCGCAGCACAGCAGGTTGCAGCCGTCGGGGCCCTGCGAGGCGCGGTTGCACCGTCGCCCCCTGGTGCCCGTCACGCCCCAGCGCTTGTCCTCCAGGCAGTAGTTGGGCGACTTGGCGAGGAAGACGAGCTCCTGCTTCTCGATGGGCACGCGCCGCTGCTCCCTCTCCTTCCGCTTGGCCTTCCGCTTGCTGTGGGACGAGCGGTCCAGCACGTGCACGCTGCCCTCGTAGCGCTCCTTCAGGTGGTTGCCCACGCGCTCGAACGGCGCCATGGTGCGCCAGCACGTCTTGACGGCGCAGGAGCCCGACACGCCGTGGCACCGGCAGTCGGTGGACATGGTCTTCTCGATGGCCTTTAGGAGGGTCAGGAGGAGGAAAAAGGTTTCAGCGGACATGTATACTGTACATTGCAACACAGTCTCACTCCCAAGAAGTCACATGTTGACTTTTGTGCAGAACCCCTTCCAGTCACATTGTGAACGCGTCGCGTTGTGAGCTTGTAGATCTGCTATTTTCAAATAGCCTTAGTATGTATAGAATAGGGCTAAAGTGCTTAATGTATGTTTTATAATATAATAATGTATATATGCAATGTAATTTTTAACTAAAGTTGACAAATAATTGTAGTGGAGTAAAAGTACAATATTTGCCTCTGAGATGTAGTGGAGTAGAAGTAAAAGTATTGAAGATTGGCTGTAGCTGTTCTGTTTTTCTTGCTTACTGCAGGCTGTGATGACACCTGGATTTCTTTTGGGGATTAAAGGGATAGTTCGCCCAAATATATATATTTTTTTCCTATCGATTAGTCACCCCATGGAGACTTGAATTCATTGATATTTTTTTGTTTTTGTCGCATTCCAGCGGACCGGTATGGCAGCGGTTCCGGTAGGAGACACAAAGGAGACTCTTTGTGTCTCCTACCGGAACCACTGCCGGTCATCAAATTATTGGCTTAGGAATGCGACAAAAACGAAAACATCCCCATGAATTCAAGTCTCCATGGGGTGACTAATCGACAGAAACAAAGTCATTTTGGGGGTGAACCATTTCTATCTATGTAACTCTTCCTAGCTATTAGTTATTAGCTATTATCTATATGGGTGTATAGCTACTGAGCAGCAGCGCCCAGCGAACAGCAGTTGTGGGGTTCAAGCATCTTGCTCAAAGGCCCAGGGATCCAACCTGGGGAACCTTCCGGTTCCCAGGAGAACCGCTCTATACCTCCCCAGACATTTCCCCTAAGCGGAAACGGGTTGCTATCTTTATTTGAAGCTCCAGCGCCCGATAGAGCCGTGACCTCATGTTGTTACGCTAACAGTTTGCATTTCAGTCTTAACACAGCAGCAGGGTGGAGGCAGGAGTCAGGCGTTACTACCCCAGGGTGGAGGCAGGAGTCAGGCGTTACTACTACTACCCCCTGGGGCACTATCCGCACTTAAACCTCTCTCACTGATACAATAGACTCTACACTACAGGGCACTGCTGGAACAAGTGTTCCTGGATTCCCTGGGGGGGGGGGGGGGGGGCACAAGCCCACCATGGCCAGAGACAGTGGTCTCTGGGTGACCCCGTTTTAGCCCCCCCCCCCCCCCCCCCCGTTCTTCTCTGGTTCGGCCCCTCTTAACCTTCCACCTCGGCTTGCGGACGGACAGTGGGAAAAAGACTGTAAACAGTAAACACACACTGCTTTCTTTGTACTCTAGAAGAGGTGTGTGTGTGTTGTGTGTGTGTGTGTGTGTGTGTGTGTGTGTGTGTGTGTGTGTGTGTGTGTGTGTGTGTGTGTGTGTGTGTGTGTGTGTGTGTGTGTGTGTGTGTGTGTGTGTGTGTGTGTGTGTGTGTGTGTGTGTCCGGAATTCAAAATTGAGTTTACTTGAGTAAAAGTACAAAACGTATTGGTATCAAAATATACCTAAAGTACCAAAAGTAGAAAGAACTCATTATACAGAACGCCCCATTTCACAAGTTCAAAATATGTGTGCATGTGCGTGTGCGTGTGCGTGCGCGTGTGTGTGTGTGTGCGTGTGCGTGTGTGTGTGTGTGTGTGTGTGCGTGTGCGTGCGTGCGAGCGTGCGTGCGTGTGTGCGTACTGTACACGCGTGCATTTGAAAATAAGTGTACTTCTGTGTGTGTGTATGCCTGTCTAAAGATCAGTGCCTGTAACAGTATTTGTCTGTTGTCATTTTGCTATGGGTGTGTTTACAAGGGACATTCCTTTGAGCGAATTATTGGCAAGGAAACGTCTATACCACTGTGCCGTGCCTCTCCCAATTACTCAATATGGATGCGATGAGCGGGACTTATTGCAACTCTGATTCCGTCACTCATATCCTCCCATTCTGTTATGTCCTCATTGCTCTTGTACTAGTTGGCTGTTCTTTTTTTTGTTTTTCACTTTTATGTTTTCGGATGAGGGTACACAAGCACATTTCTAGTGGCGTAGAGTGGTGGAAAAAGTACTCAAATGTTTTACTTAAGTACAAGTATCGATACTGTAGTGTAGAAGTCCTCTGTTACAAGTAAAAGTCCGGAATTCAAAATTGAATTGAGTAAAACTATAAAAGTATTGGTATCAAAAATAAATGTACGTAAAGTACCAAAAGTAAAAGTACTAAAATGTTTGAAAATAGCAGATCTACAGGCGTGTAGATCGGCTAGGTTCAAATAGTGTATGTATAAAATATGGCTAAAGTGGTTAATGTCTGTTTTATAATCTAACACTTTATATCTGCAAAGTGACTAGTAAGGAAAGTTTTCAAATAATTGTAGTGGAGTAAAAGTACAATATTTGCCTCTGAGATGTAGTGGAGTAGAAGTAAAAGTCCTGAAAATTGGAAATACTCTAACAGTAAAAAAAACACCTCAAAATTGTACTTACAGTAAGTACAGTAAATGTACTTAGTTACTTTACACCTTGTACTAGTTGGCGTTTCTTTTTTTTTGTTTTTCACTTTCATGCCTTCGGATGAGAGGATCTAAGCACATTTCTAGTGGCGTCGTGCATGTTGTAGAAGTAACTCTTTTAGACACACTGCACGGCCTTCTGGACCCGTGTTATTTCTAAACTCGGCAGAGAAGAAAGAAATCTCATGACTCGAGTGCCTTTTCCGTTGCTCCATCCCGTGAAGCATCGCTTTGCTTTCATTGATCGTGAACAGGAACGCATCAGTGTCATTTTAAGATCCCTTTGGGCTATTCAAAAATAGCAGATATACAAGCTCATAGCGCGGCACCGAGTGCCGCGCTATGAGCTTGTAGATCTGCTATTTTTATTCTTTTTAATCGTGAAAATGTGTGCAAATCTTTGAATGTATATATTTTGAAAGGGAACATTTGTAACTCAAATCTTTGCTTCCGGGGATGTCCCTGGGACAACATATTTTGAGATGGGGGTCCGCATGTCATTTTGGGGGTCCTTGACATGAAAAAAGAACCACTGATATTATAGCAACATACATTTTTTTTTAACTGTTAGGATTTAGAAGACATTTGTACATTTGTAGAATCCCCCAGAAGCAAAGATTTGAGTTAGAAATGTTCGCTTTAAAATATATATTCAAAGATTTGCAAAAAACGTCACGATTTCAAACAAATAGCAGATCTACAAGCTCATAGCGCGGCACTCGGTGCCGCGCTATGAGCTTGTAGATCTGTTATTTTTTAATAGCCAAAGAAATATATAAAAATAACGTGTAAGTAACGTGTACGTTAAGAATTTTAGTATTTTTTCCACCACTGCACAATAGGAATCCAGACACCTCTCTCTCTCTCTCTCTCTCTCTCTCTCTCTCTCTCTCTCTCTCTCTCTCTCTCTCTCTCTCTGTGTGTGCTCTGGGTGACATATGTTGTGTGGCAGAGGGATGTCTGTGTGTATAAATACATATCTATGAGAACACATGCACGCGCCCCCCCATAGCCCTCTCTCTCACCTGTCGCCCGGCCTCGCTGTTGTGCTGGTTCATGGAGAGCAGGCCGTACCCCCCTCCTCCCCCTCCTCCCCCTCCTCCTCCTCCTCTGGACGAGGACGAGGAGGACGAGGAGGACGACACGTTCCTGGCGTTCCCGGTGTTGTCTATGAACTTCCGGCTGAACCACGTGCCGTAGTGGATGTGGTCCGAGCAGCCCCCCCAGTGCCAGCCCTCCTCCATCGCCACGGCAGATTGGGTCCCCGGGGGTCCCTGGAGGCTGGTGTCACAGCCGCACTCCGTCATGTTGCCCTGGCTGCAGGCGCGCGTCACGGCGTGGACCAGGCCCGCCGCCATCACCGCGTAGATGAACGCCGTCTCCTTGGTCCCTGTGCCCGCCATGTATACACACATCCACCACACATCCCCAGGGGAAGAAGAAACGTTCATTTACATATAGGACCAGTGGTGGGAAAAGTACTCACATGTTTTACTTGAGTAAAAGTATCAATGCTGCAATGTAGAAACAGTGGTGTCGAGTAACTAAGTACATTTACTCAAGTACTGTACTTAAGTACAATTTTGAGGTATCTGTACTTTACTTGAGTATTTCCAATTTATAATACTTTTACTTCTACTCCACTACATCTCAGAGGCAAATATTGTGCTTTATACTTGAAATCAGTATTGGTACTTTTACTTAAGTAAAGAATTTGAGTATTTTTTTCCACCACTGTGTAGAAATACTCTGTTAACGCTGTTAACGTCTCCTTGGTCTCTGTAAAAGCGTTGATTTTGACAACTAATTTTGATTTAGTTTTAGTCAGTCTTTTGAATGAAATTCTATTTAGTTTTAGTCATATTTTAGTCATCTGAAATGTTTTAGTTTTTGTCTAGTTTTAGTCGACTAAATATCATAAGATTATAGTCGACTAAATCTACAGTTGATTTAGTCGACTAAAATGTATATTGGTGGTGCCTTGATGGCGTCGTGATGGCTGATTTTACACTTGGTTGCATGCTGAAAATAGACGATCTATAGAGCTCACAATGCGTCGCGCTGCGACGCGTTGTGAGCTTGTAGATCTTCTATTTTCAGAGCTCAACACCCGAGCGCAACCAAACATAAAATGACTTGTCCTTTACTGTAGTTCTACTGGATCTCTTCTACACTCGACCCTCACTAACATTTTAGTCTAGTTTTTATTTGTTGACGAAATTGTCTATATGTTTAGTCTTAGTTTTAGTCATCGTAAACCGTACCTCTGTACAAATTGCAAACTGTTAATAAAGTAGTCAATGAATACATTAAAAAGATTCAAGTACTTTATTCTGATAGTAATCATTGCTACAGAGCATTTGTTCGGTCACAGGGGTCTCTCCAGCTCTTTAGTAAACAGAATACAGTACATTTGCAGGTACAGTACAGTGGTACCCTACAAAATTTAAGCCAATCAGGAGAGAGCACTGAAAATGCATGTTCTGTTTAATAAAGAGCTGGAGAGACATGGGGGACTTACTGAACAAACACTCTATAGCAATGATTACTATCATTGTATAGAGCTATTTAACACTTATTTTAACCAAAGTAAATCACTTACCCTACCTTAAGTATATCCAAGGATAACGAAAATAGCACATCTACACACTTATAGATAGAGATTCAACTTCTTTTTTTTTCTTTCTTTTTTTTTTTTTTTAAATGTCTGACAACTCTCACCTATAATGACATGGCCCAAAAATAGGGACGCCAGGTTGAAAAGTGGATAAGTAGGACTGGCAGAGGTTTCGTGTTTACCGCATACGAATCCTGGCTTCAGTTTGGGAGACTTTGAAGAGGATCTTTATTCATTTAAAACGTTTGGCTGGCCGTCGCATTCCGAGCAGACAGGGTGATGGTTGAACAATTATACCGCAAATTCATGACACCCTGCTGCACGTCTGCACTGTAATATCTGAGCGTTAATCACTTTAAAAGGAATCAGACCGGATCAGTAAAGATCAAAGATTTACCAAATTCAACTACCGCGTCTGTCGAAAGACGAAAGGCTGACAGAAGGCCCTTACGTTTAAACGATTTTGTTTATCGGAACTCACACACACACTCACACAAACACACGCGCGCACACGCACACACACTCTCAAGTACTGTATTTTTTTGAGGAATTTGTACTTTACTTGAGTATTTCCAATTTGCAATACTTTTACTTCTACTCCACTACATCTCAGAGGCAAATATTGTACTTTTACTCCTCTACAATGATTTGACAACTTTAGTTACTAGTTACTTTGTAGATTTTGATTATTGTTACAAAACATACAGTAACCAGTAACCACTTCAGCCCTATATGTGTATACATTTCCATTTTTTTGAAAATAGCCGATCTACAAGCTCACAAGGCGTCGCATTGTGAGCTTGTAGATCGGCGATTTTTATACATTTTGTACATTTGAAAACTTCTGCATAATGAGTACTTTCTACTTTTGGTACTTTTACTCAAGCACATTTTTTATTCCGGACTTTTACTTGTAACAGAGTGCTTTTACATTGCTGTATTGATACTTTTACTTAAGTGAACTAGTACTTTTTACACCACTGCACGCACACACACGCACACACAGACACACACACACACACACACACACACACACACACACACACACACACACACACACACACACACACACACACACACACACACACACACACACACACACACACACACAGTGAGGTGAGAGGCGCGGTAGACACCAGCTCCCATGGGAAAGGGACCTGGCCCAGACGGGGTGAGGCGCGTAGGGTTACACATCACAGTGTTTGAGGTGGAAGAGGTGATGATGGACAAGTATTGGCTCCTTACTACCAAAGTCTTGTGTTATTTCAGAGTTAAATTAACCACTTTATTAAGCCAAGATTTTTCAAAAATAGCAGATCTACAAGCTCATAGCGCGGCACTCGGTGCCGCGCTATGAGCTTGTAGATCTGCTATTTTTGAATAGCCAAAGAAAGCTAAAGTGACACAGATGCGTTCCAGGTCTCAATTTATATTAAAATTTGAAAATGTGGACATTCTTTAATTGTTTTGATTTGATTCGATTTTATTTTTATTATATGTGAACATTTTTGACATTTTTTCTCTTGGCATGCCTAGGGACACCAGGTGGAAAGTGCTTAGAGAACAAATCTCAAGCCAAACGCTTTCTAGTTAAAGGGGCATTTCGCCAAAAAAACAAATGGCTGATTTAGTTGGCGAAGATTCTGAAAATACTAACATACAAAGGATTATGCATCAACAAATCCAGTGGTGGAAAGTAACTAAGTACATGTACTCAAGTACTGTGCTTAAGTACAATTTGGGGACTTTTCTTTTTACTTTACTGGAGTATTATCATTTTTCTATACTTTTACTTCTACTCCACTACATCTCAGAGACAAATATTGTACTTTTACTCCACTACAATTATTTGAAAACTTTAGTTAATAGTTACTAAATAGATTTTGATTATTATTACAAAACATACATTTACCACATACATTTAAGCCCTATGTAAACTTTGGCTATTTGAAAATAGCAGATCTACAAGCTCACAACGTGTCGCATAGCGACACGTTGTGAGCTTGTAGATCTGCTATTTTCAAAAGACTTTTAAACATTTTAGACGCATAACCAGTACTTTTACTTTTGGTACTTTTAAGTACATGTTGAATGCCAAAACCTTTGTACTTTTACTCGACTACATTTTGAATTCCGGACTTTTACTTGTAACAGAGTATTTCTACTTTGCAGTATTGATACTTTTACTTAGGTAAACAATTTGAGTACTTTTTCCACCACTGAACAAATCTGGGCACGGTGGCCTGCTGAGTGCATGAACATGAGCTCTCACTATGAAACACTCCCAAGACTGCTGGGATTTACAGGCCGCTCTGATGAGTGAACTGTTTGAAATGTTTTGTATTGTTAGATGCGAGTCTGTGAAATGATTACAATGCTGCTGGGAAAAGCACTGCATAATATAGTAAAGTACTAAAATGTTTCAAAAGATTTGTATACATTCTATACACTTGTGAAATGGGACCTTGTGCATAATGAGTACTTTCACTTTTGGTACCTTAGGTACATTTTGATTCCAATACTTTAGTACTTTTACTCAAGTACATTTAGAATTCTGGACTTTCACTTGTAACAGAGTGCTTCTATATTGCCGTATTGATACTTTTACATAAGTAAAACACTTGAGTACTTTTTCCACCACTGGATGCACTACAGACGTGCAACATTGTCCATGGGAGCATTGGGCTGTGACAACTTCAAAGATTTGAACATCATCTGGGAGTTCATTTAACGTGTGATATTCAAGACATACTGACAGTCATATATTTGACACCATCTGCTGTGCCACCAAGCAAGAGAAATGTACTCTCCTTAGCTCCTGAATTTGGATCATCACCAGAGGGATAAGTCACCTGGAACGATAGCCTAATTAAATAAAGAATCCTCTTATTCGATTAGAATAACGTCTAGCTTTTTAGAGAGAACATAAAAGGAACATCTGCAGTCATGGGACAACATTCTCAAGCCTCTTAGGGCAAAGTTAAACACGTCCTAACTAACTAAATGTGAAACCGTGGTAAAGATAGCGTGAAGAAGTTAACTTTCTCAATAATAACATGCTGTTGCGTTTGTAACTTTCTAGTGAAGTAACGGATGCTGACTGGTGGAATGTGTGAGGCACTGGAGAGAGGTGAGGCGAAAAGCAAAGAGTAATCTCCACGTCAGACCAAAAATGGAAGATTTAACCCTTTAAGGCCGGGAAGGGAACGCATCTGTGTCATTTTAAGATTTCTTTGGCTATTTTTGGAAAATCCTGAAAATTTGTGCAAATCTTTATACATGTTTAACTCAAATCTTGAGTTTGACTCAAATGCTTTTAACATTTTAACTCAAATGCTTCTGGGGGTCCCTGGAACAAAATATTTTTAGTTGGGAGGGGGTCCGCAGTCAAATACATATTATTTTGGGGGTCCTTGACAAGTTTGAAAACCATTGATAATATAGCAACATAAGTAAAAAAAAATCTGCAACTTTCGGAAAAAAGTACTTTAGGATTTAGAAGACATTTGTAAAATCCCCAGAAGCAAAGACTCGAGTTAAAAACTTTCGCTTTAAAAAAGTATATATATATTCATTTAAAAAAAAAAAAAAAAAGCAGATCTACAAGCTCATAGCACGGCACTCGGTGCCGCGCTATGAGCTTGTATATCTGCTATTTTTTAATAGCCAAAGAAATCTTAAAATGACACAGATGCGTTCCCGGTCTTAAAGGGTTAAGGAATAAAAACCATGCAGGACTGAGATTTCCAGGGAGCCAGAACTCGCAGGACCTTAGGCCTTGGAAACAAGCTCGCTAGAATAAAGAAACCATGTCTTGTGTTACATGTCGACTTGAGGTCTCGAAATTAGTATAATCCCGCTGGTTTTACGGCCGACAGGGCGCAAGGGGTTTCTCTGTTCAAAGAGACACTTGACCGTGGATAAAATGCTGTTGAAACAGATAAACCGGAGCAGATGTGCCCACAGAGGTGTTCTCTATTTGCTGGTTCAAGTGGCTGGGGGGATATTATAGCCTACACACATTACCAGAGTTGTAAAGTAACTAAGTATATTTACTCAAGTACTGTACTTAAGTACAATTCTGAGGTGTTTTTTTTACTTTACTTGAGTATTTCCAGTTTTCAATACATTTACTTCTACTCCACTACATCTCAGAGGCAAATATTGTACGTTTACTCCATTGCAATTATTTGAAAACGTTAGTCACTGGTTACTTATAAATTATTATATCATAAAACATACATTAACCACTTCAGCCCTGTTTTAGATATAGGCTATTTGAAAATAGCCGATCTACAAGCTCACGCACACGACACGATGTGAGCATCGTCTATTTTAAAATTGTTCAGTAGGCTACTTTTACTTTTGGTACTTTAAGTATATTTTGATGCCAATACTTTTGTACTTTTACTCAAGTAACATTTTGAACACAGGCCTTTTGCTTGTAACAGAGTATTTCTACATTGCAGCATTGATACTTTTACTTGTGAGTAAAATGTGAGTACTTTTTCCACCACTGCATATTACGTCCGTAAATCAGATCACCATCTCTCTGAACAACCATGACACATTTTTAGGACTCACGTCCACCACGAGAAGGGAATGAGTTTTACTGGCATTGGTCTTGACTCAAACCATTGACACAGTCATGCAGTTATAGCCTAAACCATTGGTTCTCAAAGTGGGGTCCGCGGACCCCCAGGGGTCCTTGGGGGAGTTCCAGGGGGTCCCCAGCTAAATGATAGATTAGGCACCAAATGGACCCTTATGGGTCTGTAACTCTGAGAGTGTACAAATGGAACCAAATGGACCCTAACGGGTCCATTTGGTTCCATTTGTACACTCTCAGAGTTAAATTGACATAGATTTTACAATATAAATTGCGGTCCAAGTGATAGAAATGCCTTAAATGGGGGTCTGTAGCCCTAATGCATGTTACACTGGGGTCCTTGAAATTAAAATGGTTGAGAATCACTGCTAGAGCCGTAAAAAATCTTCTCTTATGGGGGTCCCTGGCATATCTTTTGAAATGGGGGTCCGCGGGCTAGTAAGTGTCAATTTGGGGGTCCTTGACATGAAAAAGTTTGAGAACCACTGGCCTAAACGCATGATTTAAGTTGAAATGGGTAAATGTGTAACGGCTTGATATGTATTTATATTTGTACAGAGACAAACATTCGACAACAAAGAAGATTTGTAATAAATACAAAATACACTTTTTTTCCCCCTCCAACACTTTAAAATTGGGGGGAAATGTTAAAGTGCTGTTCATCCATTTGTAACTATGAGTGTACAAATGTAATAAAATTAACCCTTAGGGGTTCATTTGGTTATATTTGTACACTCAGAGTTAAAGATGCAGTAAGGGATTTTATGATGTTAAAATAAGTGTTAAATACTAAATAGCTCTATATTCTGATGTATATGTCTTTGTTCAGTAACAGTGTGTCCCCCTCAGTCGGAACTGAACTGGAACACTATACAATTGAAGCTGATACATGGATACTCTCTCCTATGATTGGATGAAATTGACAACCCACCTGGAAATGCATTTTCAGTTTTTTAAAGAGCTGGAGAGACAGGGAGACCCCTAATACTGAACAAACACTCATACTATCAAAATATAGAGCTTATTTAACCTTTTCACACACACATGTTTTTATTATTATTTTAGGCAAAAAATATCACTATAGCCTACCTTTAAATGAACACTCGGGATTTGTACAGTGCATGAGTTTACTTTTACTTCTACTCCACTACATCTCAGAGACAAATATTGTACTTTTTACTCCACTGCAATTATTTGAAAACTTTAGTTACTTTGTAGATTTTGATTGTTCTTACAAAACATACATTAACCACTTCAGCCCCATATACATTTTAGCCATTTGAAAATAGCAGATCTACAAGCTCACAATGCGTCATGATGGACGCATTGTGAGCTTGTAGATCTGCTATTTTCAAAGATTTTTTTAAAAAACATTTTATACATTTGACATTTCACAAGTTTACACACACACACACACACACACACACACACACACACACACACACACACACACACACACACACACACACACACACACACACACCGATATAGCCGATCTACAAGCTGGTAGATCTGCTATTTTCAAAATGTTTTTTTTTGTACATTTGAAAATTGTGAAATGGGACATTCTGCATAATGATTAGCCTACTTTTGGTAGCCTACTTTAAAGGTAGGGTAAGTGATTTTCTTTGGTTAAAATAAGTGTTAAATAGCTCTATATTCTGATAGTACTCATTGCTATAGAAAAAGGAGTATCCTTGTCTCTCCAGCTCTTTATAAAACAGAAAATGCATTTTCAGTTTAATTTCCAATTGTATCCAATCAGGATAGAGAACTCAATCAGGATATAGATTAAACAAGTGAAATTGGAAGTGATGACACTAAGAACTGAGCAGGCAAAATTGGAACTGCATGGAACACTATAAAAAAATTAAGCTTAAAAATGGGTACTTTCTCCTGATTGGCTGAGATTTTGACACCTAGAAAATGTATTTTCTGTTTATTAAAGAGCTGGAGAGACGGGGAGACTCCTGTTACTGAACAAACAATGATAGCAATGGTTACTATCCGAATATAGTGCTTTAACCTTTTAACAGAATACTTTTTGTTTTAACCCAAAAATATCATTTACCCTACCTTTAAGTACATTTTGATACCAATACTTTTGTACTCAAGTACATTTTGTGATGCCATATAGTCTACAGTCTTACCGCTGTTTGACTCGTAGCCGAACACAGAGTGTCCCTTGGCGGCGGTGGAGCAGTTCCAGCGTTCGTGCTTGAACTGGGTCTGGCACTCCGCGATGCCCAGGCGCGCTCCGTCCTGGATGCTGGACAACAGGAACGGCCTCCTCCTGCACAGCTCCTTCTGCCTGTAGGTCAGCGGGAGGTTGGAGCAGCCGAGTTTCTCCGGGACCCCCACGGATGTGATCCCCAACCACCTAAGATGAGGAGGAGACACGTCAAATAAACTAGTTTCTCCTGGACCGCATGTGATTTCCAACCATCTGATTAGACCAGTGGTTCTCAAAGTGGAGTCCAGGGACTGACTCTCAAGGTTCCTTGAGGGGGGTCTAAATTGACCCTTACAAGTATGTAACTCTGGCAGTGTACAAATGGAACTAAATGGACCCTAACGGGTCCATTGTACCCGTTAGTTCCATTTGTACACTGCCAGAGTTAAGGGGGGGGGGGGGTTCTTGAAATGTAAAAGTCTCAGAACCACTGGATTAGACCATAGTTATAATGGATGAGACACATACAAAAAAACTGGGAAATCATTACCAATGCACCCCATGCTGTGCGTAAATTGGGTTAATTAGGCTATTAAGGCAGAGCGCGCGGGTGCGCCTGTCGTTGCTAGTCACTGAATTGAGTGCAAACTAAGGGACCCCAATTGAAACAAGCCATAGGCCTTTTTAAAAGAAATAATCCTATTTGACCTTGTATTTGAACTGTACTTTCATTCATGTGCTTTCATTCTGCAAACTTCTAAATAAAGTATTCAATCAAATCAATCAATCAATCAATGATTTGCCAATAATATCACCCACAGTGGTGTAAAGTAACTAAGTATGCTACCTACATTTAGGCTACATACAATACAAGTACAATTTTGAGGTCTTTTTACTTTCTTAATAGTATGTACAATTTTCAATGCTTTTACTTGTACTCCACTACATCTCAGAGTCAAATATTGTAGGATTCTTTTTACTCCATTACAATTATTAGAAAACTTTAGTTAGCCTACTAGTAATACATTGATTTTTTTTTTATTACGATTTTACGATCTACAAGGCAAGCTCACAACGTGTTGCATCGATTCGCGACGCGTTGTGAGCTTGTATATCTGCTGTATGATCTTGCAACACTTGAAATGGGACTTTCTGCATATAATGACCACTTTTACTTTTGGTACTTTAACCCTTTAAGACCTGTCACTTAAGATTCTTTGGCTATTCAAAAATAGCAGATATACGAGTGCGCGCCATGAGCTTGTAGATCTGCTATTTTTGAAAAATCGTGAAAAAATATATTTTTCAAAATGTTAGGATTTAGAAAACATTTTTAAGAGGTCTTAATGGGGTAAGTACATTTTGATGCCAATACTTGTGTAATTTTATTAAAGTAAAATGTAGTAGCCTACTTTTCCCACCACTGCCCACTAGCTGACGAGATAAAATACCCACATGTTCATAATAATATACTTACATCCAGCTGGCTTGGCAGCAGAGGGGATAGAGGGAGAAGGGAAGGAGAAACAGAACACAGATCTGATGTACTCCACAGTGCTTCTTCTCCATTGCCTCTTCATCTATAGAAGCGTGTGTCCATATAGTGTATGTCCATCCATGGACAGCCTGGTCCCTGAGCGGCTCTCTCTCATGCTAAAAACCCCAGTCAGTTAATCCTCATGCAGCGCGCTTTAACCCAGACTGATGCGATGTACAAGTAAAGGGTTTTCCTCCATACGACTCCTCATGGTGACTTTTACGCATGACGGCGATCGATCAGCCCCCGTGATGGCCGCTGCAGGGAACTCATCGTGCCGTTAAGAAGTGATCCACATGCTCAGTGATCTAGTGGTGATCTGGTGTCTGTGTGTCTGTGAGAGTCTCCAGACTATAGTGTTTATGTGGGTCTGATGGGGGAGAGACGCTTATAGGCACCAAGGAGAGATGTCTCTCTGATCCATGCAGGCTCCCTATTGGACCATCCTTCAATTCATATTCAGCAGACGTCAGTCCAGTGGTGTCCAAGTATCTAAGTATATTTACTCAAGTACTGTCTGTACTTAAGTACAATTTTGAGGTATTTTTTACTTTGCATATTTTGAGCTTGTAGATCTATGTTTTGTTACTTTTGAATTGGAATCTTGAATTTATTTTTTGCTATTTTTTAATTGGAATCCTGAAAGGAAAAATGTGTATTTAATTTAAAAGGTATTTAGTTATGCATTATGTTAACTTAATTAACTCAAATAATACATTGGACATAATGAATTAACAGATAATATAGTTGTACTGTAATACTAGTCATTAAACTATAGACTGAACTGAAGTAATTAAAGCGGGTCGTGTTTGCATGTTTTGAATTGTAACAGCTGAAATCAATGATGATATATCAGTATTCCAATATGGGCGAATTAAGTGAAGGTGGGGGCCCCATGTGGCAAACAAAAAGCCAAACCTTTTCATGTCAAAATGATATGTAGCCTATTTGGCTGCGGACTCCCATCTCAAAAATATTTTGTGCAAGGGATTTTTCAAAAATAGCAGATCTACAAGCTCATAGTGGGCACTCAGTGCCATGAGCTTGTACGTATCTGCACATTTTTTTTAATAGCCAAAGTATAAAATATGGTTAAATGATTGTGACGCTATATTAACATATTTTGCTGGTGACCCCCTAGACGACCCCTAACGAAATCTTTCGTCTAACGAAAATTACCAATCAACTGTAAATTGCCTGAAACGTACTCCTAACAGGTTTTTGGGGGGACGATTTTGGCCTCCACACTTAGTGATTTTTTCGGATTTAACTTTCGTTTCGGTAGTGACACAATGGTGAATTTTTTTTTACTAAGTCAAGAGCTCGATGAATGTTAGGGACCAAAAAAAAAAGTCACTACAAAGTACTACCAATCAACTCTAAATTTCCTGAAACGTACTCCTAACAGGTTTTTGGGGGGACGATTTTGGCCTCCACACTTAGTGATTTTTTCGGATTTAACTTTCGTTTCGGTTGTGACAAACTTTCGTTTCGGTAGTGACCCAATGGTGAAAAAAAAAGTCACTACAAAGTACTACCAATCAACTCTAAATTGCCTGAAACGTACTCCTAACAGGTTTTTGGGGGTCCGATTTTGGCCTCCACACTCATTTTTTCGGATTTAACTTTCGTTTCGGTAAAATAAATTTTACCGAAACGAAAATGACCAATCAACTCTAAATTGCCTGAAACGTACTCCTAACAGGTTTTTGGGGGGACGATTTTGGCCTCCACACTTAGTGATTTTTTCGGATTTAACTTTTGTTTCGGTAAAATAAATTTTACCTCCACACATAGTGATTTTTTCGGATTTAACTTTCGTTTCGGTAGTGACAAACTTTCGTTTCGGTAGTGACCCAATGGTGAAAAAAAAAAAAGTTACTACAAAGTACTACCAATCAACTCTAAATTGCCTGAAACGTGCTCCTAACAGGTTTTTGGGGGAACAATTTTTTTTCTGTTTTCGTCACTCGTCACTTTTCGTCACTACCGAAACGGGGAAAAAAAATCACAAAAAAATCACTACCAATCAACTTTAAATTGCCTGAAATGTGCTCCTAACAGGTTTTTGGGGGAACAATTTTTTTTCTGTTTTCGTCACTCGTCACTTTTCGTCACTACCGAAACGGAAAAAAAAAATCACAAAAAAATCACTACCAATCAGCTTTAAATTGACTGAAACGTGCTCCTAACAGGTTTTTGGGAGAATATTTTTTTTTCTGTTTTCGTCACTCGTCACTTTTCGTCACTACCGAAACGGAAAAAAAATTCACAAAAAAATCACTACCAATCAGCTTTAAATTGCCTGAAACGTGCTCCTAACAGGTTTTTGGGGGAACAATTTTTTTTCTGTTTTCGTCACTCGTCACTTTTCGTCACTACCGAAACGGGGAAAAAAAAATCACAAAAAAATCACTACCAATCAACTTTAAATTGCCTGAAACGTGCTCCTAACAGGTTTTTGGGGGAACATTTTTTTTTCTGTTTTCGTCACTCGTCACTTTTCGTCACTACCGAAACGAAAAAAAAATTTCACAAAAAAATCACTACCAACCAGCTTTAAATTGCCTGAAACGTGCTCCTAACAGGTTTTTGGGGGAACAATTTTTTTTCTGTTTTCGTCACTCGTCACTTTTCGTCACTACCGAAACGGAAAAAAAAAATCACTACCAATCAGCTTTAAATTGACTGAAACGTGCTCCTAACAGGTTTTTGGGAGAATATTTTTTTTTCTGTTTTCGTCACTCGTCACTTTTCGTCACTACCGAAACGGGAAAAAAAATCACAAAAAAATCACTACCAATCAGCTTTAAATTGCCTGAAACGTGCTCCTAACTGGTTTTTGGGGGAACAATTTTTTTTCTGTTTTCGTCACTCGTCACTTTTCGTCACTACCGAAACGGGAGAAAAAAATTCACAAAAAAATCACTACCAATCAGCTTTAAATTGCCTGAAACGTGCTCCTAACAGGTTTTTGGGGGAACAATTTTTTTTTCTGTTTTCGTCACTCGTCACTTTTCGTCACTACCGAAACGGAAAAAAAAATTCACAAAAAAATCACTACCAACCAGCTTTAAATTGCCTGAAACGTGCTCCTAACAGGTTTTTGGGGGAACAATTTTTTTTCTGTTTTCGTCACTCGTCACTTTTCGTAACTACCGAAACGGGAAAAAGAATTCACAAAAAAATCACTACCAATCAGCTTTAAATTGCCTGAAACGTGCTCCTAACAGGTTTTTGGGGGAACAATTTTGTTTCTGTTTTCGTCACTCGTCACTTTTCGTCACTACCGAAACGGAAAAAAAAAATCACAAAAAAATCACTACCAATCAGCTTTAAATTGCCTGAAACGTGCTCCTAACAGGTTTTTGGGGGATTTTTTTTTTTCTGTTTTCGTCACTCGTCACTTTTCGTCACTACCGAAACGGAAAAAAAAATTCACAAAAAAATCACTACCAACCAGCTTTAAATTGCCTGAAACGTGCTCCTAACAGGTTTTTGGGGGAACATTTTTTTTTCTGTTTTCGTCACTCGTCACTTTTCGTCACTACCGAAACGGGAAAAAAAATCACAAAAAAATCACTACCAACCAGCTTTAAATTGCCTGAAACGTGCTCCTAACAGGTTTTTGGGGGAACAATTTTTTTTCTGTTTTCGTCACTCGTCACTTTTCGTCACTACCGAAACGAAAAAAAAAAATCACAAAAAAATCACTACCAACCAGCTTTAAATTGCCTGAAACGTGCTCCTAACAGGTTTTTGGGGGAACAATTGTTTTTCTGTTTTCGTCACTCGTCACTTTTCGTCACTACCGAAACGAAAAAAAAAAATCACAAAAAAATCACTACCAATCAGCTTTAAATTGACTGAAACGTGCTCCTAACAGGTTTTTGGGAGAACAATTTTTTTTCTGTTTTCGTCACTCGTCACTTTTCGTCACTACCGAAACGGAAAAAAAAATTCACAAAAAAATCACTACCAATCAGATTTAAATTGCCTGAAACGTGCTCCTAACAGGTTTTTGGGGGAACATTTTTTTTTCTGTTTTCGTCACTCGTCACTTTTCGTCACTACCGAAACGGAAAAAAAAATTCACAAAAAAATCACTACCAACCAGCTTTAAATTGCCTGAAACGTGCTCCTAACAGGTTTTTGGGGGAACATTTTTTTTTCTGTTTTCGTCACTCGTCACTTTTCGTCACTACCGAAACGGGAAAAAAAAATCACAAAAAAATCACTACCAACCAGCTTTAAATTGCCTGAAACGTGCTCCTAACAGGTTTTTGGGGGAACAATTTTTTTTCTGTTTTCGTCTCTCGTCACTTTTCGTCACTACCGAAACGAAAAAAAAAAATCACAAAAAAATCACTACCAACCAGCTTTAAATTGCCTGAAACGTGCTCCTAACAGGTTTTTGGGGGAACAATTGTTTTTCTGTTTTCGTCACTCGTCACTTTTCGTCACTACCGAAACGGAAAAAAAAAATCACAAAAAAATCACTACCAATCAGCTTTAAATTGACTGAAACGTGCTCCTAACAGGTTTTTGGGAGAACAATTTTTTTTCTGTTTTCGTCACTCGTCACTTTTCGTCACTACCGAAACGGGAAAAAAAAATCACAAAAAAAATCACTACCAACCAGCTTTAAATTGCCTGAAACGTGCTCCTAACAGGTTTTTGGGGGAACAATTTTGTTTCTGTTTTCGTCACTCGTCACTTTTCGTCACTACCGAAACGGAAAAAAAAATTCACAAAAAAATCACTACCAATCAGATTTAAATTGCCTGAAACGTGCTCCTAACAGGTTTTTGGGGGAACATTTTTTTTTCTGTTTTCGTCACTCGTCACTTTTCGTCACTACCGAAACGGAAAAAAAAAATCACAAAAAATTCACTACCAATCAGCTTTAAATTGCCTGAAACGTGCTCCTAACAGGTTTTTGGGGGAACATTTTTTTTTCTGTTTTCGTCACTCGTCACTTTTCGTCACTACCGAAACGGAAAAAAAAATCACAAAAAAATCACTACCAACCAGCTTTAAATTGCCTGAAACGTGCTCCTAACAGGTTTTTGGGGGAACAATTTTTTTTCTGTTTTCGTCACTCGTCACTTTTCGTCACTACCGAAACGGGAAAAAAAATTCACAAAAAAATCACTACCAATCAGCTTTAAATTGCCTGAAACGTGCTCCTAACAGGTTTTTGGGGGAGCATTTTTTTTCTGTTTTCGTCACTCGTCACTTTTCGTCACTACCGAAACGGAAAAACAAATTCACAAAAAAATCACTACCAATCAGCTTTAAATTGCCTGAAACGTGCTCCTAACAGGTTTTTGGGGGAACATTTTTTTTTCTGTTTTCGTCACTCGTCACTTTTCGTCACTACCGAAACGGAAAAAAAAAATCACAAAAAAATCACTACCAATCAGCTTTAAATTGCCTGAAACGTGCTCCTAACAGGTTTTTGGGGGAACATTTTTTTTCTGTTTTCGTCACTCGTCACTTTTCGTCACTACCGAAACGGAAAAAAAAAATCACAAAAAAATCACTACCAACCAGCTTTAAATTGCCTGAAACGTGCTCCTAACAGGTTTTTGGGGGAACAATTTTTTTTCTGTTTTCGTCACTCGTCACTTTTCGTCACTACCGAAACGGAAAAACAAATTCACAAAAAAATCACTACCAATCAGCTTTAAATTGCCTGAAACGTGCTCCTAACAGGTTTTTGGGGGAACAATTTTTTTTCTGTTTTCGTCACTCGTCACTTTTCGTCACCACCGAAACGGGAAAAAGAATTCACAAAAAAATCACTACCAATCAGCTTTAAATTGCCTGAAACGTGCTCCTAACAGGTTTTTGGGGGAACATTTGTTGTTCTGTTTTCGTCACTCGTCACTTTTCGTCACTACCGAAACGGAAAAAAAAAATCACAACCAATCAGCTTTAAATTGCCTGAAACGTGCTCCTAACAGGTTTTTGGGGGAACAATTTTTTTTCTGTTTTCGTCACTCGTCACTTTTCGTCACTACCGAAACGGGAAAAAGAATTCACAAAAAAATCACTACCAATCAGCTTTAAATTGCCTGAAACGTGCTCCTAACAGGTTTTTGGGGGAACATTTTTGTTTCTGTTTTCGTCACTCGTCACTTTTCGTCACTACCGAAACGGAAAAAAAAAATCACAAAAAAATCACTACCAACCAGCTTTAAATTGCCTGAAACGTGCTCCTAACAGGTTTTTGGGGGAACAATTTTTTTTCTGTTTTCGTCACTCGTCACTTTTCGTCACTACCGAAACGGGAAAAAAAATTCACAAAAAAATCACTACCAATCAGCTTTAAATTGCCTGAAACGTGCTCCTAACAGGTTTTTGGGGGAACAACTTTTTTTTCTGTTTTCGTCACTCGTCACTTTTCGTCACCACCGAAACGGGAAAAAGAATTCACAAAAAAATCACTACCAATCAGCTTTAAATTGCCTGAAACGTGCTCCTAACAGGTTTTTGGGGGAACATTTGTTGTTCTGTTTTCGTCACTCGTCACTTTTCGTCACTACCGAAACGGAAAAAAAAAATCACAACCAATCAGCTTTAAATTGCCTGAAACGTGCTCCTAACAGGTTTTTGGGGGAACAATTTTTTTTCTGTTTTCGTCACTCGTCACTTTTCGTCACTACCGAAACGGGAAAAAGAATTCACAAAAAAATCACTACCAATCAGCTTTAAATTGCCTGAAACGTGCTCCTAACAGGTTTTTGGGGGAACATTTTTGTTTCTGTTTTCGTCACTCGTCACTTTTCGTCACTACCGAAACGGAAAAAAAAAATCACAAAAAAATCACTACCAACCAGCTTTAAATTGCCTGAAACGTGCTCCTAACAGGTTTTTGGGGGAACAATTTTTTTTCTGTTTTCGTCACTCGTCACTTTTCGTCACTACCGAAACGGGAAAAAAAATTCACAAAAAAATCACTACCAATCAGCTTTAAATTGCCTGAAACGTGCTCCTAACAGGTTTTTGGGGGAACAATTTTTTTTCTGTTTTCGTCACTCGTCACTTTTCGTCACCACCGAAACGGGAAAAAGAATTCACAAAAAAATCACTACCAATCAGCTTTAAATTGCCTGAAACGTGCTCCTAACAGGTTTTTGGGGGAACATTTGTTGTTCTGTTTTCGTCACTCGTCACTTTTCGTCACTACCGAAACGGAAAAAAAAAATCACAACCAATCAGCTTTAAATTGCCTGAAACGTGCTCCTAACAGGTTTTTGGGGGAACAATTTTTTTTCTGTTCTCGTCACTCGTCACTTTTCGTCACTACCGAAACGGGAAAAAGAATTCACAAAAAAATCACTACCAATCAGCTTTAAATTGCCTGAAACGTGCTCCTAACAGGTTTTTGGGGGAACATTTTTGTTTCTGTTTTCGTCACTCGTCACTTTTCGTCACTACCGAAACGGAAAAAAAAAATCACAAAAAAATCACTACCAACCAGCTTTAAATTGCCTGAAACGTGCTCCTAACAGGTTTTTGGGGGAACAATTTTTTTTCTGTTTTCGTCACTCGTCACTTTTCGTCACTACCGAAACGGGAAAAAAAATTCACAAAAAAATCACTACCAATCAGCTTTAAATTGCCTGAAACGTGCTCCTAACAGGTTTTTGGGGGAACAACTTTTTTTTCTGTTTTCGTCACTCGTCACTTTTCGTCACCACCGAAACGGGAAAAAGAATTCACAAAAAAATCACTACCAATCAGCTTTAAATTGCCTGAAACGTGCTCCTAACAGGTTTTTGGGGGAACATTTGTTGTTCTGTTTTCGTCACTCGTCACTTTTCGTCACTACCGAAACGGAAAAAAAAAATCACAACCAATCAGCTTTAAATTGCCTGAAACGTGCTCCTAACAGGTTTTTGGGGGAACAATTTTTTTTCTGTTTTCGTCACTCGTCACTTTTCGTCACTACCGAAACGGGAAAAAGAATTCACAAAAAAATCACTACCAATCAGCTTTAAATTGCCTGAAACGTGCTCCTAACAGGTTTTTGGGGGAACATTTTTGTTTCTGTTTTCGTCACTCGTCACTTTTCGTCACTACCGAAACGGAAAAAAAAAATCACAAAAAAATCACTACCAACCAGCTTTAAATTGCCTGAAACGTGCTCCTAACAGGTTTTTGGGGGAACAATTTTTTTTCTGTTTTCGTCACTCGTCACTTTTCGTCACTACCGAAACGGGAAAAAAAATTCACAAAAAAATCACTACCAATCAGCTTTAAATTGCCTGAAACGTGCTCCTAACAGGTTTTTGGGGGAACAACTTTTTTTTCTGTTTTCGTCACTCGTCACTACCGAAACGGAAAAAAAAATTCACAAAAAAATCACTACCAATCAGCTTTAAATTGCCTGAAACGTGCTCCTAACAGGTTTTTGGGGGATTTTTTTTTTTCCGTTTTCGTCACTCGTCACTTTTCGTCACTACCGAAACGGAAAAAAAAAATCACAAAAAAATCACTACCAATCAGCTCTAAATTGCCTGAAACGTGCTCCTAACAGGTTTTTGGGGGAACACATTTTTTTCTGTTTTCGTCACTCGTCACTTTTCGTCACTACCGAAACGGAAAAAAAAATTCACAAAAAAATCACTACCAATCAGCTTTAAATTGCCTGAAACGTGCTCCTAACAGGTTTTTGGGGGAACATTTTTTTTTCTGTTTTCGTCACTCGTCACTTTTCGTCACTACCGAAACGGAAAAACAAATTCACAAAAAAATCACTACCAATCAGCTTTAAATTGCCTGAAACGTGCTCCTAACAGGTTTTTGGGGGAACAATTTTTTTTCTGTTTTCGTCACTCGTCACTACCGAAACGGGAAAAAAAAATCACAAAAAAATCACTACCAATCAGCTTTAAATTGCCTGAAACGTGCTCCTAACAGGTTTTTGGGGGAACATTTTTTTTTCTGTTTTCGTCACTCGTCACTTTTCGTCACTACCGAAACGGAAAAACAAATTCACAAAAAAATCACTACCAATCAGCTTTAAATTGCCTGAAACGTGCTCCTAACAGGTTTTTGGGGGAACATTTTTTTTTCTGTTTTCGTCACTTGTCACTTTTCGTCACTACCGAAACGGAAAAAAAAAATCACAAAAAAATCACTACCAATCAGCTTTAAATTGCCTGAAACGTGCTCCTAACAGGTTTTTGGGGGAACATTTTCTTTTCTGTTTTCGTCACTCGTCACTTTTCGTCACTACCGAAACGGGAAAAATAATTCACAAAAAAATCACTACCAATCAGCTCTAAATTGCCTGAAATGTGCTCCTAACAGGTTTTTGGGGGAACAATTTTTTTTCTGTTTTCGTCACTCGTCACTTTTCGTCACTACCGAAACGGAAAACAAAAATCACAAAAAAATCACTACCAATCAGCTTTAAATTGCCTGAAACGTGCTCCTAACAGGTTTTTGGGGGAACAACTTTTTTTTCTGTTTTCGTCACTCGTCACTACCGAAACGAAAACAAAAAATCACAAAAAAATCACTACCAACCAGCTTTAAATTGCCTGAAACGTGCTCCTAACAGGTTTTTGGGGGAACAATTTTTTTTCTGTTTTCGTCACTCGTCACTTTTCGTCACTACCGAAACGGAAAACAAAAATCACAAAAAAATCACTACCAATCAGCTTTAAATTGCCTGAAACGTGCTCCTAACAGGTTTTTGGGGGAACAATTTTTTTTCTGTTTTCGTCACTCGTCACTTTTCGTCACTACCGAAACGGAAAAAAAAAATCACAAAAAAATCACTACCAATCAGCTTTAAATTGCCTGAAACGTGCTCCTAACAGGTTTTTGGGGGAACCGTTTTTTTTCTGTTTTCGTCAATTGTCACTTTTCGTCACTACCGAAACGGGAAAAAAAATTCACAAAAAAATCACTACCAATCAGCTTTAAATTGCCTGAAACGTGCTCCTAACAGGTTTTTGGGGGAACATTTTTTTTTCTGTTTTCGTCACTCGTCACTTTTCGTCACTACCGAAACGGGAAAAAGAATTCACAAAAAAATCACTACCAATCAGCTCTAAATTGCCTGAAACGTGCTCCTAACAGGTTTTTGGGGGAACAATTTTTTTTTGTTTTCGTCACTCGTCACTTTTCGTCACTACCGAAACGGAAAAACAAATTCACAAAAAAATCACTACCAATCAGCTTTAAATTGCCTGAAACGTGCTCCTAACAGGTTTTTGGGGGAACAATTTTTTTTCTGTTTTCGTCACTCGTCACTTTTCGTCACTACCGAAACGGAAAACAAAAATCACAAAAAAATCACTACCAATCAGCTTTAAATTGCCTGAAACGTGCTCCTAACAGGTTCTTGGGGGAACAATTTTGTTTCTGTTTTCGTCACTCGTCACTTTTCGTCACTACCGAAACGGAAAAAAAAAATCACAAAAAAATCACTACCAATCAGCTTTAAATTGCCTGAAACGTGCTCCTAACAGGTTTTTGGGGGAACAATTTTTTTTCTGTTTTCGTCACTCGTCACTTTTCGTCACTACCGAAACGGGAAAAAGAATTCACAAAAAAATCACTACCAATCAGCTCTAAATTGCCTGAAACGTGCTCCTAACAGGTTTTTGGGGGAACATTTTTTTTTCTGTTTTCGTCACTCGTCACTTTTTTTTGGTCCCTAACATTCATCGAGCTCTGTAAAAATGTTTCCCCCAAAAACCTGTTAGGAGTACGTTTCAGGCAATTTAAAGTTGATTGGTAGTGACTTTTTTATGACTTTTTTTTTGGTCCCTAACATTCATCGAGCTCTGGACTTACTAATTTTTTTTCCGTTTCGGTAGTGACACTACCGAAACGTAAAAAAAAATTGTTCCCCCAAAAACCTGTTAGGAGTACGTTTCAGGCAATTTAAAGTTGATTGGTAGTGACTTTTTTGTGACTTTTTTTTGGTCCCTAACATTCATCGAGCTCTGTAAAAAAAAATCCGTTTCGGTAGTGACACTACCGAAACGAAAAACAAATTGTTCCCCCAAAAACCTGTTAGGAGTACGTTTCAGGCAATTTAAAGTTGATTGGTAGTGACTTTTTTGTGACTTTTTTTTTGGTCCCTAACATTCATCGAGCTCTGTAAAAATGTTTCCCCCAAAAACCTGTTAGGAGTACGTTTCAGGCAATTTAAAGTTGATTGGTAGTGACTTTTTTATGACTTTTTTTTTGGTCCCTAACATTCATCGAGCTCTGGACTTACTAATTTTTTTTCCGTTTCGGTAGTGACACTACCGAAACGTAAAAAAAAATTGTTCCCCCAAAAACCTGTTAGGAGTACGTTTCAGGCAATTTAAAGTTGATTGGTAGTGACTTTTTTGTGACTTTTTTTTTGGTCCCTAACATTCATCGAGCTCTGGACTTAGTAATTCTTCTTCCGTTTCGGTAGTGTCACTACCGAAACGAAAAGAAAATTGTTCCCCCAAAAACCTGTTAGGAGTACGTTTCAGGCAATTTAAAGTTGATTGGTAGTGACTTTTTTGTGACTTTTTTTTGGTCCCTAACATTCATCGAGCTCTGTAAAAAAAAATCCGTTTCGGTAGTGACACTACCGAAACGAAAAACAAATTGTTCCCCCAAAAACCTGTTAGGAGTACGTTTCAGGCAATTTAAAGTTGATTGGTAGTGACTTTTTTGTGACTTTTTTTTTGGTCCCTAACATTCATCGAGCTCTGGACTTAGTACATTTTTTTCCGTTTCGGTAGTGACACTACCGAAACGAAAAAAAAATTGTTCCACCAAAAACCTGTTAGGATTATGTTTCAGGCAATTTAAAGTTGATTGGTAATGACTTTTTTGTGACTTTTTTTTTGGTCCCTAACATTCATCGAGCTCTGGACTTAGTAATTTCTTTTCCGTTTCGGTAGTGACACTACCGAAACGAAAAACAAATTGTTCCCCCAAAAACCTGTTAGGAGTACGTTTCAGGCAATTTAAAGTTGATTGGTAGTGACTTTTTTGTGACTTTTTTTTGGTCCCTAACATTCATCGAGCTCTGTAAAAAAAAATCCAACGAAAAACAAATTGTTCCCCCAAAAACCTGTTAGGAGTACGTTTCAGGCAATTTAAAGTTGATTGGTAGTGACTTTTTTGTGACTTTTTTTTTGGTCCCTAACATTCATCGAGCTCTGGACTTAGTACATTTTTTTCCGTTTCGGTAGTGACACTACCGAAACGAAAAAAAAATTGTTCCACCAAAAACCTGTTAGGATTACGTTTCAGGCAATTTAAAGTTGATTGGTAATGACTTTTTTGTGACTTTTTTTTTTGGTCCCTAACATTCATCGAGCTCTGGACTTAGTAATTTTTTTTCCGTTTCGGTAGTGACACTACCGAAACGAAAAAAAAATTGTTCCCCCAAAAACCTGTTAGGAGTACGTTTCAGGCAATTTAAAGTTGATTGGTAGTGACTTTTTTGTGACTTTTTTTTTGGTCCCTAACATTCATCGAGCTCTGGACTTAGTACATTTTTTTCCGTTTCGGTAGTGACACTACCGAAACGAAAAAAAAATTGTTCGATTTTGGCCTCCACACTCAGTGATTTTTTCGGATTTAACTTTCGTTTCGGTAGTGACAAACTTTCGTTTCGGTAGTGACCCAATGGTGAAAAAAAAAAGTCACTACAAAGTACTACCAATCAACTCTAAATTGCCTGAAACGTACTCCTAACAGGTTTTTGGGGGGACGATTTTGGCCTCCACATTTAGTGATTTTTTCTGATTTAGCTTTCGTTTCGGTAAAATAAATTTTACCGAAACGAAAATTACCAATCAACTCTAAATTGCCTGAAACGTACTCCAAACAGGTTTTTGGGGGGACGATTTTGGCCTCCACACATAGTGATTTTTTCGGATTTAACTTTCGTTTCGGTAGTGACAAACTTTCGTTTCGGTAGTGACCCAATGGTGAAAAAAAAAAAGTCACTGCAAAGTACTACCAATCAACTCTAAATTGCCTGAAACGTACTCCTAACAGGTTTTTGGGGGGACGATTTTGGCCTCCACACTTAGTGATTATTTCGGATTTAACTTTCGTTTCGGTGGTGACCAACTTTCGTTTCGGTAGTTTGATTACAAAATGTAAGTTGTGTAAAAAATAATCTGACTATACTAAGTTGTTATTTGTTTGTTTAAGTCAGGCTATACTCTACTCAGAGTCATAAGTTTACAAAATGTACTAAAGTACAGTGAACGTCTGTACGGTTTGTCTTCATCACTGAAAATAACGTACATGTAAACTGATGTCATGTGCAGTTGGGGTGAAGAAACACAACCATTTCACTCCTAATAATACCTATTTGATTTGACATCCTGACTTGCTGCTGTAGCTGAGGCTTGAACCTGTTACCTGCGGCTCACTAGTCAGTGACTCTATCCATTCACCTACAGCTGTTTCCTTGGAATCTGTGGTTCTGAAACGTTTTGTTGTCAACCCCCCAAATTGACATGTATTTGGGCAGTGGACCCCAATGTGAAAAGATGTAGTGTCAGGGCCCCCCATGAAAAAGATTTATATTTATGCTGTAACACATTTTTTTTTAAAGTTATTTGTCTTGTTTGTTGTTCAAGTCAAAGCACCAGGAAGGCTCTACTTGTCAGCCATCTGTTAGCTCAATGGGTTGAGACGCAGTATTCATGATCCAGAGGCCATGAGTTCAAATCCCATTGATGTCTTTCCTATGATTCTTTCCTTTGCAGACTGGCTTCCAGAAGATCAAGTGAAAACTACCAGGAAGGCTATATTTGTCAGCCAACTGTTAGCTCAATGGGTTGAGATGCAGTATACATGATCCAGAGGCCATGAGTTCAAATCCCATTCATGTCTTTCCTATGATTCTTTCCTTTGCAGACTGGCTTCCAGAAGATCAACTGAAAACTACCAGAAAGGCTGTACTTGTCAGCCATCTGTTAGCTCAATGGGTTGAGACGCAGTATTCATGATCCAGAGGCCATGAGTTCAAATCCCATTGATGTCTTTCCTATGATTCTTTCCTTTGCAGACTGGCTTCCAGAAGATCAAGTGAAAACTACCAGGAAGGCTGTACTTGTCAGCCATCTGTTAGCTCAATGGGTTGAGACGCAGTATTCATGATCCAGAGGCCATGAGTTCAAATCCCATTGATGTCTTTCCTATGATTCTTTCCTTTGCAGACTGGCTTCCAGAAGATCAACTGAAAACTACCAGGAAGGCTGTACTTGTCAGCCATCTGTTAGCTCAATGGGTTGAGACGCAGTATACATGATCCAGAGGCCATGAGTTCAAATCCCACTGGTGTCCTTACTGTGATGCTTTCCTTTGCAGACTAACTTCTAGAAAAACAAGTTAAAACCACCAGGAAACCTGTAACTCTCAGCCAACAGCATAGCTCAACTGGTAGAGCATCTGTCCAATAACATGACTTGACTTGACTTGAGTTCAACCCAGGACCGCTCGGTCCTGGGTTGTACTGGATTTGAACCAGCACACTCCTACAAGTTATTCTACGGATATCAGTCAATTTATCCGTTGCCCCAAGTTACCTGGGACACTTGACTCGAGTGGGAATCGAACCCACTCAAGTCAAGTCATGTTATTGGACAGACGCTCTACCAGTCGAGCTATGCTGTTGGCTGAGAGTTACAGGTTTCCAGGTGGTTTTAACTTGTTTTCTAGAAGTTAGTCTGCAAAGGGAAGCATCACTAAGGATATCAGTCAATTTATCCGTTGCCCCAAGATACCGGGGACACTTGACTCGAGTGGGAATCGAACCCACTCAAGTCAAGTCAAGTCATGTTATTGGACAGACGCTCTACCAGTTGAGCTATGCTGTAGGCTGAGAGTTACAGGTTTCCTGGTGGTTTTAACTTGTTTTTCTAGAAGTTAGTCTGCAAAGGGAAGCATCACTAAGGATATCAGTCAATTTATCCGTTGCCCCAAGTTACCGGGGACACTTGACTCGAGTGGTAATCGAACCCACTCAAGTCAAGTCAAGTCATGTTATTGGACAGACGCTCTACCAGTCGAGCTATGCTGTTGGCTGAGAGTTACAGGTTTCCAGGTGGTTTTAACTTGTTTTCTAGAAGTTAGTCTGCAAAGGGAAGCATCACTAAGGATATCAGTCAATTTATCCGTTGCCCCAAGATACCGGGGACACTTGACTCGAGTGGGAATCGAACCCACTCAAGTCAAGTCAAGTCATGTTATTGGACAGACGCTCTACCAGTTGAGCTATGCTGTAGGCTGAGAGTTACAGGTTTCCTGGTGGTTTTAACTTGTTTTTCTAGAAGTTAGTCTGCAAAGGGAAGCATCACTAAGGATATCAGTCAATTTATCCGTTGCCCCAAGTTACCGGGGACACTTGACTCGAGTGGTAATCGAACCCACTCAAGTCAAGTCAAGTCATGTTATTGGACAGACGCTCTACCAGTTGAGCTAAGCTGTTGGCTGAGAGTTACAGGTTTCCTGGTGGTTTTAACTTGTTTTTCTAGAAGTTAGTCTGCAAAGGAAAGCATCACAGTAAAGACACCAGTGGGATTTGAACTCATGGTCTCTGGATCATGTATACTGCGTCTCAACCCATTGAGCTAACAGATGGCTGACAAGTACAGCCTTCCTGGTAGTTTTCAGTTGATCTTCTGGAAGCCAGTCTGCAAAGGAAAGAATCATAGGAAAGACATCAATGGGATTTGAACTCATGGCCTCTGGATCATGTATACAGCGTCTCAACCCATTGAGCTAACCGATGGCTGACAAGTACAGCCTTCCTGGTAGTTTTCAGTTGATCTTCTGGAAGCCAGTCTGCAAAGGAAAGAATCATAGGAAAGACATCAATGGGATTTGAACTCATGGCCTCTGGATCATGAATACTGCGTCTCAACCCATTGAGCTAACAGATGGCTGACAAGTACAGCCTTTCTGGTAGTTTTCAGTTGATCTTCTGGAAGCCAGTCTGCAAAGGAAAGAATCATAGGAAAGACATGAATGGGATTTGAACTCATGGCCTCTGGATCATGTATACTGCATCTCAACCCATTGAGCTAACAGTTGGCTGACAAATATAGCCTTCCTGGTAGTTTTAACTTGATCTTCTGGAAGCCAGTCTGCAAAGGAAAGAATCATAGGAAAGACATCAATGGGATTTGAACTCATGGCCTCTGGATCATGAATACTGCGTCTCAACCCATTGAGCTAACATATGGCTGACAAGTAGAGCCTTCCTGGTGCTTTGACTTGAACAACAAACAAGACAAATAACTTTAAAAAAAATGTGTTACAGCATAAATATAAATCTTTTTCATGGGGGGCCCTGACACTACATCTTTTCACATTGGGGTCCACTGCCCAAATACATGTCAATTTGGGAGGTTGACAACAAAACGTTTCAGAACCACAGATTCCAAGGAAACAGCTGTAGGTGAATGGATAGAGTCACTGACTAGTGAGCCGCAGGTAACAGGTTCAAGCCTCAGCTACAGCAGCAAGTCAGGATGTCAAATCAAATAGGTATTATTAGGAGTGAAATGGTTGTGTTACTTCTTAAGTCCCAAGACTCAAGGCCCAAAAGAGAAATTTGATGTCTCCGCGGGAGTAATTGGTTCGACTCAAAACCCAAAAGAAGGTGAACTGACTGTAATGATTCAAAATGTTGAAATGTCATTGTTTTAGAATAGTACTCCTTTAAAAGTTCAGAGATTTATAATGGAGGTCGATGGAAGATTTTGGGACCTAAAAAAAATACTTTCACCTAGAAACTCCATTCACAGTTCAAAAATATTTAACTTTAAGCGCCCAATGCATTGTCAATGGCAATGGACATTTAAAGGGGGAAACTACAAACTTTGGCTTTTACCTTTATCTACAGTAGATCTGCTTTTTTCAAAAGATGCTTATACATGTTGAACTTGTGAAATGAAATATTCTGCAAAATGAGTACTTTTACTTTTGGTACTTTAAGTATATTTTGATGGCAATACTTTTGTACTTTTACTCAAGTACATTTTGATTATTGGACTTTTACCTGTAACAGAGTAGTTCTACATTGTAGCATTGATACTTTTACTTAAGTAAAACATATGAGTACTTTTCCCACCACTGTGTAAAGTAGGCTATACATGATTAGAACTGAATTGAACATTTCACAATTAAGGCCTAATATTTCTACAATTGCTACAAAACCTGTATATCCAATCATTTTGGGCCTAAACAACATGTTGAAGGGTAAATATAAATGAAGTCTTATAATGATGTACCGTGCATGTTCACATCATGCCTACTTTACATTATAAGACAATTTTTGAAATATATATTTTTGTTGGACAAAATAGTACATTTTACATTGAGGTAAAACAGACTCATTGCCCACTCTTCTTGTATCTTTGGGGGGGGGGGGGTTGGCTAATTTTAATAGCTCAGTTTAATATATTTGTATTCCTTTTGATAAAACATCAGTTTATTGACAATTGTAAACAAACCATTGATTTTGCTCGTGTAGGCTATGGGCGTTGTGAAAATAGCAACTTAAGAAAATAGTCTAATAGAGAAAATATATTTTAATGCAAGATAACACTGTGTCCTGGACATTCAAATCCAGCGGACCAAAGAATCAACAGATAACATTATTCTTGCTGGTTGGACAATAAGAAAATTCAACGTGTAAGCAAATAACATTTAACCATGAAAATTGATTTATTCTTCACATTTGGACCAGGCGTGATTTGACATTTTTAGCTGTGTGTGTGTGTGTGTGTGTGTGTGTGTGTGTGTGTGTGTGTGTGTGTGTGTGTGTGTGCGTGTGCGTGTGTGTGCGCGCGTGTGCGTGTGTGTGAGTGATTGAGAGAGACTAGCCTAGTTTTCATATTTCTGTCCACGGATGAAAAACAAGATTATTATAAATACTGTAGCAGTCCTTCCATCAATGTAAACAGATTTAAAGGGACATTTCACAAAAATACAGTTGTTAAGTCTGTGCACAATCTGGGAACCCATTTGGTAAAAGAAAAAAAAAATCTGTTTTGAGAGATTAACCTGTACATAACCTCTCAAGACATTCTACAAACAGCAGAATCTGTCAGCACCACTGATAAACATGTAATGTTGTTGTTAGTAGGAATTAGTCTCGCGTGGCCAGACTGTTGCCTCACCCAATTTTCAAATATTTCCGGTCATACAGCATTCGGAGATTGTGGAATAGTTGTTCGGCCATGCGAACTAGTAGGAATAAGCCCCCGGGGGCAAGCAGTGGACTAAGAAAGGGGAGGAGACAAAAGCCAATTGCCTAAACTGTAATCCCGGGCGCTACACTCCCTCTGCCAGACTAGGGAGAGCCCCGAACTGAGCTCATGCCTCCTTCATGAGGAGTGAGCAGGCCGCTTCTTATCACCTGACGTAGTGCGTGGAAGGAACACGTTTTTCCAACCAGTTCCTTTCCCCTCCATCAGGCGCACCGGCTGACCGGGGGGGGGGGGGGGGGGGGGGCAGTATAGAGACCAGGATTACTACATGTTTTTGGTGAGGGTTCCTATAGGGGACATGGGGAGAACATGCAAACTCCACACACAAACCGAGTTCCTGTTTTACACAAAAAAGGAGGTGGTGCCCCTAAAGGCAAAGACAAAGGGACATTCCCCCCCCCCCCCCCTTTTTTTTTAACCAAATGGGTTCCTAGATTGGCCTGTATACATAACCTCATACGTAATAGCCTATATGTGCAAGGGAAAAGAAAAACAAACAGCCATCTCCCACTCAGAAGTGTGTTGTGTCACTGACAGCTATTGGTTTGAAGTGGGTCCACCCATATATTATAACTCTATGGGTCCACCCAGTAGTCCCTTGAGACCCTTTTAAAGCGGATGTCCCCCCCCCCCCCCCCCCCCCCCCCCCCCCCCCCCCCAAAGTGGGGTCCGGGGACCCCCACAGTGGTCCTTGAGAGGGTTCCTGGGAGTCCCCAGCAAAATGATTGGTAACTCTGAGAGCGTACAAATGGAACCAAATGGACCCGTAACTCAGAGTTATGGGGGTCTGTGGCCTAATGCATAGTAAAATAGTAATTTTAAAGATATTTTAAAATAATTGTATTCTCATGACCGGAAATTATAACTTTCTTTGTACCACTTTTGAAGGGGGGGGGGTGGGGGGGGGGGGGGGGGGGGTATTCGCATTTGAAGATTGTGGAATGGTTGCCTGGCTTGACAGGCTACCCGCCCAGTGACATCATCATGAGGACATTTATTCCATCAGACGTCAAATAGACGGCTCAATGAAGAACGTGCCAGAAGCCTCACTGACTTGGATGACTATAGGAACATATGGGCTTGACAATGTACTGTTGAATTATATACACTTTAGCTTTACATCAACTGCAGAGGACTGTTACAAATACTTTGTGGAGAAATCATTTACACAGAAGGTGCTGGAAAGAGTCCAGTTTAGATACAAGGGTGAAATGGCCCTTATAGAAATAAACACATAAAAACAACTGTATATAAAAAAAATATAGACAACATTAGCAGGTAATCTATACATAAGACATTATTCTCCTTGTACTCTACATAATGAATATCATTAGTGTCATATCTTTGGCATTGAATATTATGCCACAGAAAGTGGCTGAATGAGGTATATATATATATATATATATATATATATATATATACACAGTGGAGACCTCCACAATAATTCAAATGCATTTTTCTCTTCTTTTTTCTCTCTCTTGATTTTGACTGACTGCACAGCTTGAGAGAAAATGCAGCTTTTTGATCCAAGGCATTTTAATTCTCAGTCTTTGCCTTATATTTTCCCTTTCACTTGAAAAAAAAAAACACAAAAAAAAAAAGTTCCATTATTTGCTGTAATTTCCGTTATGAGGGCGATGCTTCAGTGATCCCTTCTTTCACCAGCTGCCAGGCTGGTGAAACCCTGCTTAGGGTAAATGTCTTGCCATTATCTCTGTGTTCAAAAGGCAGCATATCATCCTAGCCCTGAAACATGACTGTCATGGAACCACTTGTTCCTGGTTATTGAATGGTCTCCATTTACAACCCGTACATCTACATTAACGTTCAGATTTCAAATTTAAAGTGCTTACGCCAAAGCCACGGATGTAACAAGTTAAAGCTAAGTACCCGTATCTTCCGTATTGTTCAATAAAAAGCATTTTAATCCGATCAGTGGCCATTTTCTCATAGAGTTATAATGTATCAGAGTGCAGTACACCTCCCAACCAATAGGGTCACGTAGTTGAACGCATATGGAGAAAATACAAAGAAAATGTCCACTGATCGTATTAAAATGCTTTTTGTTGAACAATACGGAAGATACGGGCACTTAGACCCAGGCGTTTTAACTTGTTTCATCCGTGGCTTTGGGGTAAGCACTTTCTATTTGAAATCTGAACGTTTATGTAGATGTACGGGTTGTAAATGGAGACCATTCAAAAACCAAGAACCCATGTTTCCATGACGCTTGTGAGAGACGAGCATCATGTGAACAACATATCATCCAAGAAATTGTACATCATTTTAACATACCTTTAGCATAACTTAAAAGCTTAACACACCGTAGTTTAAGATAAGCATCATAGCTATTATGACATCAGAGTACATAAGCTCCTGCTTTAAGTGAATATCACATATAATAATTATTCCTGTGCCATTATCATTTTAAACTTCACAGAGCCTTTAAAACCTACTCCATGTTTAACCACTTCAACCCTATAGCGCCACCTTCTGGGAGAAATAGCAGATCTACAAGCTCAGAACACGCTTATAGATCTGCTATTTCTGGTGAAGAGATTTTGGGCAGAAGGACACAAATACAGACCAACTACAGACCAACTAAGTGGCCTAGTATAGTATAGTATTGTATGGTATAGTGTTTAAAGGAGAATTCCGGACTACGTTTTTCTTTCCTTTTACATGATATCATTATATCCTAGGATGAGTGGTACAGTAGAAAGAAATCATAACTCCATCCCGAGTCCACCGCAGCTAAAAACCAAAGCGGACGGTCCATGCGCTAGATCGCAATTTTTTCCCGTGATTTTATATATATTTTTTTGTTCATATCTGACTTTCATATTGACATAGAACTGTCCACAGTGTTTGTTCTAGATGCGCCCCTCCCTCCGGAAGGTGAGATTTCATGCAGCTTCAGCTTGTAAACACTACGGCGACCTATTTGGGACAAAAACACTGTGGCAAGGTTTCCGTCATTGTGAACGTCAGATATGAAAAAGATATATATATATTTTTTTAAATAAAAGTGCATGGACCATCGGCTGGGGTTTTTAGCTGCTGGACTCCGTATGGAGTTATGATTTTTTTCCTACTGTACCACTCAACCTAGGATATAATAATATAATATAAAAGGTAAGAAAAACTTAGTCCGGAATTCTCCTTTAAGTGGTCAAAATGGTATAATAAGGTGCCAATGACGCAGACTTCAACAAGCGCCTGCCAAATATGCCTCGTTATTACTCAAGGCACACAAAAAAAAGCAGGTCTACCCCATGGCGACCCTGTCGACCTCTTGAGTTCAGGTCACATGACATGACCCAGGTGTGTTCAATATGGCCGGCCAATCAGAGAGCAGGTGCTTGGGACAGGAGCAATTAAGGATCCCCCTGTCTCACGGCTGAACAGTCAACATTCTCCTGTTACACACCACTCACATGGAATGACCTCTCTGTCTTTACAGAGAACACATGCGCAAGTGCGCACACACGCATGCACACGCACACGCACACACACACACACACACACACACACACACACACACACACACACACACACACACCTGTGTACACATACAAAATCCCGGTGTCCACAAACACAGGTGTGTTGTTATGGACACCGGGGTACATTTTTGGGTCCATGTTTCTCCACTCTCCATGAGTTAACCCATTCAGACCGGGAACACATCGGAGTCATTTTAAGATTTCTTTGGGCTATTCAAAAATAGCAGATATACAAGCTCATAGCGCATACACCTTTTTTTTTAAGCGAACATTTGTAACTCAAATCTTTGCTTCTGGGGGTCGTCCCTGGAACAAAATAATTTACAAATGTTTGCTTTAAAAATATATATATTCAAAGATTTGCACAAATTCTCACGGGTTAAAAACAAATAGCAGATATACAAGCTCATAGCGTGACACTTGGTGCCGCGCTATGAGCTTGTAGATCTGCTATTTATCTCTGTATCGCTTGTATATCTGCTATATATCTGCCAAAGAAATCTTAAAATTACACTTTAAATGCGTTCCTAGTCTTAGTCTTGGGTTAAATGAACACTGTGGGCTTCAGCGTGCAGGTGGGTTGGGGTTTCCAGGGGCTCTGGGATACAGAGGGGGTTTCCAACTCTCGTTTCCAGGGCTCTAGTTTCCAGGCTCTAGTTTCCAGGGGCTCTGGGACACAGACGGCTCAGCAAGATCTCCGAGTACATCTGGTTGACCGTTCCCCTCACGTGATAGGACGAGGAGGTGTTAGACCCCGCCCACTGGTCCTGGTCCTGGTCCAGCAGGACAGTGTGGTCCGAGGAGGTCAGGGTGCTGCCGCCGCTCTGCTCCACGCTCCTTACCTTCCTGCTGGACAGCTTCTCCACCTGACGCACACACACACACACACACACACACACACACACACACACACACACACACACACACACACACACACACACACACACACACACACACACACACACACAGTGGTGGAAAAAGTAAACCTCTTTTTTTTTTACTCAAGTAATCAATACTGCAATGTAGAAATACTTACAAGTAAAAGTCCATAATTCAAAAATGTACTTGAGTAAAAAAGTAATAAAGTATTGGTATCAAAATGTACTTAACCCATTAAGACCAGAGGCGATTTCTTTTTTCAAAATCCTAAGTTTTTGGGGAAAAAAAAAAATCACGATTTTTCAAAAATAGCAGATATATCTGCTATTTTTGAATAGCCAAAGAAGTCTAAAGTGACACAGACGCGTTCCAGGTCTTAAAGGGTCAAAGTAGCAGAAGTGCAGAATGTCCCATTTCACAAGTTTTCAAATGAATTAAAATGTATAAAAAATCTTTTGAAAATAGCCGATCTACAAGCTCACAATGCGTCGCCGTTTGGTTCGGGTGAGTCCTTCAGCTGGTTAAGCCCTATTTCAAAAATAGCCAAAAAATTGCTGATCCACAAGCTTGTAGATGTAGGCTATTTTATCGATTTTTAAATATTTATTTTACATTTTCTTTGAATGTATTTGGAAAGGAAATTCATATTTGGTTGTGGGACATATTGGCTGGTTGGTGAGTGATAGAAGGCAGTCCACTACCACCTGTACTGTGAAAGATAAGCCACACAACGATATCGACGCTCTGCAGAAACCATGTAATGCAAAGAAAACGGGACGTATGTTTTCAACAGGTTGCAGACCTAACCTGTATTTCCCCATCATTTCTGTTTGATACTGATGTGCTTTGAAAGCCAAAACAGAACAAAGCATTAAATACTGTGTCTTAAAGGAGAATTTTGGACTAAGGTTTTCTTACCTTTTCTTTCGTTGTGATATCTTAGGATGAATGGTACTGTAGAAAAATATAATAACTCATAACTCCATCCCAGGTCCGCCACAGCTTAAAACGTGCGCAGATAGGCCTTGCGTTAGATCGCATATTTTAATAGCTTTTTTTTTCTTCTTTTTTTTTGAGACCTGATGTTCATAGTAACAGAACACAGTAAAAAAAAATAATAATAAAAAAAAAACAGTAGTCTCGCTAGACGAGATTTCAATCTCGTCGACAATTAGTTTTTTTTTTTTTTTTTCATAGTGTTCTGTCACTATGAAAGTCAGATCTCATAAAAAAAAAAAAACAACTATTAAAATATGCGATCTAGTGCAAGGCCCATCCGCGCACGTTTTAAGCTGTGGCAGTTATGATATTTTTCTACTGTACTGTACCATTCATCCTAAGATATCATAACATCATAGAAAAGGTAAGAAAACCTTAGTCCAAAATTCTCCTTTCACACAGCCACAAATCACACCACCATTTTCTCAGCGGACAGGAAATCAGCACTTCTGTTCCTCTGATTGAACAAATCTCCTGCTCTCTGCTTCCACATCAAGGAGGTTTTCTGAAAGGAAATCCCCTCATACAGCCCTCTCTCCCGGGTCCATGTAAAAAGAGCTGCCTTTTTCTTTTTATTCACCTATAAAAATTGGCCTCTGCACGAGTTAATGAGTAATTAGCAATTAAAGCTGAATTTTTACTGCATCTTAAAATGCACGTTGGTAGCAGCTGGGTGTGTGTATGTGAAGTGGTTTTCAGGGGCTTGAGCCTTATGTGTGGCAGGCTTAATCCCCACCAACCACCCACGCCCCCCCCCCATTCTCACTTCATATGGCTCTTAAATGACAGCAGGCCTGCAGAATCTGTCAAACGGAGAGCAATATAGTCTAGCTAAAGTCTGTGTGTGTGTGTGTGTGTGTGTGTGTGTGTGTGTGTGTGTGTGTGTGTGTGTGTGTGTGTGTGTGTGTGTGTGCGTGTGCGTGCGTGTGTGTGTGTGTGTGTGTGCATGCGTGCGTGCGTGCGCATGTGCGTTCGTGCGTGCGTGTGCACAACAGAGGCTGTTTTAGGGTTAAGGTTAAAGGTTGGGTAAGTGATATTTGTGTTACAATAAGTGTTAAATAACTCTATATTCTGATAGTAATCATTGCTATAGAGTGTTTATTTTTTCTCTCCAGCGCATTAGTAAAGAAAAAATGCACACATTTGCATCGCGATGCATTGTGAGCTTGTAGATCGGTTATTTTCAAATGGCCAAAATGTATATAGGCAGAAATGTTTGGAGTGGGGGAGTCTGGTGCAACGCTCGGGTCCTGGACCTGGTGAGACGAAGGAGGGGCCCGGCCAGGAGGCCATCCACAGAGCCTAGTCCCTCCACGTGCCAGAGCCTCCCCCCGTCCCGGCAGAGTAGTTCCGGAGAAGCGGACTGAGGGGCCCTGTCTTTCCCTAAGAGGACTGACCGTGGGTAGCTACTGGGACGTAAGTCGGGGGCTTGATCAACCCCGGCTGGGTCACCTGGGCGAGGGTGTATGTTGCGAGACCCGAAACACCCGTCGACCCCAGGCTATACAACACTGATGATACGTCCCAGGTGCAACCACGTGATGTTTTTTCATTTATAGGCCTGAAGTGGTTAATGTATGGTTTGTAATAATTATCAAAATCTACAAACTAGTAAATAAAGTTTTCAAATAAATGTAGTGGAGTAAAAGTACAATATTTGGATCCGAGATGTAGTGGAGTAGAAGTAAAAGTATTGGAAATGGGAAATACTCAAGTCAAGTACAAATACCTAAACATTGTACTTGAGCACAGCACTTGAGTAAATGTACTTAGTTACTTTCCACCACTTGGTTAGTGATGAATACAATGAATTTACCTCATGGAAATGGCAGGCACATCGTCCCTGCAGGAACTCTTTGTATCGGCCCATGGTCATGGTCAATGTGTCGATCACCTCGTAGCCATAGTGCTTTGCCGTGGTGAGGATGTTGCTGTTCTCCCGATAGAGCTGCTGTATTCCTCGCTGCAACGTTGAAAAACAAGCCCAGAAACAACCATTCGTCAGCATGAGTACTTTTTGTATTGATCGAATTTGGTCAATATAGCTCCCGGCTTTGATTGGAAGATTTCTCTACTTAAAGAAACGGACTAGGGATGCAAATGATCGATTAATTCATGAATTGATAACCTTATCGATCGATTCATTGATTAATTGCTAAGCAGCGTTTTTTAGGACCAAAAGGAAAATTCTTGTCTGAAACCGAAAATGAGTGCAGAAACATAATTGCCTTGATGTCTACAGTAACATTAACGAGCGTCAACGAGCAAGCTGGACACAGACACACACACCTCCCCTCTGCAGTGCTCTATGGAGTCTGTCTCATTTCTCTCCAAAAGCCCTTGAATATGATGGAATACAGGGGTCATCACCATGCTGTCTTGTGGTGGACATTTTGGTCAACATTATTTTTTTGCCACGGCATTACAAAATGAGTGGACAACAATATTACCAGAAACACATAAAGAGCTAGCCCTGAATGACCATATAACAGGTCTGTTACTCTTAGAGAGTACAAATGGAACCAAATGGACCCGTCTTTGTCCACTCTCAGAGATATGGTGATCCTTGCAATTTAATAAAACATTTAAGAACCACTAGTAGGACCCCATATGTGTCATATATTGTCATAGTAAATCAGAGTCATACATATTCTGAAGAAAACCTGGAGACTTGGCATTCAGTAATGGGTCTTATGATCAAAATAACATTATAATGGTGTGTAAATCTAAAATTTGCCACGGACAAGACCAAGTCTTTGCCACATTTTGTCCACACTATGTAAATATCTTCGCCAAAAATAATGGCTACATGTATATAATGTAACAAATTACATTAGTCAGAAACAGATATAGCTCGTAACGTTGTGCGTTGTGAGCTTGTAGATATCTTATTTTCAGCAAAGAGATTTGGTGTTGAGCCTGTAATAAGTGGAGGGTATAGAGCCATGGGTGACCCCCGTCGGTCAACTAAGTATATATAGGGTTTAGGTTGTTAATGCTTTGAATCAATTGAATGTTCCTTTAAAATAAAGAAGAATGAAT